>NC_140001.1:7366861-7490782 GCF_964263955.1 Coregonus lavaretus
TTTGAATTATATTTTGGCCAGTTGCTTGGCCTCTTGTTTTATTATACAACAAGGTATGGGACAGTATAATGGTTGCACATGATATCACCCCTCAATGCTGATGGGCCAGGAGAGAATATTATCTTTGGAAACTTCAAAAAATAAAAAAATGTATTTCTGTTTGGCATGTTTAGAGTCTACAAAGAACACTGGTCCTATATTAAGCTGGAGTGAAAGAAACAATATCAGTCCGATGTTACAATTGGGATAAGAAAAGTTGAGGACCTTTTTAATTATCACATTGCACAGACCAATCTGTGTCGGTGGCAACAAGAGCCTATAGGCTATAGTCTGTCTGCCTTTTTATCACTATAACCATATTTACTTTTTATAACGTTTTTTATCTTTCACAATGGACAGATAAAGTTATATTGTATTGTAACCTACCACAATTCATCCACCAACTTCATTACCATTAACGTAAGTCTAGACAAACTGATAGTGTGACTGCATACAAAAAGTGAAATTTTGTTGTTGAAACATGATGGTGCACATGAAGCCATAGGATACTTAGACGAGTGTTGCGTCTCGGGTTCTCTCCTAGCCCCCACCATTGCGCCAGAAGGATGGCGGGGTTGTTTTTGTTTTTCATAACGCCCACATCTACATTTTTAATAAGAGTGAAACCTCAACCCATATTGTCTCTCAGCTGTTTTTGACCATTGTTTATTTAGAATCCACAAGATACCACCAGTTGCGTAGATATGACAGCACATCATGGGGATAGTAGCGATATCATTTGATTTTCGCCCATCACAGACATGTTTGGAGCCCATATCCCTTCCAATAATAATTATTAGCAAAACGTTGAATTTCAGTGTTTTTATGAGGATTTCCAAGAAACTTTATTGCCAGTCTGGACTCTGACTCAATGAAAGTTTGTACAGAATTAACAAAAATAATCGTTCCAAGTAAGTTAAAATAGCCCCAATTATGTTGTAAAATTAGTAACGGTAAAGGCAACTTTATCGACCATGTAGGAGTTGGAAAAACTAACTTCCAACAACGTCAATGCTTTTCATCCCCATTAAATAAGCAAGGCTATTCCTGTAATTTCGTGAAATCCAGGCATAAGAGTTGGACAACTTTTTGGTTTGTCATTAAAGAGTGGTGTTTACATATATTCTGGACTAATAAAAACAACGAAATAGAACACATTTGGTCATATTGGCGACAGATAGCATTAAGCCCAATATAGGTTCGGAACGCAGCCCTCAGTAGGCTACTGGCTAGCTATATGATAGACCTGAGCACCGCGCCAAATCCGATAATTTACCAGTTATAGCGGGTCACATGAGTCAGGCAAGTACAGATGGCTGCTATATTAATAACCAGATAACGGTGTGTGGATAAATTAGGTAAATAATTTAACACTGCATTATATTGCCTATTGTTCTACACGTTGATCGAGGTCAAGGGGCACACTTTGTGACTGGTTAAAACCAGGGGGAGGGAGCAGAAGCGGCAGGTACAAACAGCCACTTTCATAAAAATGCCTTTTCTACAGAGGAGTGTGCTAATCTGAAAATGCACAGATGATCCTATTAGGCATGGGTAAAATGAAAATTTTCAAATGTCATTGACAGTCTGCACTGTAGTTTAGTCTAAGCCGCAGGTGACTGGATAAAACGAGGGTAAAAGAGTGTAAGTATAACTTATTTGGTAAGAGAGAGATAGAGAGAGAGAGAGAGAGAGCGAGAGAGAGAGAGAGCGAGAGAGAGAGAGAGAGAGAGAGAGAGAGCGAGAGAGAGAGAGAGAGTGAGAGAGTGAGAGAGAGAGAGAGAGAGAGAGAGAGAGGGAGAGAGAGAGTGCGCGCGCGGCTACTTTGAGCGCAAGCAAGCAGACGTGTGCGTGTGCGTGGCGGGCTTACTTAGAAAGTGTGTTCTATCCAGAGTCCTGAGGGACATTGATCACAGTGTGTGGAACGGACCCGAGCGCTCACCAGCTGACAGCGCGTGCTTCAATGAGGCTATCCAACACCTTGGATCACCCGCCTGCCAACAATAGCCTGAAATTAATGCACACTCCGATTACAATTCATTTAGTAAATGTTACCAAAACTCCACATTTAAACCAATGTTATGGGTAGGCCTAGAGTGAAAATGATTTTACTCAAAGTATTACTGGTTACAGTTAGCCTACTTATTTTTGGAGGAAGGTGCCATGCACTGTTGCTCTAAAGTAAACCATAAAATATTAATATTAAATGTATTCTAATTCCTAATTATATGCTCTAAACACTCAAGTTAGAATGCATAATTGCTGGACCAGAGGCTCAAACTTACAATTTGTAAGTTGCTCTGGATAAGAGCGTCTGCTAAATGATGTAAATGTAAATGTATAAAGAGCGATTTGTGGACACGTTTTTTAACCATAATTCACTTACAATAAATTACAGGGAAAATTGGGTGTCGTTTTTTAAAAATTGATTTGAGATATTTACATAAAGATAATGCTTTTTATTCAAGATATATTTTGTGCGCTATAAAGATATTTTAGTGATGGTTTAACTTTTACGTAAGCGTCTGATAGGCATAGGCTATTTAGTGGTTTGTTTTTTGAGCTCTTAAATGATATAATGCATTTGCAAACTATTTGAATTATGATTTATAAAATGATTTGACACAATAATAATAATAATAATAATTTAACATAGGCTATTTCAAGCCAACAATCCATACTAAAGATGCACAGACTTCAGGTAAACAAAGATGAACGGATGACTTTAGGGCCTAGGGATAGGCCTATATGCAGGAAAAAGTGAGTCAAAACAACAAGAAAATAAAAGTAGCCTATCACTATTAGTTTTATATAGCCTACACATACACCGACTTATCTTGAATATACACGAGGTCACAGAAAATGATTTTGTTTTAGACATTTAAATAATGAAGTCAAGCTGAAGATGAGCCAAATGAAACGACTTCTCTACTGACAGCTAAACCCCTACTATATGGTTTATTTATAAATGCATTTGATAAAACAACCATAATAATAATAATCATACCTATAATATGTGTAATAGATAGGCATGTACAGTGGGGAGAACAAGTATTTGATACACTGCCGATTTTGCAGGTTTTCCTACTTACAAAGCATGTAGAGGTCTGTAATTTTTATCATAGTTACACTTAAACTGTGAGAGACGGAATCTAAAACAAAAATCCAGAAAATCACATTGTATGATTTTTAAGTAATTAATTTGCATTTTATTGCATGACATAAGTATTTGATCACCTACCAACCAGTAAGAATTCCGGCTCTCACAAACCTGTTCGTTTTTCTTTAAGAAGCCCTCCTGTTCTCCACTCATTACCTGTATTAACTGCACCTGTTTGAACTCGTTACCTGTATAAAAGACACCTGTCCACACACTCAATCAAACAGACTCCAACCTCTCCACATTGGCCAAGACCAGAGAGCTGTGGAAGGACATCAGGGATAAAATTGTAGACCTGCACAAGGCTGGGATGGGCTACAGGACAATAGGCAAGCAGCTTGGTGAGAAGGCAACAACTGTTGGCGCAATTATTAGAAAATGGAAGAAGTTCAAGATGACGGTCAATCACCCTCGGTCTGGGGCTCCATGCAAGATCTCACCTCGTGGGGCATCAATGATCATGAGGAAGGTGAGGGATCAGCCCAGAACTACACGGCAGGACCTGGTCAATGACCTGAAGAGAGCTGGGACCACAGTCTCAAAGAAAACCATTAGTAACACACTACGCCGTCATGGATTAAAATCCTGCAGTGCACGCAAGGTCCCCCTGCTCAAGTCAGCGCATGTCCAGGCCCGTCTGAAGTTTGCCAATGACCATCTGGATGATCCAGAGGAGGAATGGGAGAAGGTCATGTGGTCTGATGAGACAAAATAGAGCTTTTTGGTCTAAACTCCACTCGCCGTGTTTGGAGGAAGAAGAAGGATGAGTACAACCCCAAGAACACCATCCCAACCGTGAAGCATGGAGGTGGAAACATCATTCTTTGGTGATGCTTTTCTGCAAAGGGGACAGGACGACAGCACCGGAAGGATGGATGGGGCCATGTATCGCGAGATCTTGGCCAACAACCTCCTTCCCTCAGTAAGAGCATTGAAGATGGGTCGTGGCTGGGTCTTCCAGCATGACAACGACCCGAAACACACAGCCAGGGCAACTAAGGAGTGGCTCCGTAAGAGGCATCTCAAGGTCCTGGAGTGGCCTAGCCAGTCTCCAGACCTGAACCCAATAGAAAATCTTTGGAGGGAGCTGAAAGTCCCTATTGCCCAGCGACAGCCCCGAAACCTGAAGGATCTGGAGGAGGTCTGTATGGAGGAGTGGGCCAAAATCCCTGCTGCATTGTGTGCAAACCTGGTCAAGACCTACAGGAAATGTATGATCTCTGTAATTGCAAACAAAGGTTTCTGTACCAAATATTAAGTTCTGCTTTTCTGATGTATCAAATACTTATGTCATGCAATAAAATGCAAATGAATTACTTAAAAATCATACATTGTGATTTTCTGGATTTTTGTTTTAGATTCCGTCTCTCACAGTTGAAGTGTACCTGTGATAAAAATTACAGACCTCTACATGCTTTGTAAGTAGGAAACCCTGCAAAATCGGCAGTGTATCAAATACTTGTTCTCCCCACTGTAATTATAATACTACCACCACTACTACTACTACTACTACTACTACTACTACTACTACTACTACTACTACTACTACTACGTCTACTACTACTACTACTACTACTACTACTACTACTACTAATATTACCACCAGTACTACCACTACTACTACTACTACTACTAAGTATGAAAAATGTATGCACTCACTAACTGTAAGTCGCTCTGGATAAGAGTGTCTGCTAAATGACTAAAATGTAAATGTTCTACTACTACCACTACTACTACTACTACTACTACTACTACCACTACTACTACTACTACTACTACTACTACCACCACCACTACTACTACTACTACTACTACTACTACTATTACTACTACTACTAATAAAAATAATAATCATCATCATATTTCCCCTCTTTCCCGCAAGTGTTCCTGCAATGGGAAAATAATTGTTATCATGGTCCTTCATGGAATAGTTGTGTGACGGTTGTGTTCATATAGGCCATCTATTTTCTTCGCTAATCAAGATTTGCCATTTTGCAGACGCTTTTATTCAAAGGGACTTACAGTCATGTGCGCATACATTTTTACGTATGGGTGATCCCGGGGATCGAACCCACTACCCTGGTGTTACAAGCGCCATGCTCTACCAATTGAGCTACAGCGGATCAACATCTTGAAACACGAAACAACAGAAAATGATGGTTTTCAACTTGCTTATTTTATTCTCAAAATGATAAGAACATAAACCAGTTAATGGCAAATCAGGTTTTTGAAACATTTGAAATGACACATTTAATTGAAAAATAAATGAAAACAGTTAGGAATAAATAAACTTCAATTATCCAATGAAAGCACAGACACACATGTTAATTTGATGTGAATAGCCACAAATACAAAAATAACATAAAATGGCTATATTAAATATCAAATTGGCAGTACTACTAGGCCTACAAAAAAAACAATGGTTCAATAACAAAGTAATGTTGCTCCAAGCCTCTGGCTCGTGTTTTAAAGTGCGCATTGTTAACTTTAGAAGTCGCAAACAAATTCATATGGGTCATTTACAAACAATGAAATCATAATGAAATCATGATCACGAGCAGTATAAGGAAATACAATTACAAACGTCCTTTACAAATATCAGGCAATTTCTTGGAAGACAGCGTTTTGTCCATGATGTGGGATTGGGAAAGCCCGTGGCAATGCTGCGCGCGACAGTCGACATGGCAGAGGGGTCTTTCCCTATATGTCCCAAGGAGAAGGTCAATTATATTGGCAGAACCGAATTATCTGACATAAAATCATCTTTATCTAACAGTTAATAAAATAGAACTCTCAAACGAAACAAAATTATTTCGGAAAGCCCAATCTATCATACTATAGAATGTAGGCTATGCTAGCATCAGATATTATTGACACGATTAGAAAGTCTCTGGTGAAGTTTCAAAATGAGTGATGGCTGGGAAGTTTGAGTTCAGATAGTTCGTCTTCACTCTGGATCTCCATCTGCATCTCATCCGAGTCGCTGAAATGAGAGTGAGGGGAGAACTCTCCGTCGCTGCGGTTCGACCGGGGGGAGTCTTTTCTGCTCTCCGACCCGGAAGTGGGTGTCCCTGAGGGAGAGCGTATCTCCTGCTCCATCAAAGCAGAGAACGAGCCGTCTTCGAAGGGGAATGGGATCCCGTTAAGCTGGACCGGTAGCCCCGTGCCTGCGCCCCTTCGGCAGGTGGATGCGGAGGATCCCCGGGGACTCTCCTTGGCTGACAACAGGTCACACTTTGGCGAGTCAACACCGGGACCCTGCAGTAGGTCCGCCAGCGCGTTTATGTAGATCTGGGCCATCTGCAGGGTATCGTATTTGGAGAGCTTCTTGTCATCGTCGAAAGCAGGGATGACACTGCGCAGCTCGTCAAACGCATGGTTCAGTCCATGCATCCGTCTTCTCTCCCGCGCATTGGCAGCCTGGCGCCTCTGCTTCTGGACTCCGTTGCCAGGTTTGGATGGGGCTCTATGTCTGCCTTCCTCAGTGCTCACCGAACCCTTGAGCCGACACAACTCCCGCACTTTGAGCGGACTCTTGGAACTCTTTCTAAAGTTTGGGCTGTGGCCGGATGCGGGGGACATGCTTGAGCTGGGCGAGTGCAGCAGGTATTCGGCGTGTGCCGCGCAGGTGCCCGCAGGCAGCACGGGAGCCAGCCAGGCGCGTGGGTCACTGCTGTCCATGAGTGCCAGACTTGATGGGTACTCGCTCTGCTCCCCCCTCTCCACTCTGGAGTGCTGCACCTTGCTCATCTCCTTCGCGTGTTTACTCCATTCCTCAACGCTGATAACATCCATTTCAAAAAACGATAAATCAGGTGGCTTGCAGGACTGAAGAACTTAACCAAATTTAAAATGCTGTCAATAACGTTTCTTTATCAACGTGTGCTTGCACTGTGTCAGGTGCAGGACTCCTCTAGCGTCTCAAGGCGCGGCGTCGCTTTAAAAAGCGGCACGCGCCTAGGAGCCCCCCTTCTCATGCTGGTCGCGTGGCGCTTTGACCAATAAGAGCGGTTGGGGCAGGCGCGTGTTGGCGACCAATGAGAAGTCTCGGTAAACCCGAGAGAGGTTATTATGTCCCGACTGTTTATAATAATGTCTCGGTTTAAAGACTGTTTAACGGGGTGGCTAGCACAAAGGGTAGTCCCTCAGAACACACACATGGGATAGAACAATATGGTTAGGAGTGTGGAGTGCTTCAGCTCGTGGACTGCTTGAGGATGTCCATGCACCTGCCCAATCCCACAGGCATGTGTGTTTCTTTGGCTCATGCCAAACATCTCACATTCTACAGATAGAGAGTAGTTTCAAAATTGGCAATGTATGCATCATAGGCTAGGGACTAATGTCCAGAATACTGCCATGAAAGGAATCATGCACTTCATTTGTCAAATTAAAATGGATGATCATAAAGTGATAATCATCATCATCCCCACCATCATCATCATTATCATCAAGTCCCTTGTGGCTATATAGGGCCTATACATTTTGGCCCGTTTACAAGTTACTCAACATTAAAATAAAAATGTGTCCAAGGCAAAACTTTTGAAATGCTGAAAATATTTTCCATATACTGTAGCTCCAATGTCCAGAAATGTGGCTAAGCGTTAAGGTAATGTTTACCATTTCCAGACTTAAATTCAGAAAGTCATTTAATCCATGCACGAAAAGGGTAGCCTCGTACGAACCATTCTGATTTTGCGAGTTTACATTCTTTTTCGGTAGCTTTCGGTAGCGAAACAGAATGTATGCTCCCAGGATCAGGATTGTTCCTATGAGGCTACGAAAAGGGCGCCAGCTAGGCAAAGAATATAACATTCTGCAATCTTAGAAAAAAAATGTTATTTGGGGTTCTTTTTGTAGAACACATTTTGATTCAGTGAAGTAGAACCCCCAGGGTTCTGATGAAAGAACCCTATAAAAGGGTTCCATATATGAACCAAGCGAACCCTTTTGGGTTCTATATGGAACCTTTTTCTTAAGAGTGTGGACTGGTTTAAAGGACTGAAAAAAGTTTGACCAAAGAACTCAGTTCCTGGGGTTCGTGCTCATTGTCAATTCACCGCTTCTCCATTCTATGAATGTTAATGCCATCTCGAGTTTCATTTTCTTTTGTACAGGTTCAAAACCTTTTGATCCGATTTACGGAACGCCCTGTTGGTAAAGAGCTTCACAGGGACCGGAAACATGAGCAGGGGGCTCGACAGCGCTTTTACTGTCAGAAGAGCAGTTGCAAGCACATAGAAAGTAGAGAGGTGTGAGGGGATGTGTGTGAGGGAATATGTGTAAGCGAGTGCGTGTGTGAGGGAGTGTGTGAGCGTGTGAGGGTGTGAGGGAATGTGTGAGTGAGGAGTGTGTGGAACATCGTGCTCGCAGCATATAATTTCAGACGGACCCACTCCCTTTACTGCCACTGAACAGTAAATATCATAGAAGGATAAGAAAATGACATATATCTGAACGAATTAAAGATATAAAATCAGATTGGTGTCTCTGAGAATATGAAAAAAATAGGATACAAACTACTGTTAAATAAACGATTCATAATAGACAATATGCAAACCAGTCACAATGTCACTTTCTGAACTCTCAGTTAAAAGGAAAATATATAAGGCTACTGAATAATAATAATAATAATAATAATAATAATAATAATAATAATAATAATAATAATAATAATAATAATACTATAGAGGAAAGGAAGTCAAACAAATAAATACATAGCAGGATTAGATTCATGTAATGTCAATGTCTTCAGATATTATTTTAGTTAATTATATTATAATATTATTCGAAAGGCTATATGTATGCTGAAGCTGAAACAATTGTACATAGGCCTATTTAATTAATTTTTGCGAAAAATAAATGTAAGTTAAAAGACTATAGCCTACTGAAAGTTTAGCAATCTTAAACATGCGAGATCAACCCTCCCATGCAGGAAAGCAAACAAAATCCCCAAATTGTTGAGATAAAATGACATTCATCTTTTCACTTTTTATTCATGTATTCATAAGGCGTCGAGGCTAGGGGACTGGCGCCTAGGTCCGTCTCCCCACCTACATGCGGCCGTCCAGTGAGGCTGGAATGGCTCCTAAAGCAAACAACAGGTTGGATATTGTAGCTGTCGATTATTAAAGTGTCGCAGGCACAATGGTGACTCTATGTTCCATTCGATACGCTTGGGGGACTCTTTGGAAAATGGGCACAAAATGTGTCCCAGTGGGGGCTTCCAGCGTGATGGAGTCTGCATGCTGCGCACCCCACTTCTGTCTCCGGGGAAACGAGGTGCACTGGAAGGATTATAATCATCATAGTAATATTTCTAAATAATAATATTAATAATAATAATAATAATGTATCTGTGGACAATTGGTATTTAATTATTTATTTGGTATTTTTAAAGCCTTCATGGAACAGCCCAGATTCAGATGATTGGTGATGACTAATTAATTTGTGTGACTTGTCTACAACTTTAGGCAACGGCAGACCTTGAAAAATATCCTTCATGTTTTAGTTAATTTTCCTATTTGTTTGATAAAGGCTTTATAAAACATATAAGGCTGTGCACGCATCTCTCTCTCTCTCTCTCTCTCTCTCTCTCTCTCTCTCTCTCTCTCTCTCTCTCTCTCTCTCTCTCTCTCTCTCTCTCTGTCTGTCTGTCTGTCTGTCTCTCTCTCGCTCTCTCTCTCTCTCTCTCTCTCTCTCTCTCTCTCTCTCTCTCTCTCTCTCTCTCTCTCTCTCTGTCTGTCTGTCTGTCTGTCTCTCTCTCGCTCTCTCTCTCTCTCTCTCTCTCTCTCTCTCTCTCTCTCTCTCTCTCTCTCTCTCTCTGTCTGTCTGTCTCTCTCGCTCTCTCGCTCTCTCTCTCTCTCTCTCAATTCAATTACATTCAAAGGGTTTTATTAGCATGGGAAACATATGTTTACATTGCCAAATCAAGTGAAATAGATAATACACAAAAGTGAAATAAACAATAAAAAATTAACAGTAAACATTACACTCACAAAAGTTCCAAAGGAATAGAGACATTTTAAATGTCATATTATGACTATGTGTTGTAAAGATGTGCAAATAGCTAAAGTACAAAAGGGAAAATAAATAAACATAAACATGGGTTGTATTTACAATGGTGTTTGTTCTTCACTGGTTGCCCTTTTCTTGTGGCAACAGGTCACAAATCTTGCTGCTGTGATTGCACACTATCTATTGGGTATTTCACCCAATAGATATGGGAGTTTATAAAAATTGGATTTGTTTTGGGAATTCTTTGTAGGTCTGCGTAATCTGAGGAAATATGTGTCTCTAATATGGTCATAGATTTGGCAGGAGGTTAGGAAGTGCAGCTCAGTTTCCACCTCATTTCGTGGGCAGTGTGCACATACACTACCAGTCAAAGTTTGGACACACCTACTCAGTCAAGGGTTTTTCTTTATTTTTACTAATTTCTACATTGTAGAATCATGGTGAAGACATCAAAACTATGAAATAACACACATGGAATCATGTAGTAACCATAAAAGTGTTAAACAAATCGAAATATATTTTATATTTGAGATTCTTCAAATTGCCACCCTTTGCCTTGATGCCAGCTTTGCACACTCTTGGCATTCTCTCAACCAGTTTCACCTGGAATGCTTTTCCAACAGTCTTGAAGGTGTTTCCACATATGCTGAGCACTTGTTGGCTGCTTTTCCTTCACTCTGCCGTCCGACTCATCCCAAACCATCTCAATTGAGTTGAGATCAAGGGATTGTGGAGGCCAGGTCATCTGATGCAGCACTCCATCACTCTCCTTCTTGGTCAAATAGCCCTTACACAGCCTGGAGTTGTGTTGGGTCATTGTCCTGTTGAAAAACAAATGATAGTCCCACTAAGCCCAAACCAGATGGGATGGCGTATCGCTGCAGAATGCTGTATCACAGACTGTGTCAGCAGCAAAGCACCCCCACACCATAACACCTCCTCCTCCATGCTTTATGGTGGGAAATACACATGCAGAGCTCATCCGTTCACCCACACCACGTCTCACAAAGACATGGCGGTTGGAACCAAAAATCTCAAATTTGGACTAGAGCAAGGGACACATTTCCACCGGTCTAATGTCCATTGCTCGTGTTTCTTCATCCAAGCAAGTCTCTTCTTATTATTGGTGTCCTTTAGTAGTGTTTTTTTTTGCAGCAATTCGAAGGCCTGATTCACACAGTCTCCTCTGATGTTGAGATGTGTCTGTTACTTTAACTCTGTGAAGTATTTATTTGGGCTGCAATTTCTGAGGCTGGTTACTCTAATTAACTTATCCTCTGCAGCAGAGGTAACTCTGGGTCTTCCATTCCTGTGGCAGTCCTCATGAGAGCCAGTTTCATCACAGCGCTTGATGGTTGTTGCGACTACACTTGAAGAAACTTTCAAAGTTCTTGAAATTTTCCGTATTGACTGACCTTCATGTTGTCAAGTTCGTTAAAGAACGGGTCAGACCAAGGCACAGCGTGATATGCGTACATGTTTATTTAACGATAAACACTCGACAAAACAACAAAGGAAACGAAACGTGAAGTCCAAGGTAGAACACACAACATACCTTACAAGGAACAAGATCCCACAACTACACAGTGCCAATAGGCTGCCTAAGTATGGTCCCCAATCAGAGACAACGAGCGACAGCTGCCTCTGATTGGGAACCACACCGGCCAACATAGAAATACACATACTAGATAATAAAACAAAGAACATACACAACAAAGAATATACACACCCTGACTCAACATATAAGAGTCCCCTGAGTCAGGGCGTGACACATGTCTTAAAGTAATGATGGACTGTCGTTTGTCTTTGCTTATTTGATCTGTTCTTCCCATTATATGAACTTGGTCTTTTACCAAATAGGGATATCTTCTGTATTCCACCCCTACCTTGTCACAACACAACTGATTGGCTCAAACGCATTAAGAAAGCAATTCCACAAATTAGCTTTTAAGAAGGCACACCTGTTAATTGAAATGCATTCCAGGTGACTACCTCATGAAGCTGGTTGAGAGGATGCCAAGAGTTTGCAAAGCTGTCATCAAAGCAAAGGGTGGCTATTTGAAGAATCTCAAATATAAAATATATTTTGCTTTGTTTAACCTTTTTTGGCTACTACATGATTCCATATGTGTTATTTCATAGTTTTGATGTCTTCACTATTATTCTACAATGTAGAAAATAGTAAAAAAAATTAAGACAAACCCTTGAATGAGTAGGTGTTCTAAAACATTTGACCGGTAGTGTAGCCTGTCTTCTCTTGAGAGCCAGGTCTGCCTGCGGCAGCCTCTCTCAATAGCAAGGCTATGCTCACTGAGTCTGTACATAGTCAAAGCTTTCCTTAATTTTGGGTCGGTCACAGTGGTCAGGTATTCTGCCACTGTGTACTCTCTGTTTAGGGCCAAATAGCATTCTAGTTTGCTCAGTTTTTTTTGTTAATTCTTTCCAATGTGTTAAGTAATAATCTTTTTGTTTTCTCATGATTTGGTTGGGTCTAATTGTGTTGCTGTCCTGGGGCTCTGTTTGTTTGTGAACAGTGCCCCAGGACCAGCTTGCTTATGGGACTCTTCTCCAATTTCATCTCTCTGTAGGTGATGGCTCTGTTATGGAAGGTTTGGGAATCGCTTGCAGTCTCTCTCTCTCTCTCTCTCTCTCTCTCTCTCTCTCTCTCTCTCTCTCTCTCTCTCTCTCTCTCTCTCTCTCTCTCTCTCTCTCTCTCTCTCTCTCTCTCTCTCTCTCTCTCTCTCCCTCCCTCCCTCCCTCCCTCCCTCTCTCTCTCTCTCTCTCTCTCTCTCTCCCTCCCCCTCTCTCTCTCTCTCTCTAACAAATGTTTGACAGTGAAACAGCGCCACTTCATGGTTAAAAATGAAACACCCACTAGTTTGAGTAATGATAGGTAGCTCATCATAAAGATACCACCACTTGCTTCAAATGCTGGCATCCCCTTGAATAGATTATTCACCATATTGTGAAGTAATCAGACAAAAATGTATTTCACAATGCCCCACAACTAAAGCTCTTAGACTATGTTTCAAGGTTCACACTATTTCAATACTCCCAGAGTTTCATAAAAGGTGTAGAATAATTTCTTCTGACTAGGTGAAAAATCTGTCGATGTGCCCCTGAGCAAGGCACTTAACCCTAATTGCTCCTGTAAGTGGCTCTGGATAAGAGCGTCTGCTAAATGACTAAAAATGTAAATGTAAATAAAAATACTTCCTTTACACATAAACCAGCTAGCCTGGACCCATAACTATTTGTGCTCTTGCCTACTTTTATTTATTCATTTTATTTTTCATTTAACCTTTATTTAACCTTTATTTAACCTTTATTTAACCTTTATTTAACCTTTATTTATTTCTATTTAACCTTTATTTAACTAGGCAAGTCACTTAAGAACAAATTCTTATTTACAATGACGGCCTACCAAAAGGCAAAAGGCCACCTGCGGGGAAGGGCGCTGGGATTAAAAATAAAAATATAGGACAAAACACACATCACGACAAGAGAGACACCACAACACTACATAAAGAGAGACCTAAGACAACAAAATAGCATGGCAGCAACACATGACAACACAGCATGATAGCAACACCACATGACAACAACATGGTAGCAACACATGACAACACAGCATGATAGCAACACCACATGACAACATCATGGCAGCAGCACAACATGGTAGCAGCACAAAACATGGTACAAACATTATTGGGCACAGACAACAGCACAAAGGTTAACAACAATACATCACGCGAAGCAGCCACAACTGTCAGTAAGAGTATCCATGATTGAGTCTTTGAGTCTACTGTCTTTATCACTCATTACCAAAGATGACATGGAGTGGCAAGGAGTGGCATGATGGCACAAACAGACCAACATAGAAATATAATTAATTCATTATTCACTATTCACTTTAAACTCCAGAGGACTTTGACTTGCTTGGTACCTCATGTGCTCTCCCAACACAGTAATGACTCCAGCTGCTCCAATTGGCAGGATCCTTCTTTTGATGTGGCATTGAAAAAGACCTCACTGGGATGAAGATGAAATAAACTAGAACACTTCTACATTAATGTGGATGCTACCATGATTACGGATAATCCGGAATTATCATGAATAAAAATGTTATTGTAATGGTCACTCATAATTATTAATGATTCATTCAGGATTATCCGTAAACATGGTAACATCCACATTAATGTATAAGTATTTAGAATCATATTCTTATTTACAATAAAATCACTCCAAAATGACACAATACATTATTTACCTTTGATTTCCATTGGGCACAAAATAATCTGAAACACAACCAAAACAAACAGCAAATGCATCCAACAAAGATTGTAGAGTTACAAGCTTGATCTAGTCATTGCGTGCTATGAATATGATACCAAATACTTTACCTTTTACTACTTTAATGCACATATTAGTGAATTTGTCCCAATACTTTTGGTCCCCTAAAATGGGGGGACTATGTACAAAAAGTGCTGTAATGTCTAAATGGTTCACCTGATATACCTTCAAATTAAAGCTGACAGTCAGCACTTTAACCTCACAGTCATTTTATCATCAAATCCAAAGTGTTGGCGTACAGAGCCAAAACAAAAAATATATACTTTTTAGAGCTCACTGTATTTGTTTAAAATCTATCACTTGATGGTTTTATTTTAGAGAGCCAAATAATCCTGTTTTTTTGCAAAATGTACATATCCGCCTCACTCTCGGATAAATAAGTAGAACTGCTAGGTTTTACACAGTCAAATGTAACCCATAACTACATTTTTAATCAATAACTGTACAAATTATACAATTGTGACATCAATATTTAAAAATCTGTATGCAAAACATATACATTTGGCATTTTAGTCATTTAGCAGATGCTATTATCAAGAGCGACTTACAGTAAGTTAATTCATCTTAAGATAGCTAGGTGAGACAACCACATACAGTGGGGGAAAAAAGTATTTAGTCAGCCACCAATTGTGCCACTTAAAAAGATGAGAGAGGCCTGTAATTTTCATCATAGGTACACGTCAACTATGACAGACAAATTGAGGAAAATTTTTCCAGAAAATCACATTGTAGGATTTTTAATGAATTTATTTGCAAATTATCGTGGAAAATAAGTATTTGGTCACCTACAAACAAGCAAGATTTCTGGCTCTCACAGACCTGTCACTTCTTCTTTAAGAGGCTCCTCTGTCCTCCACTCGTTACCTGTATTAATGGCACCTGTTTGAACTTGTTATCAGTATAAAAGACACCTGTCCACAACCTCAAACAGTCACACTCAGTTGACAGAGCATGGTGTTTGCAACGCCAGGGTTGTGGGTTCGATTCCCACGGGGGGCCAGTATATTCACTAACTGTAAGTCGCTCTGGATAAGAGCGTCTGCAAAATGACTAAAATGTAAATGTAAACACTCCAAACTCCACTATGGCCAAGCCCAAAGAGCTGTCAAAGGACACCAGAAACAAAATTGTAGACCTGCACCAGGCTGGGAAGACTGAATCTGCAATAGGTCAGCAGCTTGGTTTGAAGAAATCAACTGTGGGAGCAATTATTAGGAAATGGAAGACATACAAGACCACTGATAATCTCACTCGATCTGGGGCTCCACGCAAGATCTCACCCCGTGGGGTCAAAATGATCACAAGAACGGTGTGCAAAAATCCCAGAACCACACGGGGGGACCTAGTGAATGACCTGCAGAGAGCTGGGACCAAAGTAACAAAGCCTACCATCAGTAACACACTACGCCGCCAGGGACTCAAATCCTGCAGTGCCAGACGTGTCCCCCTGCTTAAGCCAGTGCATGTCCAGGCCCGTCTGAAGTTTGCTAGAGTGCATTTGGATGATCCAGAAGAGGATTGGGAGAATGTCATATGGTCGGATGAAACCAAAATAGAACTTTTTGGTAAAAACTCAACTCGTCGTGTTTGGAGGACAAAGAATGCTGAGTTGCATCCAAAGAACACCATACCTACTGTGAAGCATGGGGGTGGAAACATCATGCTTTGGGGCTGTTTTTCTGCAAAGGGACCAGGATGACTGAACTGTGTAAAGGAAAGAATGAATTGGGCCATGTATCGTGAGATTTTGAGTGAAAACCTCCTTCCATCAGCAAGGGCATTGAAGATGAAACGTGGCTGGGTCTTTTAGCATGACAATGATCCCAAACACACCGCCCGGGCAACGAAGGAGTGGCTTCGTAAGAAGCATTTCAAGGTCCTGGAGTGGCCTAGCCAGTCTCCAGATCTCAACCCCATAGAAAATCTTTGGAGGGAGTTGAAAGTCTGTGTTGCCCAGCGACAGCCCCAAAACATCACTGCTCTAGAGGAGATCTGCATGGAGGAATGGGCCAAAATACCAGCAACAGTGTGTGAAAACCTTGTGAAGATTTACAGAAAACGTTTGACCTGTGTCATTGCCAACAAAGGGTATATAACAAAGTATTGAGAAACTTTTGTTATTGACCAAATACTTATTTTCCACCATAATTTGCAAATAAATTCATAAACAATCCTACAATGTGATTTTCTGGATTTTTATTTCTCATTTTGTCTGTCATAGTTGACGTGTACCTATGATGAAAATTACAGGCCTCTCTCATCTTTTTAAGTGGGAGAACTTGCACAATTGGTGGCTGACTAAATACTTTTTTCCCCCACTGTATCACCCCCCCCCCCCCCCCCCCCCCCCCCCCCCAAAAAAGGCATAAATGTCTAAAATCTATGAATTAAAAGTCTAAGAACAGTAATATTTTACACACACATGAAGGTAGCCATAAGCAATCATTTCTGATTAAAAAACACAATGTGAAAAATTAGTGGATATAGCGTTTTGGAAATAAACTCTTTAAATGGAAAACTGAAACAACTTGCCTGGCAAGCCTACACATTCACAGCAAAGACTACAAAAACCATACCACTGTAGAAAACAAGTTTATTAGACAAATTATACACAGAAAGCTTTGCCACTTGTAACAGAGGCCTCAGTTTGTTCCATTTGAATAATATGCAACACACACAACACCATAGGCCTATATTAAATACTGTACATTATAATCAGTTGAACATGATCAAGTATGTATGAAATAAAAAAATGTTATGGGCATAGCAAGTTGTGCATGCTTCTTTTTAAGAACTTGCCTCTGTTATTAGCCAGCAAATCAAAATGAACTCAAAATGACATGAGAAAGCTTGTGTGTGGTCTGGAACTGGGGGAAACGAAAATGTGTAGGGTGACTGCTAACTCAATGCTCATATGATATATTATTTGTATTAAACAAAAATAGCATCAACATGTAAAATATACACATTTCATAATGTCTCTGTCATTTATACTAAATAAAACTTCTTTAAACGTTGTCTGTGTCCTATTGTCATTCGATAGTCATACTGCAGTTTAAGAAAATAACATCTAGAATGCTTGCATCAAACACTGCTGCTGTTCTCTATGCACAACATTTGCGGTTTAGTCTTAAGATAACAAATTGAAAGCTCATTCTAAACAACTAACATTATTAAATATTAATACAGCGTTAGTGAAACGGTTTGGTTCCTCTTTTCCCTTCACATTATTATTTTTTTGAACCCCTCCCCCCAAACCTCACCTTAATGTTCTCTTTTAAACAATTGGCACTTTAAAAACGTTAGATAAACAGTACCCTTAACATTTACAAAATGAAATAGAAAGATCTTTCAAAATGGTTGCCATCAGCTCTACAGTTCCAATGGCAAGAAATCCTATTGAAACAGGAGACTGGCAAGGACAAGCCAGCCTGTACTGATAAGGCTTGTGCTGAGGATGTTATCGGAAAGGGCTTCTCCTCAATCTGAGCCCAACTGTTTGCCCTTACAACAGTCAGTTAGTGGACTGGAGAATGACACGAATGCACAAAAACGTGACTTTTTTTCTGACTGAGCCCTGGCAGAACTACAAATAAGGTGAAAAACAACTTGAATATGATTTATGATGCAAATCAGAGTAAAACTATAGCGCTCATTTAGCGGTTTTCAAAATTGGCTGAGAAACACGTAGACCGTTCAGAACAATGTTTTTTTTTTTTTTTACTTCCTGACCAAACACATTCCACGCATTAAAATGTATTTTCAAAACAAATTCAATAAAATACATATAATAGCCTTAGCTGCTTTTAAAGTAATTTTTTCTGTCTTTTATCTCAGTTATTTTCAGTCCTTTATGTGCCTCTATGCGTCTCTCAAGAAGTGTCCGTTTTAGAGGCTGAGGCTCTCACCTTGAAATAGACATCACAGTACTGGTGAGAAAGAATATCCAAACTACATACAATCAAACACAGGTCTGTGGGCACTGGTGCAGTGAGTGCAGTGGAATTGATAGAGTCTTATATGCACCAAATTGGCGGAGCGTTTCCAGAGCTCAGACGGTGAGGTCTCAGTATGCAGGGTAGCTGAGCCAATGGACACCCATTTTGGGGCAGATTTCAGATTTGGAGCACAGGCATTGATGAGCAACACCAAAGAACTGAGTTGGATGGAGTCCCATAGCGCGAAAGGCAAAGACAAGAACATCCTCCAAATGAGCATTGGGTAATAGCCGATTGTGGATCTCAAGAACAGACAGACAAGTGTTTTCTGTTATAAAAACAAAAAATACATAGGAGTCATATGCTTCTTCAGAAAAGCAGTCCACAAATGCGATGGAATGAAAAGAGAAAACAGGTCCCTGTCACACCCCAAAAATCCCCTGGAAACCACGAGAACGATAACAATAAAGAAAACATTCAAGTCCCCACCCACCCACCGCCCCCACTCCACTGAACAAAAGCAACCCCCCCCCCCCCCCCCCCCAAAAAAAAAAAAAACAGAACTGAAAAAGATTCCTATGTACATAGAGCTTTGTGAGTGAGTTTGTTTACATCTCTCTCACTGTGTGGCCTACTCCTCCTCGCCTCATATGGACGTACCCCGATCGGGATCGTTGCCGTAGCTGAAGTTGGGCTGGGGAGTAGGCTGGTAGGGTATGGAGGACATAGTCTTGATGGGGCTGCGGAAGAAGCCACCGTTGGGGGCTCTCTGTCTGAAGGTCCCCCCAGTCCGGTGGTCCTGCACGGGACCGAAGGCGAAGCCCTGTTGGGCCTTGGTGGACAGGCTGCGGCTGAGGGTCTGGATCTGCTCTGGGATGAAAGTGGTGGTTGTGATGTGCGTGTTACGGAAGTCGCTGATCTGCTCCAGGGCCTGCCGGGCAGCCGGCATAGAATCCATGTCAAGGGGCGTCAGGTCAATAGAGGAGGTGGAGAACTGCTTGTGGGGACTGTCGTCCTCCGTGCACAGGCTGTTAACCCGGCGGTGAAGGTGCTCCAGGTCGATCTCCTTATCGTCCTGCAGGGGGGGGGGGGGGGGGGGGGGGGGTCAAAGGAGAGAAAAAGAGAGAGAGGAGGCGGAGGACATGGGGTCAAAGGAGAGTGAGGATAAAGGTGGAGGAGGAGGAAGAGGAGGAGGAGGAGGAGGAGGGGAGGAGGAGGGAGAGGAAAAAGGAGTGGTTGTTAAAGGAGGAGAGGAGAAAGGAGGATGGGGGAAGGCACAGTGGAGTGAACGAACGGTGAGGTGAGAGAAGAGGGGAGATTGCATGGCCAAAGGAAAAAGGAGTGTCAAGGAGGATGGTATGGTTGTATAATGAGGATGGTATGGTTGTATAATGAGGATGGTATGGTTGTATAATGAGGATGGTATGGTTGTATAATGAGGATGGTATGGTTGTATAATGAGGATGGTATGGTTGTATAATGAGGATGGTATGGTTGTATAATGAGGATGTATGGTTGTATAATGAGGATGGTATGGTTGTATAATGAGGATGGTATGGTTATATAATGAGGATGTATGGTTGTATAATGACGATGTATGGTTGTATCTGACAATAGTTCAAGCTAGCTACATTTATTCAATGATCTGTTTTGTAAATCGAGATACTTTTTTTTAGAGCGGAAAGGGGTTTACCCATTTCCCCCAGATATTTATATTGAACAAAAAATGTATTTGTCAAAAAATAGTTGATACAGACATATAAATAGCACTACTACATCCAAATAAAAATGATTGGTCAACATCTTTGGGATGGTCACACTTAGAGAGGGGTGTCTCATGCTTGTGCTGAGAGGAAAGTGGCTCAGCTTGTGAGATGATTGTGTCCATTGTGGGGGTACGGGGGTACGGGGAGTGGGGTACTGTGGGGTGGAGGTGGGGAACACACAGCCTTCCTCTATTTTGAGAGAGAGCATCCCCGGTGAGGGGTATGGACAGAGTCACAGACAGCTACTGACCATGTGGCGTGGAGGGGGGTCTTGCCCCGGCTGCGATGGGGGGGCAGAGGGGACCACGGTTACCCTCTTCATCTTAGAAGGGGAGGGGGCAGGAGGAGGTGCTGTTTGTGGGGACCTAGTCACGCCACAAACCCGGGAGGGAGGGGGGATGGACTAAGGAGGGAGGGTTTGAAAGTATAGGAACGAGGGAGGGGGTGGTGAGAGAGAACAGTCAGTTTGTTGACTGCGAGAGCCAGGTTACCTTATGGGTAACTGTCGTACGACAAGAGGAACAGCCTGCTGTTGGTTCACCTGCAGAGGGTTCTGTGTAGCAGCACTTTGCTAACACACAAAGCTGAATATAAAACAGAGTTAATACATTTAAGTACTCTAAGAGATTGGCCTCTGTTTCAATCAGACCGATGTGAAGGGCTCATTTTTGGGGAGAATTCGTTCATGTTTGAGTGGCTACACGTTCATTCATTTGAATTGGACTGTACAGATCCATACTGTAGGCCTTAGCCAAACATGCACCTGTTAACCCACTACACGCCCTCTAGTGGAGGGAAGGCATCATAGCTCATTACATGACTGCACACTAAACCCTATTCTGCCCTGGTCAGAAAGAGCATGCTGCAAGCCCTCTAGTGGAGGGAAGGCGTCGTAGTTCATTTATCGACAGGCAGTGCCTGTGACTAGAAATGTCATCAATGCCATAGTTTTTTTGTCATCATAAAACAAGAAATATGACAATCTGAGTTGTATTCGACAACTGAATGTTTCGGGATTTGCTCTAACAAGACTCTTCGTATGGGCTCATGCTTAAAGGCCCTGTCATGGGTATAACCTGGAGGTGGGAGGAGAGGCAGTAAAAGTTGTCATTCTCATTTTGGGGGTGAGTTGGGAAGGGTCGTCGTTGGGTTCGAACGTGTGCTGGACGATCAAGGCACATGGGATGTCACAGCATGCGGGTGACTTGGGGTAATGGGGGGAGGAGGCGGTCCTGAGAGTGGTGAGGGGGATGTCATTGGGGGTGTCATGTTGGTGGCAGCATGGTTCAGCTTGCCTGGCGGAAGTGCCATCGGCCTGTGTGTGTGTTTGTGTTTGTGCGTAGGTCAGAGAGAGAGAGAGGGACAGACAAGACAGACAGATGGACAGATACACGGACGGACGGACAGACAGAGGATGAGAGCAGGCAGATGGGAGGGTGAAGGAGGGATTTTTTGGGAGGCCAGGGTGAGCAGAAAAAACAGCGCAGTCAGCACACACACACACACACACACACACACACACACACACACAGACTCAGTGTTTTTTTTTCTTCATGTTCGAGGAGGAGCCTTCGAAGATATACCTGGAAGGGTGAGATGTATAAATGGCTTTTTGTATTGCTCTCCCTCGCCCGCTTTACCCTCAACACAGTGTACTTATCTACAAAACAAAACAACAAGGGAATGAAAGCTTTCAGCCAGCAGGGACAGTAAATCAAACATGATCAAACATCTTGTGCTCAGCATCATCAACAAAGTGGCTGTCCATTGTGTGTAGTGTCCATTGTGTGTAGTGTCCATTGTGTGTAGTGTCCCCCTATAGCCACCCTCCCGTAAAGCCAGACAGATCCACCACCCACCACCCAAATGTCCCCAAGTAACATCAACATCTGTGGTACATGTATAAAGCCACAAAAGCACAGTCGTGCAATGTAGCAGCAAAGGAGATGCATTGGTGACCAGCGTATAAGGATTTATTGGAGTATTGCCTTTGTGTTATTCTATAACTGTTGTGTACTGTGTCAAGTATTTTATGTTTTCTGTGGACCTCAGAAAGAGTAGCTGCTGCATGAGCAACAGATACTTGGGATCCTAATAAACTAACTAAACTGGTTCAAAGCCACAGTGAGCCATATTGTGTGTAGTCTACACTACTGTTATACCTATGGACAAGGCACCTCTCCCCACATTGACGTTAACTATTGTATCTGCTGGACATGTCCAAATGCATCTGGCAATCCAATTGGGTTGGAAATTAATCCTGCAACACTGAAGCATTGAAATGTTTTCATTTAAGAGACCCCCAATACCCAAATCTTATATCTGCTTGGAGGGTAGTGTTCATGCATGACCAGTAGTAGAGGACTAACTCTATTGAACTCTACTGAACTCTACTGAACTCTACTGAACTCTATTGAACTCTACTGAACTCTACTGAACTCTATTGAACTCTATTGAACTCCACTGAACTCTACTGAACTCTATTGAACTCCACTGAACTCTACTGAACTCTATTGAACTCCACTGAACTCCACTGAACTCTATTGAACTCTACTGAACTCTACTGAACTCTATTGATCACATGGAGGGCTCATCACAGTGTTAATCATTACAAAGCACAACACAACACAGATATGCAACACAGAAACACTGACAGTGATCACATAGAAACAGAGGCCTCAACAGGGACAGGCCTCTAGAATATTGGGATGTACAGTATGTACCAGGAGGAAGACAGAGACACAAACACAACTCGTCCCCAGGCAGCTAACGTGGCTTTGGGTTGGAGCTCAGTGGGAGCTGTGTGTCTGTGTCGACTGTGTGTGTGGACCGTGTGAAAGAGGACAGGTGCAAATGAAACATGTAGGATTGTGTGTGCATGTGTGTGTGTGTGTGTGTGTTCCCATAGAGAGTAATAATAAATTATTGTGATTATTATTATTGTTGGATATTTAAGTGACTCCTTTTTCTGATTGTGAAAGATGAAGGAAAAGGAGAAGAAGGATTGGAAATCATTGAGGCATTATGCAAAATAGGCAACAAAGGGGACAAAGTACATTTGACTTCTTGAGAGCAGGTTGGAATATTTCCCCTCAAAGCTGAGCACTAGCTTAATTGCGACAAGCCAAACGTGATTGATATCATAATACTGATAGCAGCTGTGACATCCCTCATTTGTTGTTGGTGTGTGTATGCTTGTATGCACGTTTTACGCTTTTCTTTGTCTGTGTGAGAGAGCTAGGGAGCATGTATACTATGTCTGCATCCCAAATGGCAACCTGTTCCTTACATAGTGCACTACTTTTGACCAGAGCACTATGGGTTTAGTGCACTATAAAGGAAATAGGGTGCTATTTAGGACACAACCTATATTAAGGAGCTATATTAAGGAGTACAGTACTACTGACCCCAGGCCTGCTCTTAGTGTCGTAGTCCCCTGTAGCTCAGTTGTTAGAGCACGGTGCTTGCAACGCCAGCATTGTGGGTTCGATTCCCATGGGGGACCAGTATGAAACAAATAAAAATGTACGCACTCACTAACTGTAAGTAGCTCTGGATAAGAGCGTCTGCTAAATGACTAAAAATGTTTTTTTTTAAAGGCAGTAGTGCTCCTAGTCATATCCTCTTCCCTACAGACACACTGGGTCACTCTGACACACTGCACTGGGCCCAGCAGGATGTGACCTCACCACCACCACCCTGCTGACTGTAACCACGGTCACAAGCATTGCCATGGGCCATAGGCAGGGTGAAGTGTAGGGGTCCTCACTGCCTTCACCAGGGCAGCATTGGGCCACTGCTGAAACCCTTGGATTCCATAGTTGGTATAATGTTAGACATTTAATGCAGCACTCAATATTCAGTTCTATATGAATTAGATTCCAAATCAGTTCAATATTCAAAAGAAGGTGAGGGCTCGCAACAGATCACTACGAACTTCCAGCTTTAAACTCAGTTGATACTCTCCCGAGTGGCGCAGTGGTCTAAGGCACTGCATTGCTGTGCCACTAGAGATCCTGGTTCGAATCCAGGCTCTGTTGTAGCCGGCCGCAACCGGGAGACCCATGGGGCGGTGCACAATTCGTCCAGGGTAGGTAGAGCATGGGGTTTGCAATGCCAGGGTTGTGGGTTTGATTCCCACGGGGGGCCAGTATAAAAAAATAATAATGTATGCACTCACTAACTGTAAGTCGCTCTGGATAAGATGACTGTAATGTAAATGTTGATTCTTAAATTTTTTTCTTTTAATTTTCTTTTACAGTGCAACCAATATCCATGAAGTACCTAACCAAAGTAAATGTCAATTCTGATAGGACTATTTGAGTGCTAAATGAAGTGAGTTGCTAATCACATTGATTTCTCAACGCTGTCCATTGCAAAGACCTTGAACCCCAGTAATAGACACACTGGTCAGTCATGGTCCCTGTATTGAAGGTTAATAAAGATGGCGCGGAGCCCGCTGGGCTTCTTTGCCCAGGACCACTGGCAGACAGGCTCACTGGTCAATCTGACACATTAAAGCTGCTGTGAGTGCAGAGGGTCGTGAGTAGGGGGTACAGGGCCAGGGTGGGTGCTATGATGGGGAACAGAGCTGAGACAACACAGGCCTCGCTCCCCTGATCAAAAGCCTTCATTATTGTCAAGCTGAAGAGATTAAACAGCCATTCTGTTGAGCACGCAGCTTCCTGTGGCATGGCTCTGATGTCAGGACACAGTCAGAACACAACACACAGACACCAGCTGAGAGGGGGAAGGGAGTGGAGGGAGAGAGAGAGGAGAGGAAATTAGAGGAGGGGAGTGGAGAAGAGGGGAGAGGAGGGGAGGGGAAACAAGAGGAGAGGAGAGGAGAGGAGAGGAGAGGAGAGGAGAGGAGAGGAGAGGAGAGGAGAGGAGAGGAGAGGAGAGGAGAGGAGAGGAGAGGAGAGGAGAGGAGAGGAGAGGAGAGGAGAGGAGAGGAGGTGGAAGGGGGTGGTGTGTGGATCATATTGATAGTGGTGTTTATGATGGTGTCTGCATGGTTGGTTGTGACTTGATAGGTTGAGAGGATCTCTGCATGACTAACTCATAACTAATAGCTTTTCATACTTGTCAGATTGCTTTCAATCAGATAACGTTAACTAACCTATTAGGGCCAATTCTGACCACTAGCCCACTGCTACAACGTAATGGATTTGATAAATTACTCTCAACATGGGAAATTCAAAAAATATATTTCAGTGGAGTAAAACCATTATCTTAGTGGTAAACTGACCCCCATTCTAAGATTGATAAAAGCGTCTGCTAAATGGCATATTATTATTATTATTATTATTATTATTATATTATTATTATTGACTTTACTTTATTAGGTGTTCACAGCGGACATGGCAATTAATATTCATCCGGTGATTGGTTGAGGCTTCTTGGGTGCGTGACGTCACTCCGAGTCCTTACCAAAACAAAAATCATGGCGGAGAGTTTCGCTCGCCTTGGATCTGAAACCAGTAGTAACCACCAACTTGAATGACTTTTAACTTTAAATTAAATGTCAAATCTAACATACCCGCGCCTCAATAACATTGTCACGGAGGAGGGCTTGCTAGCTAGCTACAGGGTTTGAGTCATCTCGTTTTCTTGTAAAACAACTCAGCTAGCTAGCGAAATGCTAATTCACGACGCTAGCTAACGTGTAAACTAGACTGCTTCTAGACTCGGGAGCTCATTTTTATTTTTATTTTATTTCACCTTTATTTAACCAGGTAAACCAGTTGAGAACAAGTTCTCATTTACAACTGCGACCTGGCCAAGATAAAGCAAAGCAGTGCGATAAAAACAACAACACAGAGTTACATATGGGGTAAAACAAAACAAAGTCAAAAATACAACAGAAATACATATAATATACAGTGTGTGCAAATTTAGCAAGTTATGGAGGTAAGGCAATAAAATAGGCTATAGTGCAAAATAATTACAATTAGTATTAACACTGGAATGATAGATGTGCAAGAGATGATGTGCAAATAGAGATACTGGGGTACAAATGAGCAAAATAAATAACAATATAGGGATGAGGTAGTTGGGCGGGCTAATTTCAGATGGGCTGTGTACAGGTGCAGTGATCGGTAAGGTGCTCTGACAACTGATGCTTAAAGTTAGTGAGGGAGATAAGTGTCTCCAGCTTCAGAGATTTTTGCAATTTGTTCCAGTCATTGGCAGCAGAGAACTGGAAGGAATTGCGGCCAAAGGAGGTGTTGGCTTTGGGGATGACCAGTGAGATATACCCGCTGGAGCGCAGACTACGGGTGGGTGTTGCTATGGTGACCAATGAGCTAAGATAAGGCGGGGATTTGCCTAGCAGTGATTTATAGATGGCCTGGAGCCAGTGGGTTTGGCGACGAATATGTAGTGAGGACCAGCCAACAAGAGCGTACAGGTCACAGTGGTGGGTATTATATGGGGCTTTGGAGACAAAACGGATGGCACTGTGATAGACTACATCCAATTTGCTGAGTAGAGTGTTGGAGGCTATTTTGTAAATGACATCGCCGAAGTCAAGGATCGGTAGGATAGTCAGTTTTACGAGGGCATGTTTGGCAGCATGAGTGAAGGAGGCTTTGTTGCGAAATAGGAAACCGATTCTAGATTTAACTTTGGATTGGAGATTCTTAATGTGAGTCTGGAAGGAGAGTTTACAGTCTAACCAGACACCTAGATATTTGTAGTTGTCCACATATTCTAGGTCAGACCCGTCGAGAGTAGTGATTTTAGTCGGGTGGGCGGGTGCAAGCAGCGTTCGGTTGAAGAGCATGCATTTAGTTTTACTAGTGTTTAAGAGCAGTTGGAGGCTACTGAAGGAGTGTTGTATGGAATTGAAGCTCGTTTGGAGGTTTGTTAACACAGTGTCCAATGAAGGGCCAGATGTATACAAAATGGTGTCGTCTGCGTAGAGGTGGATCTGAGAGTCACCAGCAGCAAGAGCGATGTCATTGATATACACAGAGAAAAGAGTCGGCCCAAGAATTGAACCCTGTGGCACCCCCATAGAGACTGCCATAGGTCCAGACAACAGGCCCTCCGATTTGACACATTGAACTCTATCTGAGAAGTAGTTGGTGAACCAGGCGAGGCAGTCATTTGAGAAACCAAGGCTATTTAGTCTGCCAATAAGAATGCGGTGGTTGACAGAGTCGAAAGCCTTGGCCAGGTCAATGAAAACGGCTGCACAGTACTGTCTATTATCGATCGCGGTTATAATATCGTTTAGGACCTTGAGCGTGGCTGAAGTGCACCCATGACCAGCTCGGAAACCGGATTGCATAGCGGAGAAGGTACGGTGGGATTCGAAATGGTCGGTGATCTGTTTGTTGACTTGGCTTTCAAAAACTTTTGAAAGGCAGGGCAGGATGGATATGGGTCTGTAACAGTTTGGATCTAGAGTGTCACCCCCTTTGAAGAGGGGGATGACCGCGGCAGCTTTCCAATCTCTGGGGATCTCAGACGTTATGAAAGAGAGGTTGAACAGGCTAGTAATAGGGGTTGCGACAATTTCGGCGGCTAGTTTTAGAAAGAAAGGGTCCAGATTGTCTAGCCCAGATGATTTGTAGGGGTCCAAATTTTGCAGCTCTTTTAGAACATCAGCTGTCTGGATTTGTGTGAAGGAGAAGCGGGGGGGGGCATGGGCAAGTTGCAGCGGAGGGTGCAGAGCTGGTGGCCGGGGTAGTGGTAGCCAGGTGGAAAGCATGGCCAGCCGTAGCAAAATGCTTGTTGAAATTCTCGATTATTGTAGATTTATCGGTGGTGATAGTGTTTCCTAGCCTCAGTGCAGTGGGCAGCTGGGAGGAAGTGCTCTTATTTTCCATGGACTTTACAGTGTCACAAAACTTTTTGGAGTTAGTGCTACAGGATGCAAATTTCTGTTTGAAAAAGTTAGCCTTTGCTTTCCTAACTGCTTGTGTATATTGGTTCCTAACTTCCCTGAAAAGTTGCATATCGCGGGGGCTATTTGATGCTAATGCAGTACGCCACAGGATGTTTTTGTGCTGGTCAAGGGCAGTCAAGTCTGAGGAGAACCAGGGGCTATATCTGTTCTTAGTTCTGTATTTTTTGAATGGGGCATGTCTATTTAAGATTGAGAGGAAATTACTTTTAAAGAACAACCAGGCATCCTCTACTGACGGAATGAGATCTATATCCATCCAGGATACCTGGGCCAGGTCAATTAGGAAGGCCTGCTCGCTGAAGTGTTTTTGGGAGCGTTTGACAGTGATGAGGGGTGGTCGTTTGACCGCGGACCCGTTACGGACGCAGGCAATAAGGCAGTGATCGCTGAGATCCTGGTTGAAGACAGCGGAGGTGTATTTAGAGGGTAAGTTAGTCAGGATGATATCTATGAGGGTACCCATGTTTACGGATTTAGGGTTGTACCTGGTAGGTTCGTTGATAATTTGTGTGAGATTGAGGGCATCTAGTTTAGATTGTAGGATGGCCGGGGTGTTAAGCATATCCCAATTTAGGTCACCAAGCAGTACGAACTCTGAGGATAGATGGGGGGCAATCAATTCACATATGGTGTCCAGGGCACAGCTGGGGGCTGAGGGGGGTCTGTAGCAAGCGGCAACAGTGAGAGATTTATTTCTGGAAAGGTGGATTGTTAGAAGTAGAAGCTCAAACTGTTTGGGCACAGACCTGGATAGTATGATAGAGCTCTGCAGGCTATCTCTACAGTAGATTGCAACTCCACCCCCTTTGGCAGTTCTATCTAGACGGAAAATGTTATAGTTGGGGATGGAAATTTCAGAATTTTTGGTGGCCTTCCTAAGCCAGGATTCAGACACTGCTAGAACATCAGGGTTGGCGGAGTGTGCTAACGCAGTGAATAACTCAAACTTAGGAAGGAGGCTTCTGATATTTATGTGCAGAAAACCAAGACTTTTACGGTTACAGAAGTCAACAAATGATAGCTCCTGGGGAGTAGGAGTGATACTGGGGGCTGCAGGGCCTGGGTTAGCCTCTACATCACCAGAGGAACAGAGGAGGACTAGAATAAGGATACGACTAAAGGCTTTAAGAACTGGTCTTCTAGTGCGTTCGGTACATAATAAAGGGGGCAGTTCTCCGGGCGTTGTAGAAAAGATTCAGGGCATTATGTACAGAAAAGGATATGGAAGGATATGAGTACAGTTCAGGTAACCCTAAGCGTTGGGTAACAATGAAAGAGATAGCGTCATTGGAGGCACCGATTGAGCCGGTCTCGGCGTGTATGGGGGGTGGAACAAAGGAACTATATGAGGCAGTTTGAGAGGGACTAGGGGTTCTACAGTGAAATTGTATAATAAGAACTAACCCAAACAGCAATAGGCAAGGCATAATTGACATGGGAGAGAGGCATAAAGCAGTCACAGGTGTTATTAGAGAGAACTAAGACACAACTGGAAATAGCGATAACGTTTGGGCTAAGACTAAACAGAATAAACAGGACAGGGTACCGTGTAAAGGAACAGTCCAGCAGGCATCAGCTGTGCAGCTGAGTGATCATAAGGTCCAGTGAACAGCAATATGTGAGTCCGAGAGCAGTTCAAATTGGTGCTTCAGCACAGCTAGCAGGGAGCACAGGCTAGCTCAAGGCTAACTGGTGCTTGCTATAGGGCAATGGTAATCAGCCAACAACAGGTTGCAGCTAGCTAGCTGGTTGTGATGATCCGGCGCTAGGGTCCAGTGATTCCGGCAGAAAGTCCAATAAGCTCTGGGTCGATAGCACGCTGGGTCGATAGCACGCTGTGCAGACTGGCCGACGAATTGTCCAGGCTAGAGCTAGAGCTGGCTGGTGGATAGTGTAGGCCACGGACAGTGGTGAAGACGCTAACGGTGACTAATAGCAGGTAGCCATTCAGATTGCGGCTACACTCGTTTCAGCTTACGGTTCTTGATGAAAGTTATAAAGAAATAATAAAATCCTTTCCACGTTGGGTGAGGCGGGTTGCAGGAAAGTATATTTAGTTAAAGAATGAAAGTAAAAATTGAGAAATGTATACAAAATAGACACACAAAAAACAAGAAACGGGATATTTACACAGGACGATGAAATAAAAGCGACCGCACTGCTACGCCATCTTGAAAAAAAATAAATAAAAATGATGGCTTCAGGAGCCAGCGGGTTAGATTATTACACCATGGGTAACAACAACTGGCTACTAGAACTGAGCCGATGGACATGGGACAATTACATGTGTTATGTAAACCTTATGTATACAGTACGTCCTTAGAAGCTGTGTGAATATAAAGTCACTTCAACCTTAGATGGCTTCACCAGACCAGTTGGTGGCACTATAGATGTCAGTGGCACCATAGGATACTAGAGCAATAACTATTGATCAAGTGGACTTTCTGTCATGCAAATGAATGTTAGATTTAAATGATGCAGACGGACAATGTGGCAGGGTGAAGTGTAGGGGTCAGAATCACACTGTTGTCCTATTATGTGGTCTGAACGTAGTGAAAAGTGGCTCTTTTATTCGGTAAATTGAGAAACCGAAAGTCCTGCGGCTTGCACAGCCAGCGTATTACAGCTGTGAGAGCGTATTGAAGTATTTTGGAATGCTAATGTGGAGCGTACCAACTGAGATTTAAATCAACATGGTAATGCTTTCACTGATTGCACCTAAATAAAGATAGTTCCTACATGACAGAGTGCTTGCTTTGTTTTCCAACTGATCTTGTGTCCTTTCTGTCAATCTGTGAACCCTGTTCATTGTTGCTCACAGCTATATTTATAAAATGTATTTGCTATAACATTATCCTAATTCAGTGCCACTCCATGGCATGATTTAATTTGTGATTGTAACTAATACATGACTAATTAACACTAAACTGGGCGTGATAATATTTATTTTCCATAACTGCATTGCTCTTAGCTCATTAGTACATTTCATATCAGCTTTACTGTGTAGGATTTCACAGTCTTTGAAACGCTGGGCCATTTCCATAACCACTTTGCTCGGGTCTAGAAGTGATCAAAACACCTTGGCTATGCCTACCTGCTCATTATGGGCACAAGTGGAATAAGATATATGACAGAAAGAGAGATATAGGAAAGGGCAATTATGGATGTGCTATGTATGGCTGTACCTTGTGTGAGCAGTCAAATGTTCAGGGACATCTGAATTGAATACAGGCCTTTAACATTAGGTAAGTTTCTGTTTTAAGCTGGTAGGCCTTCGTCTCCAACTCTATGGCACTTCAGATGTTTCTGAGAGTCTGCATTTATTTCTCTGTTCAGAATCGGACTGGCCAAAAGGCAGTTCGGGCAAATGTCAGATGGGCTGGTCCATCTTTAGCCCAGTGAACCTGTCGAAATTGGGGTTTCTGCACAGAATGATCATTATTTGAGGGCCTTGAGGAAATCATATTCTACCGTTTGTTTGCATCCCAAATGACACCCTATTCCCTATATAGTGCACTACTTTTGAACAGTGTCCTATGGGACACCCTATGTGTCCAGGTCAAAAGTAGTGCACTATATGGGAATAGGGTGCCATTTGGGACGTGTCCTATTTCATGTGCAGTCCCAGCAACAGATATCAGTTAAGTTGATGATATCTTCTGAAAATAGGTTTGTTCTCACACCTTATGTAGTTCCAGTGGCAAAGAGGGAAAAAACACAGGAGTGTGCCAGAGTTTCACTGTGTACGAAATCTTATCAAACACCAAATGAGACATTTGTTTATTATCCGTCCAACCAGCTGGCCGTGGATAGCTTGGACACCACAGCAAGGGACAGACACTTGACTGACAGTTTAAAAGGTAAACGAGAGCTCTCCTGACTACGTACAAACATCTGTAACATCATGACACTGACACCATGTACAGTAGACATGACATACAGCCACAGAAGTAAAACAGAGGGTTCAAGTCAAGTGTTACCCAGACCTCCAGACCCAGCCCCCACAACCACCCGGCCTCCCCCAGCTCCTCACCTCCTTGGAGGGGACTCGTGAGCCCTTCCTCCTAGTCCACCAGGTCTCCACCATGGCGATGAGACAGGAGAGCACCACGCCGGCCGCAAGCACGCAGAACACGCCGGCGAAGCTGTGGATGTCCAGGGCGCTGCCGCGGTGTTTGGTGTGCACCGCTGAGTACAGGTCACATGGGCTGTCCCGGGGCCACCATTTCAGTTTCAGGATGTCCATGTCCCCGTTCTGCTGCAGCTCCAGGATCCTGACACACACACACACACACACACACACACACACACACACACACACACACACACACACACACACACACAGACGCACACACACACACACACACGGACACACACACACACACACATGGACGCACACACACACACACGGACACACACACACACACACACGGATGCACACACACACACACGCACACACACAAACACACACTAATTGAGTACAGGTCTATGGTATTGTCTGTAGGTGTATACAGGAACAGGAAAGGCTTAATACATCTCATTCAGATTGGACCGCATCACATTTTCTTCAGGTTGTAGTAAGTACCTTAGACCCAGAAACATATACAGCCGCTAGTGAAAGTCTACACACCCCTTGCACAGTCTTCAGATTTTGCTGCGTTAAATCTCAAAAGGAAATAAATTAGATTTTCTTCTTACCGATCTACACAACCTACTCAACATTTTCAAAGTGATAGAAAAATTATTGAAAATGCTCTAAATTAAAAAAACATTTATAAAAAAGAAGATGTCTCGATTGCGTATGTCTTCACACCCCAGAGTTACAGTTTTTGCCCATTGCTTACACACTAAAACCGAATGCTTAGACCAAAGCCTCAATACCTAAACTTCTTGTAGCATACCTTAAACACAGTGTAACCATAGCTTAAACACAATGTCAACTTTGCACTTTGTTTGCAATTCTGTAACACACTTATTGCGAAACACTACACACGTTTTCTTACATTAGACACTTTGTTCAAAAACAAAATCACCTGTTATCATTGGGAAAACACTCTGTTCAAAATGCAAAACTCATCTGGCAATTGTATGCACTTACATACACACCTGAAAACACTTGCACAGAAAACAGAACACCAATCAGTCTGAGCCTTAGCACTACAAATAGGCCTCAGGTAAGCCATTTTTAGAACTTTGCAAGCATGGAGGCAATGAGAGTCAGAGTAAGAGGAGGACAAAGAGAGAGAGGAGTCGGATGTGGAAGAGGATGTGGAAGAGGACGAGGACCAGTGCGGAGACGTATATCAGATGACATCAGGGCTACTCTGGTGTACCATGTGATAAATCATGGCCTGTCCATGAGGGAGGCTGGGCAAAGAGTCCACCCTAACCTCAGTCACTACACAGTAGCATCGATAATAAGGACATTCCGACTGGAGAACAGGTATATCTTCAAGTTTCTACTCCAGACTGTACCTACTGTGTGTGTCACATGATTCTGTATCATATTACAGTATTACTGTACTAACTATACTATAAAAATGGGTAGTGCTGTGAAGTACTGTATATGTAAAGGAATACCATTGTGATGTTGCAGTACTGTGTACAGTTTGAAAGTACAGTATGTGAAAAATAACCTAACCAATGACATCTTGTGGTGGCATTTTCTACAGAATGGTTGGACGACCTCCTCAAGGTGGAAGGGAATGGCTCTTCACTCAACAACAAGAGCTTGCCATCATTGAAATGGTGCGAGAAAATAATGCAATCTGACTTCGTGAGTTGCAACAACGCATAATTGCAAATGGAAATGAATTCAACAATATCAACAGGGTCAGCATTTCTACACTAAGTCGCATCCTACAGAAACATAACTTCAGAATGAAGCAGCTGTACTGGGTGTCATTTGAGAGGAACAGTGTCAGGGTCAAGGATCTGCGCCATGATTATGTGCAGGTATGTGTCACTTTACTTTACATACTATATATTGTGATGTGGGAATGAGGGTTTATGCTGCCACCTGCCCTGCCTGTAGCTTGTGGTTTTTGTCTATACTCACCCAACCCAGCCCCTACTTGTGTGAAAATATAGACATTGTAGTTACTGTATGTGTTTTCAGTAACACTATTCAATATTTTCTGTTACAGACAGTTCTGGAGTTTGATGCCGCCGAACTGCCGCATGAGTTCATCTACGTGGATGAGGCAGGCTTCAATCTGGCCAAAACCAGGCGTCGGGGCCGTAATGTAGTTGGACAAAGGGCTGTTGTAAATGTCCCTGGGCAGCGTGGGGGAAATATCACCTTGTGTGCTGCAATTAGTGTCCAAGGATCATGCCACTCTAGGTCCCTACAATACAGGAAAGGTCATTGCATTTCTAGATGCACTACATGCAGTTGTGCAGGACTGACCACAGCAGACCAGGTTTGTTGTCATCTGGGATAATGTTAGTTTTCACCGGGCTGCTCTGGTCCGAGATTGGTTCAACAACCATAATAATTTCACAGTTTTATACCTGCCCCCTTACAGCCCCTTTCTAAATGCAATCGAGGAATTCTTTTCAGCGTGGCGGTGGAAAGTATATGATCGGCAACCACATGCCCGCATGACTCTTCTGCAAGCAATGGAAGAGGCATGTGGAGACATTGAAGTGGGATCAATCCAAGGGTGGATTCGGCACACAAGGCGATATTTTCCCCGATGCCTAGCCCATGAGGACATCGCCTGTGATGTTGACGAGGTCTTGTGGCCAGATCCGAACAGAAGGCGTGATCCATAAGCCCCCCCGCCCCCCACCACACACACGCACACACACACGCACACACACACAAAACAAGTATATGTTTTTTCCCCCAATAGCAATTTATCCAGTAATTGTCTTGTTTTTTTACTTTTGTTTTGTTGCTAAATTTGATGTTAAAAATGTCTGTAAGAATGTTTGTAAATACTGTTTGATTACTGCAGAAATTCTACTTTTGAGTTTTACAGAAGACAATGACAATAAAAATAGAAACACAAAGACTGCAGTGTTTTATATAAAGCCCATCAGTGTGTTGCTGGTGATATGAAAGAGTAATTCAAATGTTGCTTGTGTGTATGGTTTTGTTGCAAGAATTTCATTTTTAGAAAGGAGTGTTAAGTTTTGATTGCAGTGTTTCATTTTGGCATATATGTGAGTTGTTAATCTCCAAGTGCTATGTCTGTTTGGCTTGTGTGTTGAGTTTTGACATAATGAGCCAAATTCTGCAAAAAGTGTGTAAGCAATAGGCAAAAACTGTAATACTTGGTGGAAGCACCTTTGGCAGCCATTACAGCTGTGAGTCATTTTTTTACAAGATTCTACCAACTTTAACAACATACAGTGCATTCGGAAAGTATTCAGACCCCTTTACTTTTTCCACATTTTGTTACGTTACAGCCTTATTCTGAAATTGATTGAATTTTTTATTTACATAAGTATTCAGACCCTTTACTATGAGACTCGAAATTGAGCTCAGGTGCATCCTGTTTCCATTGATCATCCTTGAGATGTTTCTACAACTTGATTGGAGTCCACCTGTGGTAAATTCAATTGATTGGACACTATTTGGAAAGGCACACGCCTGTCTATATAAGGACCCACAGTTGACAGTGCATGTCAGAGCAAAAACCAAGCCATGAGGTCGAAAGACCACAGAGACAGGATTATGTCGAGGCACAGATCTGGGGAAGGGTACCAAAACATTGCTGCAGCATTGAAGGTCACCAAGAACACAGTGGCCTCCATCATTCTTAAATGGAAGAAGTTTGGAACCACCAAGACTCTTCCTAGAGCTGGCCACCCGGCCAAACTGAGCAATCAGGGGAGAAGGGCCTTGGTCAGGGAGGTGACCAAGAACCCGATGGTCACTCTGACAGAGCTCCAGAGTTCCACTGTGGAGATGGGAGAACCTTCCAGAAGGACAACCATCTCTGCAGCACTCCACCAATCAGGCATTTATGGTAGAGTGGCCAGACGGAAGCCACTCATCAGTAAAAGGCACATGACAGCCCACTTGGAGTTTGCCAAAAGGCACCTAAAGGACTCTCAGACCATGAGAAACAAGATTCTCTGGTATGATGAAACCAAGATTGAACTCTTTGGCCTGAATGCCAAGCGTCACGTCTGGAGGAAACCTGGCACCATCCCTATGGTGAAGCATGGTGGTGGCAGCATCATGCTGTCGGGATGTTTTCAGTGGCAGGGACTGGGAGACTAGTCAGGATCGAGGGAAAGATGAACAGAGCAAAGTACAGAGAGATCCATGATGAAAACCTGTTCCAGAGTGCTCAGGACCTCAGAATAGGGAGAAGGTTCACCTTCCAACAGGACAATGACCCTAAGCACACAACCAAGACAACGCAGGAGTGGCTTCGGGACAAGTCTCTGAATGTCCTTGAGTGGCCCAGCTAGAGACCGGATTTGAACCCGATCTAACATATCTGGAGAGACCATAAAATAGCTGTGCAGCGACGCTCCCCATCCAACCAGACAGAGCTTGAGAGGATCTGCAGAGACGAATGGGAGAAACTCCCCAAATACAGGTGTGCCAAGCTTGTAGCGTCATACCCAAGAAGACTCGAGGCTGTAATCGCTGTCAAAGGTGCTTCAACAAAGTACTGAGTAAAGGGTCTGAATACTTACGTAAATGTGATATTTCAGTTATTTATTTTTAATACATTTGGAAAAATGTCTAAAAACCTGTTTTTGCTTTGTCATTATGGGGTATTGTGTGTAGATTGATGAGGGAAAAAACAATTTAATCCATTTTAGAATATGACTGTAACGTAACAAAATGTGGGAAAAGTAAAGGGGTCTGAATAGTTTCCGAATGCACTGTATATCCAATGTTTTTGTGAAAATTGCTCAAGCTCAGGAAATTTAGTTAGGAGTCATTGACGGACATTTCACTAGGCAATGTATATATACGGCTAAACAGAAAGATGGTTGTTTTATTCAAAGGAATCCACTGAGTATGATTAATGTCCTTCACATTGCATGATGATCTGACGGGTGAATCTCAATTACAAACACTTCATTCCTCGCATCCTCTCTCCTCACCTCGTTCTCTAAATGCATTAGAAGAGAAGGTCAGAGGGGAGAAACCCCCAATGCGAGGAGAGGACATGAGGAATAAAATAAATACAATTTAGATCCACCCTGAGTCTCTGCAGTTGTTTGAATGATCCTCCAACACTAGAGGGCGATATCGGCCAGATAATGGTGCCACAGACTGACAGCTGTATTAGCCTGTCAAAGTAATTCTAAGAAATATGAATATGTTTTGTAGCTGAGTGTAAGTACTTTGCTGTAATTACATTATGCTGTCCAGATAAAGAAAATGATCTATCACATCCAGTAAAAACCAGTAAAGGTTAACTGTTCACTTACGTCACGTGCCAAACTCATTCCACGGAGGGCCGAGTGTCTGTGGGTTTTCACTCCTCCCTTGTACTTGATTGATGAATTAAGGTCACTAATTAGTAAGGAACTCCCCTCACCTGGTTGTCTAGGTCTTAACTGAAATGAAAAACCAAAAACACGCAGACACTCAGCCCTCCGTGGAATGAGTTTGACACGTGACGTAAGTGAACAGACGCCTCCAGGACGCGGCAACCCCTGATTTACGGCATTGTATTTCAGAGGTCTGACTTGCGGTATCGCTTGTAAAGAAAAAATTAACTGCAAACACATACGCACACACACGTACCCACACACGCATGCACACAAGTGACTTGAATGACAATGCTTATCTTCGACTGTGTCCCTACTAAGTACAACATGTAAAAATGCTATCTATCTATCTATCTATCTATCTAAAATGCAAATGTATTGAAATGGTACTTTACATAATTGGCAAATGAATAACGGCACAGAGGAGCACATCTTCTTTCAATAACATATCATTCTCTATTATAGACATTATTTTATCCTCTCGACTCCTTAGAACTAGAAGGGACACACATGGACAGGTGGCCAGATGGGCTACAAGGACGGAATAAAGTATTTGAGAGATACGTGCGTATAGAAGAACTGTAAAATGTGGGATTACTGTTGGGAGACTAAGGTTTGATCGTTGGGATTAGTGTTGGGAGACTAAGGTCTGATCTGGGATTACTGTTGGGAGACTAAGGTTTGATTGTTGGGATTACTGTTGGGAGACTAAGTTCTGATCTGGGATTACTGTTGGAAGACTAAGGTTTGATCTGGGATTACTGTTGGGAGACTAAGGTCTGATCTGGGAATACTGTTGGGAGACTAAGGTCTGATCTGTTGGGATTACTGTTGGGAGACTAAGGTCTGATCTGTTGGGATTACTGTTGGGAGACTAAGGTCTGATATGGGATTACTGTTGGGAGACTAAAGTCTGATCTGTTGGGATTACTGTTGGGAGACTATGGTCTGATCTGGGATTACTGTTGGGAGACTAAGGTCTGATCTGTTGGGATTACTGTTGGGAGACTAAGGTTTGATTTAGGATTACTGTTGGGAGACTAAAGTCTGATCTGTTGGGATTACTGTTGGGAGACTATGGTCTGATCTGGGATTACTGTTGGGAGACTAAGGTTTGATCTGTGATTACTGTTGGGAGACTAAAGTCTGGTCTGTTGGGATTACTGTTGGGAGACTATGGTCTGATCTGGGATTACTGTTGGGAGACTAAGGTCTGATCTGGGATTACTGTTGGGAGACTAAGGTCTGATCTGGGAATACTGTTGGGAGACTAAGGTCTGATCTGGGATTACTGTTGGGAGACTAAGGTCTGATCTGGGATTACTGTTGGGAGACTAAGGGCTGATCTGGGATTACTGTTGGGAGACTATGGTCTGATCTGGGATTACTGTTAGGAGACTAAGGTCTGATCTGTTGGGATTACTGTTGGGAGACTAAGGTCTGATCTGGGATTACTGTTGGGAGACTAAGGTCTGATCTGGGATTACTGTTGGGAGACTAAGGTCTGATCTGTTGGGATTACTGTTGGGAGACTAAGGTCTGATCTGGGATTACTGTTGGGAGACTAAGGTCTGATCTGGGATTACTGTTAGGAGACTAAGGTCTGATCTGTTGGGATTACTGTTGGGAGACTAAGGTCTGATCTGGGATTACTGTTGGGAGACTAAAATCTGATCTGTTGGGATTACTGTTGGGAGACTATGGTCTGATCTGGGATTACTGTTGGGAGACTAAGGTCTGATCTGGGATTACTGTTGGGAGACTAAGGTCTGATCTGGGATTACTGTTGGGAGACTAAGGTCTGATCTGGGATTACTTTTGGGAGACTAAAGTCTGATCTGGGTCTGATCTGGGATTACTGTTGGGAGACTAAGGTCTGATCTGGGATTACTGTTGGGAGACTAAGGTCTGATCTGGGATTACTGTTAGGAGACTAAGGTCTGATCTGTTGGGATTACTGTTGGGAGACTAAGGTCTGATCTGGGAATACTGTTGGGAGACTAAGGTCTGATCTGGGATTACTGTTGGGAGACTAAGGTCTGATCTGGGATCATTGTTGGGAGGCTAAGGGATCTAATTCAGATAAACCACGCATAACAGATCACTCAAAGTTGGCTCAAATGGAATCAAAAAGAGGAAGACTTGAGTGAAACGACCAATCAGAAACAGAGACAACATTGGAAGAAATGTCATCATGATTCATCAGAGTCAGTCTGGATGGAGACTTGAGCTTTATGATTGATACTGTAGTTGTTATGCCGCCAACAAAGACATGCATGAAAAGGATACAACAAAAATAGTTATTGCACTCAATCTGATGGAATGGAATGAGGGAGATGCCTCAGCTATCAAAACACAGGAAGTCATCATTTAGCAGACACTCTTATCCAGAGCGACTTACAGTTAGTGAATACATATATATTTTTTTATACTGGCCCCCCGTGGGAATCGAACCCACAACCCTGGCATTGCAAACGCCATGCTCCATCAACTGAACTACATCCCTGCCGGCCATTCCCTCCTCTACCCTGGGCCAATTGTGCGCCGCCCATGAGTCTCCCGGTCGCGACAAAGCCTGGATTCGAACCAGGATCTCTAGTGGCACAGTTAGCACTGCGATGCAGTGCCTTAGACCACTGCGCCACTCAGGAGACAAGTGTTGACAAGTGTTGACATTTTCAAAGGTGTTTGTTTGTCATCATTTCAGAATACTTTGTCTTTTATATTTTCCTTACAGAAATTTGGGTTTAGATTTTTACCCCAACCCCAATCCACCGACGCATGCACACACACATGAGGGATACATTTTTTATAGCTAATAAAAAAAGAACTGAAAAAAAGGGACTATACTTTAGAGTAAATAGAAGACTTGAGATTTTGGCCAAAGCTCATTGATGTTAAAAAGCATAGTCGTTTATCACTGCCCTCATGCACTAATTGGAATCTCAATGTTCTGCAAAGTCTCACTCCTTTATGTGTAAGATCAAACTTTTACCATTGACAATGTCAATTGGAAAGAACCTCTGCTTTGACCAGCCGGGGGATATGCTGCTGAGCCTCCTGGGTGACATGATGATGAGTGTGGTATTCTAGCTCTGGTCCAGGGCATTAGTGCACGTTCCTCCAATGGATGCGTTGTGCAGTAACACCCTGGACCAGCGCTAGCGATACTTCACAGTAATAGGCTGCTGCGGCCAGCTCAAGGATAAGATTATATCATTGCTGCCTGTTCATGGATATTGGAAAGAGAGATTTGGAGACCAATCCCGCTGCAAGCATCATGAGTAATATGATAATTTTGTCGAATTATTTTCAGCATGTTTTGTTGCTGCTCCTTGTATTGCAATATTTTGATCAAGAACAGATATATCATATCAAGTTGCTCATGTAGAATACACAGAATAAGACATGGCTCCGTTACATTCCAAATGATTTATCCTATCACAGCTACTACTAAGCTCAGTCTCCTATGCGTTCAAACCCAGTCTAGTCTAGCCACAGCACACTGTGACTTCCAAATAGTCAAAGTCTTCTTTCTTCTTCTGCCACTATTGTGTTTCAAATGAGCTACCATGAGTCAACACAGGCAATACAAAAGAGGCGTCCCCCTCCTCCTTCCCCCCTCCACACCCCAATTATACTGTCTCCATCTCCCTTTCCTGCCCTCAGTTCTTCTGAAATAAAAATCAATTTGATGCTGTTGGGCTTGCGATAACCAATCATTTGGAAAAGGAGAGAGATTACACAGCCGGGGTACAGGCCCGACTTTACAAATCCACCATTTTGTATTCTCAATAGCCAATAGCGTCTATTGATCACCCTCTGTCTTGAGAGGCTAGTAACAGCAGCCATGGTTCAGAAGATCATTGGTGGTGAATGGTATATAAGGGACCTTTACAACCTTCATGACGTTGACAATTTGAACAGCTGCTGCTCAAACAAATGAACACCCTGTGTTCTTAATGAATTATAACTCTGAACGGTCTCTGCTCATTGAGGCCACTGGGCCTCGAATTAATTGACAACCACCCAGGATGGAGGGATGGAAGCACAGAGGGATGGAAGGACAGAGGGATGGAAGGACAGAGGGATGGAAGGACAGAGGGATGGAAGGACAGAGGGATGGAGAGATGGAGGGATGGAGAGATGGAGAGATGGAGAGATGGAGGGATGGAGAGATGGAGAGATGGAGGGATGGAGAGATGGAGAGATGGAGAGATGGAGAGATGGAGGGATGGAGAGATTGAGAGATGGAGGGATGGAGGGATGGAGAGATTGAGAGATGGAGAGATGGAGGGATGGAGGGATTGAGAGATGGAGAGATGGAGAGATGGAGGGATTGAGAGATGGAGAGATGGAGGGATGGAGAGATGGAGGGATTGAGAGATGGAGAGATGGAGAGATGGAGGGATTGAGAGATGGAGAGATGGAGGGATTGAGAGATGGAGGGGTGGAGAGATGGAGAGATGGAGGGATGGAGAGATGGAGAGATGGAGAGATGGAGGGATGGAGAGATGGAGAGATGGAGGGATGGAGAGATGGAGAGATGGAGGGATGGAGAGATGGAGAGATGGAGAGATGGAGAGATGGAGGGATTGAGAGATGGAGAGATGGAGGGATTGAGAGATGGAGGGATGGAGAGATGGAGAGATGGAGAGATGGAGGGATTGAGAGATGGAGAGATGGAGGGATTGAGAGATGGAGAGATGGAGGGATGGAGAGATGGAGGGATGGAGAGATGGAGGGATGGAGAGATGGAGAGATGGAGAGATGGAGGGATGGAGAGATGGAGGGATTGAGAGATGGAGAGATGGAGGGATTGATAGATGGAGAGATGGAGGGATTGAGAGATGGAGGGATGGAGAGATGGAGGGATGGAGAGATGGAGAGATGGAGGGATGGAGAGATGGAGAGATGTAGGGATTGAGAGATGGAGAGATGGAGGGATGGAGATATGGAGAGATGGAGAGATGGAGAGATGGAGGGATGGAGAGATGGAGGGATTGAGAGATGGAGAGATGGAGGGATTGAGAGATGAAGATATGGAGGGATGGAGGGATGGAGAGATGGAGAGATGGAGAGATGGAGAGATGGAGAGATGGAGGGATGGAGAGATGGAGAGATGGAGAGATGGAGGGATGGGGGATTGAGAGATGGAGGGATGGAGAGATGGAGGGATGGAGAGATGGAGAGATGGAGGGATGGAGAGATGGAGGGATGGAGAGATGGAGAGATGGAGGGATGGAGAGATGGAGGGATGGAGAGATGGAGGGATGGAGAGATGGAGAGATGGAGAGATGGAGAGATGGAGGGATGGAGAGATGGAGAGATGGAGAGATGGAGAGATGGAGGGATTGAGAGATGGAGAGATGGAGAGATAGAGGGATTGAGAGATGGAGAGATGGAGAGATAGAGGGATGGAGAAATGGGGATGAAGAGATGGAGAGATGTAGGGACAGAGGGATGGAGGGATGGAAGGATGGAGGGATGAATGGCCTACAGTCACCCGGGCCCTGTGCAGTGATGACAGGCGTTATCACCCAACAGATGAGCTCCAACTGGGGCTAGAGAAATGTCACCTCCAAGGATAGGATGGCTGGTCTGGGCCGATACATACTGTAATAATAACAGCCTATATAATATTGTACGCTTCCTTGAATTTGTTCTGGATTTGGGGACTGTGTGTTTGTCAGAGCTGTGTGTAAATTGACTATGCAAACAATTTGCGATTTTCAACATATTAATGTTTCTTATAAAAAGAAGAAGTGATGCAGTCAGTCTCTCCTCAACTCTTAGCCAAGAGAGACTGGCATATATAACTCTGAATAGTCACCTAGGTCTGGTCCATAACCCACATATAACTCTGAATAGTCACCTAGCTCTGGTCCATAACCCATTGTATTGGCCTAATCACTCTCATTCATACACACACGCACGAACACACACACACACACACACACACACTTCATGACATCAAGGCCTTGCCGAGGAGTTCTGTGTTATTATGGACAGAGCTCTCATACATAACATGTTCCAGGAAAATAATTTAATGTCACAGCATGTAATGTATGCAGTCTATTATTGGTGGTGGTGGGATGTAAATGTGTTTGTTGCTCCCCCAGTCATTCAGTTCAGTCTGTATGTCTTTACAAGCCAGCCTATCTGCCTCCTGGGCTTTTCATGGCCATTAGTGAGGACTGCTGGAGCTGTTGCCATGGCAACCGGCTGCAGCAGAAATAATCACATGTTATTAGATGGCTCTGACAGTGGCAGACAAACTACCCTACTTGATAAGACTAAAGGACAAGAAAAAAAGACAGAAAAAAAGGAATAAAAGATGATAACATCTGAGAGGCACACACACACACACACACACACTCACGCACACGCACACGCACACACACACACACACACACACACACACACACACACACACACACACACACACACACACACACACACACACACACACACAGAGACCCAGACACAGACCCAGAAACACACACACACACACACACACACACACACACACACACACACACACACACACACACACACACAGACACACACACACACACACACAAACAAACAAAGACACACAGACACAGACACACAGACACACACAGACACACACAGACACACACACACACAGACACACACACACACGCAAACACACACACGTACATGTTCATGTACATGTATTAGCGTGCACACACACACACACACAAATTGATAAATCCGGGGTCTAGTGTCTTCAAAACAGAATTTTGTCTCCTCAGGTTCGTATTCACAGGCAAATTGCTTCATTACGTAGTCATGGACCCCACACCGCAGGCATCCTCTAGACCAGGAGTTACCGGGCACCAGGGCATGAAAATAATAGAGCCAAACAATTTTTTATCCCAGTAGCAATAAGGCTTCTGAATTACGATCACTAGTTGGTCTAGCAGGCAGTATAGTTAATACTGTAGCCGATAGCGTACAGATGAATCATTATGAATCACACATGGACTGCCTTTTTTCTACTCTTATTGACTGTCTTTATTGTCTCTCATTGACTGTCTTTATTGTCTCTTATTGACTGTCTTTATTGTCTCTTGTTGACTGCCTTGTTTCTTATTGACTGTCTTTATTGTCTATCATTGACTGTCTTTATTGTCTCTTATTGACTGTCTTTATTGTCTCTTATTGACTGTCTTTATTGTCTCTTATTGACTGTCTTTATTGTCTCTTATTGACTGTCTTTATTCTCTTATGGACTGTCTTTATTGTCTCTCATTAACTGTCTTTATTGTCTCTTATGGACTGTCTTTATTGTCTCTCATTAACTGTCTTTATTGTCTCTTATTGACTGTCTTTATTGTCTCTCATTGACTGTCTTTATTGTCTGTAATTGATTGCATTTATTGTCTGTAATTGATTGCATTTATTGTCTGTAATTGATTGCATTTATTGTCTGTAATTGATTGCATTTATTGTCTGTAATATCTATGCACTTTGTCTATGCTTGATATGTTTTTAAGAGTCACAAACAACATTTCCTCATGGAGATAATATAGTTATTATCTTATCTTATCCAGTGTCATGTATTCATGGGTGCCAAGGGAAGCCGGCTTCCCAAAAACATTTACCAAGAAAAAAAAAAAAGCATACTAAATAATTTATCTTGTGTCTCTCTGTGTTTCATAAATGTCCTTAAATTTGCAAGAGGCTGAATGTATCTCACCCGAGAAAGTATCCGAGAGAATTAAACAGCGCCCCTGTGTCTCAGTATGTGTAGCGTATCTATCTGATGATGTCTGGTCAAAAAGAGTAAGATGCAAGGGAAGCCAGCGAGCATTTGAACTCCCTTGATAAAAATAAATAAAATAATAGCCAATCAGCGTTGAGCTAAACTGAGTGAGCTCAACTGTGAATGGTCCTGGCACACCAAAACAAGTGTAAAGGGAAGCCAGTTTGGATTTGGCTTCAGACCAATCACATCACATCAGAAGCCAAACATCATTGACCAAAAAAAACTTGAATTGTTGCATCTCGTTGTGTTGTTGTCCTCCGGTGGCTAGCTAGCTAGCTAAAATCATCCCTTTTCTTAAATTAGCCATGGATGGAGATAGGGATTTGGAGTTGTGGTTTTACTTAATTCTCTGTAATGGCCAATGATTATAACGGTGATTCTGATCCAACCATAAATTAATATGTGCCCCTGACCTGAGAGGATGGAAGTTCAACATGTAGCTAGATGTAGTATGCTAATGTTAACTAGCTGGCCTGGCGCATCAGTGCCCATGAAAGGAAGTTAGTCTAGCGAGCAAGCATTTTAGCCAGGTAGCTAGAACAACAAAAACTAAAAGTGTGTACTGTATGACAGAGTCATGGACTGTTTAGGCAACATGAAAGAGGAGGGTGGCATTGGCATTTATCTACAAGTAGGGTGAGTCAACTTGAAAGGAGGATGGCATTGGCGTTTCTCTACAAGTAGGGTGAGTCAACATGAAAGGAGGATGGCATTGACATTTCTCTACAAGTAGGGTGGGTCAATATGTTTTTCTACTTGCTTGGCTTCCCTGGTGATTTTACCCACGCACCGCTACTGATTTTCTCTAATCCTATTTTATTTTATCTGATCTCATTTAATCTAATCCTATTTTATCTGATCTTATTTTATCTAATCCTATTTTATTTAATCTTATTTTATCCTATCTGATCTGATTGTATCTCATCTTATTTGATCTTATTTGATCTAATCCTATTTGATCCTATTTGATTTTACCTAATCCAATTTGATCCTATCTGATCTGATCCTATCTGATCTGATCCTATCTGATCTGATCCTATCTGATCTGATCGTATCTCTAGCTTTATACAATGAGGTGCAACTTGATCCATTGTATCCACACTTCTCCATGTTTCATTTATAAGACACCCTTCAATGTGACCAAAAATTCAAAAATAGGAAATTGCAGCATGTTCCATCTGGTAGAATGTCTGACAACATGATTACAAAATGTCAAAATGAGCGCAGGAGAGATATTGTACTAAAATGAAAGTATGAGAGATATTGGATGTCTTTAGGATGGGATGTTAAACGGGTGTCCTGACTCTCTGTGGTCACTAAAGATCCCATGGCACTTATCGTAAGAGTAGGGGTATTAACCCCGGTGTCCTTGCTAAATTTCCAATCTGACCCTCATACCATCATGGCCACCAATTCATCCCTAGCTTCCAATTGCCACATTCATCCCCCCTCCTCTCCCCTGTAATTATTCCCCAGGTCGTTGCTGTAAATGAGAATGTGTTCTCAGTCAACTTACCTGGTAAAATAACGGTAAAATAAAATAAATAACAATAAATACTAAAAGGAGAGTATGAGAGATATTGTACTAAAAGGAGACTATGAGAGATATTGTACTAAAAGGAGACTATGAGAGATATTGTACTAAAAGGAGACTATGAGAGATATTGTACTAAAATGAGCTCCTTCTAGAGATAACACATTGAGTGGCAGCTCCTTAAATGAGGACAACAGAGGCATGACGGCTGTTACTGAACGCACACAGCCAGCCAAACTGTATTCTCACTATCTGACTACTGCTCCCTCCAAAGAGCTTGACTGGATAATGTCACTCATGCTCATTCCAGTTATAAATCACCACAACAAGGGGTTCAACTACATTACCACAATAATCACATCATATGTAGTGATGTAAGTAAAAGAGTTCAGAGAGTAATGGTGGCTGGCTATCTAACCACATAGCACGTTTGGTGACCAATGCATGTCTTCACTACATTTGCAATATGTCATTATCTAGCTTAACAAATCACAGTCAGCTAAAATAATAGGGTTTCTAGAAGTTTGAGAAAAATCCTTATATAACATACAAGTTATCTTAATTATACTTGCAAATATATTTTGACGGTGTAGCGACCCGTGTATTGGGAAAAAGAAAACAACTGAGGAAATCTCTGATAGCAGAAACGTCAACCACTCAGTCATTAAGTCCCACTTATGAGCTTTAATGACAGTTTCAGGGGCGTGAGATTTTATAATCTTGATGGATAGGACTTTAAGTGACAGCTCTGTCATTGTTCCAGATGATGGGTGATTAACTTGATATCGCCGTAGCCACAGTGGAGCCTCACTTCAAAATTGAGTAATTTCCTCAAACTGGAAAACAATCCCGAGGCAATGGCAGGAACACACAGGCCGCGGACCCTCAAGTTTTAAGAAGAAAGCTGTCACTGTGCCATTGGTGGCGGAATACCATTACTAGTGTCAATAACCCATCCACTTTGGGAGAGCTCCACCCACACCGATTCTAGAATTATAAAACAATTAAAGTAACAGTTTCCTGGCCAAGCATTCTCTGCTCTTTAGGCAATGTAATGAATGTGGTTGATACCTGTATTGTGCTAGGTGCCACTAGACTGGAGGCCTTACACTGTGCCCCTGTACACATTTCCTTTAACCACTAATCCTAATTCAATGTCTCCTTCTACACATCACTTTCCTATTAGAGCCAGACTGTGCTTTTAAACTCTACAGTCTGGCTGGAGTAAACCGTTTATTCATCCTGTGACAAACAAGCCAAATGAAAGCACCAAGGAGGACTCCGCCACCACAACAAGAACAACAATGAAAAATGAAAGGCCATTATGAGCCGTGGCTGGCTGCACCGTTCCACAGTACTGCGTGAGCACTAAAGACATTAGAGAATAAGTCATATGAATCTACATCTGTCATGTGTCTCCTACAGCCCTTGAGTGTGTGTGTGTGTGTGTGTGGGAGGGGGGGGGGGGGTGGTATACGTGTGTGTGTGTGTGTGTGTGTATGTATGTGTATAAGTGTGTGTCTGTGTGTGTGTCTGTGTGTGTGTCTGTGTGTGTGTGTGTCTGTGTGTGTGTGTGTGTCTGTGTCTGTGTGTGTGTATCTGTGTGTGTGTCTGTGTCTGTATCTGTGTGTGTGTCTGTGTCTGTGTGTGTGTCTGTCTGTGTGTGTGTATATGTGTGTGTGTGTGTGTGTCTGTGTGTGTGTTTGTCTGTGTGTGTGTGTGTCTGTGTGTGTGTGTCTGTGTCTGTGTCTGTGTGTCTGTGTCTGTGTATCTGTGTCTGTGTGTGTGTCTGTGTGTGTGTGTGTGTGTGTCTGTGTCTGTGTGTCTGTGTCTGTGTGTGTGTGTGTGTGTGTGTGTGTGTGTGTGTGTGTGTGTGTGCTGTTTACAAGAAAGAACAAGGCTCAGAGAATTCTCATCTGAAATCAGTTGTTCTGATCTAACCCCTGAAAACAGCAGCATTCTCAGTCTACACTACGTCATTACCACTCTGTCTACACTACGTCACTACCACTCTGTCTACACTATGTCATTACCACTCTGTCTACACTACGTCATTACCACTCTGTCTACACTACGTCATTACCACTCTGTCTACACTACGTCATTACCACTCTGTCTACACTACGTCATTACCACTCTGTCTACACTACGTCACTACCACTCTGTCTACACTACGTCATTACCACTCTGTCTACACTACGTCATTACCACTCTGTCTACACTACGTCATTACCACTCTGTCTACACTACGTCATTACCACTCTGTCTACACTACGTCACTACAACTCTGTCTACACTACGTCATTACCACTCTGTCTACACTTACCAGTCTGGGTACCACACATCCTTACCAGTCTGGGTACCACACATCCTTACCAGTCTGGGTACCACACATCCTTACCAGTCTGGGTACCACACATCCTTACCAGTCTGGGTACCACACATCCTTACCAGTCTGGGTACCACACATCCTTACCAGTCTGGGTACAACACATCCTTACCAGTCTGGGTACCACACATCATTACCAGTCTGGGTATAACACATCCTTACCAGTCTGGGTACCACACATCCTTACCAGTCTGGGTACCACACATCATTACCAGTCTGGGTACAACACATCCTTACCAGTCTGGGTACAAGACATCATTACCAGTCTGGGTACCACACATCCTTACCAGTCTGGGTACCACACATCCTTACCAGTCTGGGTACCACACATCCTTACCAGTCTGGGTACCACACATCCTTACCAGTCTGGGTACCACACATCCTTACCAGTCTGGGTACCACACATCATTACCAGTCCAGCACATTATATATACACATCACCGTGCACCGGCCTGGTGACTCACACTCTCCAGTAAATGGAACAGGATTGCTTTCTTGGAACTGTTTTCTTGGTTGTTTGAGTCTACCAAGGTGAACAACAAGTCATTTGGAATGAGGTATATACTGGCAGTACTGTATCAAAGACAAACTGTCCTCGACACACGCACACCCTCTCACTCTCTCTCTCAAAGCAGATCAAATATTTTTCATCTTTCTCTTAATCCTCAGGGAACTGCAAACTCTAAACACTGTTAGTACACAGAAGACAGAAGAAATACCCAGTGCACTTCTAAAATCCACAGGTTCCCTCTCCAATAACCAGTGGACTTCTAAAATCCACAGGTTCCCTCTCCAATAACCAGTGGACTTCTAAAATCCACAGGTTCCCTCTCCAATAACCAGTGGACTTCTAAAATCCACAGGTTCCCTCTCCAGTAACCAGTTGACGTCTAAAATCCACAGGTTCCCTCTCCAATAACCAGTGGACTTTGAAAATCCACAGGTTCCCTCTCCAATTACACATAATAATAATATGCCATTTAGCAGACGCTTTTATCCAAAGCGACTTACAGTCATGCGTGCATACATTTTTTTGTGTATGGGTGGTCCCGGGGATCGAACCCACTACCTTGGCGTTACAAGCGCCGTGCTCTACCAGCTGAGCTACAGAGGACCACACATAAACCACTGACTATGTGTCTGACTACTGATAGCGTGGAGATATTTGATTACACATGAATCACTGACTATTTGATTTGACTACTGATAGCTTGGAGATATTTGATTATGGTGCCTCTGTTTTCTTTCTAGGACCTGAGGTTCTGATTGAAAAGGCCAACGAAAGCCTTGGAGTGGCCTTTGTTTTTATTCAAAAGAAATATCTACCCCAAGCTATCCCATTCCACGCCTTGAAATACCAATAGTTGAGAAAATGTTGACACAGTTTGATAATGAATATTGATGCCATTTCCAAGCCCCATATGATCCCACACACAGCCAAACTTCAAATGGACTTCTCCTCTGCCACAGAGTGAACAGCAAAGTAAATCTCCTTTCGCTTCGAACGAGGCAACGCATGGAGACACATCTATTTGTGATGATAGTGGGGAACACCATGCAGAGTGAAACATTGCATTACTGGGAGACAAATACAATTTGTCCATAAGTTCAGCTTTGTGCTTCATTGACTTGACTAATCCAAAAAGTCTGAAAAAAAAACATGTTTTCCTCAACAATGTTGTCTCAGTAATTTCCCTTGCATTGTTGCAGGAACCATAGGGAACACTGTTTTATGAAAATGAGTTTGGGAAGTGCTCCCCAAGAGCCTGACAGTGTCCTGGAAATAATGAAAAGAAATTAAATAGGACTGTCAATTAATAACTTGTTTACTTCATTAACCACCAATATTCAGCACTTTAGTGCATCAATAGACAAAGAGGTGTAAACAGAATAAACACTGACTCACACGCTGGCACACACGAATACACCACGTACACACACACCCACACACACACTCACACGCTGGCACACACGAATACACCACGTACACACACACCCACACACACACCAGGCACACACCGGAGCATGCAGAAGCACACATGCAATTAACAAACACACACACAAACACACACATGCATAAAAAAAGGCACATGCGCACACACACACACACACACACACACGCACGCATACATAAACAATACACACACACACACGTTTTCATTCTAAATACAAATTAAGCTTGCAACCGCCACATGATGGCATGCAAGATCCTCTCTAATGTGTGTATAGAAATGTAGCCAAATGTCTTTCTCAGTGTTGTAGCACAGCATTAAAGGTGGGTGGAACACTTGAGCATGTCAGAATGATTGAGTTTTACTACATGCCCTTGTCAGTAATCTCAAAGGCAATGTCTAATAGAGAAGGGATTTGGCAGTTTGTCTTAGTGTACTTTGGCAATCTAACAACCACATATAATCCCATCACAACATTTTATGTCCTTTCACAAATCAACAAGCACAAACTCCAGTCTGCTGAATAAAAGAAGGTGACATTTCACTAAAAGGCCATACAGCAGTTGACAAAATCCGAGTTTTTCCCATTCTTCTCTGCAGATCCTCTTAAACTCTGTCAGGTTGGATTGGGAGCGACGCTGCACAGCTATTTTCAGGTAGATCCAGAGATGTTTGATCGGGTTCAAGTCCGGGCTCTGGCTGGGCCACTCAAGGACATACAGAGGCTTGTCCCAATGCCACTCCTGCGTTGTCTTGGCTGTGTGCTTAGGGTTGTTGTCCTGTTGGAAGGTGAACCTTCGCCCCGGTCTGAGGTCCTGAGCAGTCTGGAGCAGGTTTTCATCAAGGATCTCTCTGTACTTTGCTCCGTTAATCTTTCCCTCGATCCTGACTAGTCTCCCAGTCCCTGCCGCTGAAAAACATCCCCACAGCATGATGCTGCCACTACCATGCTTCACCGTAGGGATGGTGCCAGGTTTCTTCCAGACATGACGCTTGGCATTCAGGCCAAAGAGTTACATTTTGGTTTCATCAGACCAGAGAATCTTGTTTATCATGGTCTGAATGTCTTTAAGTGCCTTTTGGCAAACTCCAAGCGGGCTGTCATGTGCCTTTTACTGAGAAGTGGCTTCCGTCTGGCCACTCTACAATAAAGGCCTGTTTGGTGGAGAGCTGCAGAGATGGTTGTCCTTCTGGAAGGTTCTCCCATCTCCACAGAGGAACTCTGGAGCTCTGTCAGAGTGACCATCGGGTTCTTGGTCACCTCCCTGACCAAGGCCGTTCTCCCTCGATTGCTCAGTTTGGCCGGGAGGCCAGCTCTTGGAAGAGCCTTTTTTATTATATATATATTTTTTGGGGTGTAGATAATTTTTAATATTGCAGATAGATTGTAACTTCCAATCCCCCATATATTTTTTTCTCTCCAAATATACACTACCAGTCAAAAGTTTGGACACACCTACTCATTCAAGGGTTTGTCTTTATTTTTACTATTTTCTACGTTGTGGAATTTCTTTCCTTCTTAATGCTTTGGGCCAATCAGTTGTGTTGTGACAAGGTAGGGGTGGATGCAGAAGATAGCCCTATTTGGTAAAAGACCAAGTCTATATTATGGCAAGAACAGCTCAAATAAGCAAAGAGAAATTACAGTCCATCAATACTTTAAGACATGAAGGTCAGTCAATCTGGAAAATGTCAAGAACTTTGAAAGTTTCTTCAAGTGCTGCCGCAAAAACCATCAAGTGCTATGATGAAACTAGCTCTCATGAGGACCGCCACAGGAATGGAAGACCCAGAGTTACCTCTGCTGCAGAGGATAAGTTTATTAGAGTTAACTGCACCTCAGATTGCAGCCCAAATAAATGCTTCACAGAGTTCAAGTAACAGACACATCTCAACATCAACTGTTCAGAGGAGACTGCGTGAATCAGGCTTTCATGGTCAAATTGATGCAAAGAAACCACTACTAAAGGACACCAATAAGAAGAAGGGACTTGCTTGGGCCAAGAAACACGAGCAACGGACATTAGACCGGTGGAAATCTGTCATTTGGTCTGATGAGTCCAAATGTGACTAGGTGAACGGATGATCTCCGCATGTGTGGTTCCCACTGTGAAGCATGGAGGAGGAGGTGTGATGGTGTGGGGGTGCTTTGCTTGTGACCTTGTCTGTGATTTATTTAGAATTCAAGGCACACTTAACCAGCATGGCTACCACAGCATTCTGCAGCGATACGCCATCCCATCTGGTTTGCGCTTAGTGGGACTATAATTTGTTTTTCAACAGGACAATGACCAAAAACACACCTCCAGGCTGTGCAAGGGCTATTTGACTAAGAAGGAGAGTGATGGAGTGCCGCATCAGATGACCTGGCCTCCACAATCACCCGACCTCAACCCAATTGAGATGGTTTGGGATGAGTTGGACTGCAGAGTGAAGGAAAAGCAGTCAACAAGTGCTCAGCATATGTGGGAACTCCTTCAAGACTGTTGGAAAAGCATTCCTCATGAAGCTGGTTGAGAGAATTCCAAGAGTGTGCAAAGCTGACATCAAGGCAAAGGGTGGCTACTTTGAAGAATCTCAAATATAAAATATATTTTGATTTGTTTAACACTTTTTTGGTTACTACATGATTCTATATGTGTTATTTCATTGTTTAGATGTCTTCACTATTATTCTACAATGTAGAAAATAGTAAAAATGAAGAAAAACCCTTGAATGAGTAGGTGTGTCCAAACTTTTGACTGGTACTGTATATATCCTTTTTTTTAAAAATACATTTTCCTTTATTACTTTCTAAGTCTACCACCCTTCCCCTAATTGGAGCAAACTAGTGTGAAGACCCTCCCACTCTGTCTGCCATTTGTTTCCTCATTAGGATGTTGGTGGGCGGAGTTGGGAGGGTCGTCAGCTACATGGGGAAACACCTGGGCTTGGGTGTGTCCAAGGATAAATGGACCTCTTCCACATTCATTGGGGAGACTCTCTCCATGCAGACACCTTTATAGATTTTTGTTGTGGTATTTTTGTGGCTTTTTGGTTGTTTGCTTTGGCACCTTTCAACACCTTACATTATTACATTTATGCATGCATAACACTCACTTACACTACTGATTACTGATTACACACACCATTGTTAATTGTACTTAGTTTACTTTAGTTAATAAATATATATTTTGGTATTCCTTGTCTCCACGTTGTCTCCCTTTTGTTACGAACTTTGAGCCGGTTCGTGACAAGTGGGGGTTCGTCCGGGATCTTGAAAGTGTTGTGTTTGGGAAATAACGTGGAGTTAATGTTAAATTCTGTAGGTGCTTTGGTTGTATATTTTGTTAGTTTGTTTGAGTTTGATAGTCCCAGTATTGGTTGCCTTTGGTTTTTTGGGTTGTGTACTGAGTTGGAGAGAGTACATTGGTTAGTTTCCAGGCCCTGCCCAGCCTGGAAACTCTTGCTCTACTCGCTGTTGGGACATTGGTCTGAGGAGGTGAGTACAATCGGCTGTGTACCTCAGTGGGAGATTTGGATAGGGTAGTGATATTTGCTACCCGGAGCTATAGCTTTTTCCCCTGATAGGCTTAGTGACGTGTTATGTTTTGGAATACGTTGGGCATGGTTAAATGTTTGTTATTTTTGTGTGGTGTCTGTGGACTGAGCAGTTGTCTCGGGGGCACATCCGTGGCTTGGTGGAATCTACCAGCGTGCTGGGGGGTTTATTTCCTTGCTAGCGGGCTACAGTGCGTAATTACCCACCGCGAATACGCACGAAGACTAGGGTTGAGTTATTGTAGGTTTTGGGGAAGCTCCATATCCCATCTCTCTTCTGTGGTGCTCGGTGTGATTGTCATTTCTCGTGTTGTGTCTGGTGTGCTCAGCAGAGGGGTTGAGCGAGATTATTATAATATGCTTTTTCTTCTTTTGATTATGGCGTCTAATATAGACGAGTTCATTCGCTTTCCATCAGAGGAACTGTTAGAATTATGTACTAAAGAACAGCTGTTGAAGGTTGCTGAACACTACAAGGTTGAAATTAGTGATAAACGTCAAAAAAATTATATTAGGTTAATATTGATGGCCGATTTGATGGAGAGTGGTATTCTTGAAGTTACCACTGGGGCAGCCTCTGCTGAGGACTCGTTGTCTCCCCGATATGTTACAATGACCGCTCCATCGGTTAGTCATAGTAGTCTTCTTTTTGAATAGCAGAAAGAACTGCTTCTGTTACAGCTAGGGCATGATCGTGTAAAATATGAAAGGGAATTGGAATTTAAACAGGATATGGAGCGTGCTAACATCAAGCTACAACAAGAGCGACTAGAGTTGGTTAGGGAAGGAAAGCTCTCAGGGGAGAGTTTGCTCTGGAAAGGTGACCCAGAGTTACCTAGGGGTCGTTCCTCTTTTGGTCGTAACCCAGACACATTTGATATTGTTGGGAACTTATGGTTGTTGCCTCAGTTTAATGAAAAGGACCCTGAGACATTCTTTTCGTTGTTTGAGCGTGTTGCTGACGCTAGGAGTTGGCCTGATTCTGACTGCACTTTGATGTTGCAGTGTGTTCTGACTGGTAAAGCGCAGGAAGCATATTCAGCTCTTAGTGTAGCCGACAGTGTCAGTTATGATAAGGTTAAAACGGCTGTGTTACAGATTTACAAATTGGTCCCTGAGGCTTACCGCCAACGATTTAGAACTTTAAAAAGGGATGATCAGCAGACTCATGTTGAGTTTGCGCAATAATTATCTTCACAGTTTAATCGCTGGTTTTCCGCCTCTGCAGTTATGACTTTCCAATGGCTGTGTGATCTGATTATGTTAGAGCAATTTAAGGACACAATCCTTGATCGTATAGCGACGTACGTTAACGAATGAAAAATAAAGACTGTCGCTGAGGCTGCGGTTTTGGCGGATGAATATGTTTTGACTCATAAAAATGTTTTTGCAGAACCCCGTATTCGGAGTGAGTGGGGGCATTCGCAGAGATTTGGGCCTCGCTCACCGAGATACTTTGGTTCACAGGCAGAGTTTCATTCAACTAGGGTTGAGCCCGATTCTCGTGGGAAAACTGTCTTTGGTCAAGAGTGTCACTACTGTCAAGACTTAGGTCATTGGAAAAACGAATGTCCGGTTCTCAGGTCTAGGGGTAAATTCAGTACAGGTGCCTATGTTAAATCTAAGCCTACGGCGTTAGCTGCGCCTGTTCCACATCAGTTCACTCCTGATACATTTTCTCATGCCCAGGGGCATGTGAAAGTCCATATTGATCCAGACTATTTACCTTTCATTACGGAAGGTTTTGTGTCTATGTTAGGAAGTAAGAACCTAGTGCCAGTGAAGATCCTAAGAGACACAGGTGCCTCTGAATCGTTTGTGTTGGAATCTGTGTTACCCTTCTCTGCGGACACTGATTCGGGGAATAGTGTTCTAATTAGGGGAATAGGTTTGAACACTCTGTCAGTTCCATTGCATAAACTGATGTTGGATTGTGGACTGGTGAAAGGTGAGGTTGTTGTGGGGGTGCGTACTTCATTGCCTATTGTGGGTATCGACGTGATCCTTGGGAATAACTTGGCTGGGGAGCGGGTGTGGCCTATCGTGTCTCCATCTTTAGTGGTTTCCACTAAGCCGTTAAGTGTAGGGATTCCTGAATTCGATTGCGCAGAATTTCCCGGAGGTGTTCCCTGCGTGTGCAGTGACGCGTCCTATGATCCATGACGACCTGGTCACTGAACTGGCTAATGAGAATACCACAAAGAAGTCTGTCACTGTTTTTCCCTGTTATCCCGTTATCTGTATCCCGCTCCGATTTAATCGAGGCGCAACAGGCTGACCCCACATTAGAAGAGTTGCGGGACCAAATTGTGCCTGTGGAACAGTTGGGAGATGTCGCACAGGGCTATTTTCTCCAAGAGGAGGTCCTGATGAGAAAGTGGATGTCTCATGGTAGTTGTTTTCTGTGGGAGGCGATTAGTCAGGGTGTGGTACCAGTTAAGCTTTGTGAGTTGGTGTTGACAACTTCTCACAACGACGTTGCTGGACATATGGGTGTGAGGAAAACCTACAATCGCATATTAAGAAATTTATTTTGGCCTAGATTAAAGAAGGATGTTTCTGATTTCATCAAAACTTGTCACACCTGTCAATTAACTGGTAAACCTAATCAAGCTATTAAGCCGGTACCACTGTTTCCTATTCCTGTACTCAGTAAACTTTTTGAGTATCTGATTATTGACTGTGTTGGTCCTTTGCCTCGTTCTAAAAAGGGTAGTAATTATTTGTTGACTGTGATATGTCAGATCACTAGGTTTCCTGCTGCCTATCCTCTCCGGTCTATCACCACTAAGTCTGTGTTAAAAGCTTTGACTCAGTTTCTCTCACTGTTTGGAATTCCTAAGGTCATTCAAAGTGATCAAGGATCTAATTTCACCTCTAATCTCTTTGGTCAGGTTCTACAACAGCTCCATATTAAACACAATTTGTCTAGCGCCTATCACGCACAAAGTCAAGGAGCACTGGAACGTTTCCATCAAACACTTAAGTCTTTGTTGAGAGCTTATTGTACTGAGATGGATAAGGATTGGGAGGAGGGGTTGCCTTGGTTACTGTTAGCCGCTAGGGAGGTTTCACAGGAGAGCACGGGTTTTAGTCCAAATGACCTTGTATTTGGACATAGGGTGCGTGGGCTTTTATCTGTTCTCCAGGATGACTGGAAGTCTCCCGAGCCTCCCCAGTCCCTGTTATCATATGTGTGTGATTTTCGGCAACGCTTGTATGCCGCTGGTGAAATTGCTAAAGAGAAGCTATCATCTTCACAGGACAGGATGAAGAGCATATTTGATCGCCGAGCTGAGCCTCGTCACTTTAGTCCAGGTGATCAGGTTCTGGCTCTGCTGCCAATTGTTGGTTCTCCTTTTCAAGCCAAGTTTCAAGGTCCATATACAGTGTTGCGCCAGTACACTGAGCAAAATTATCTAGTTGTCACTCCAGAACGGAGGAAAGCACATCAACTGTGCCATGTAAATTTGTTAAAACCCTATTATGCACGTTCGTCTGAGACTGAACAGTGGGAGTCTACAGAGGACGGTAAAACTGTTCTTTTGGCTGATACTGTTTTTTCCCTGGGTTCTGGTCATGCTAGGTCTGTGCATGAGGAGGAAGATGTTCCTGGTCCCGACGATTGCATACTGCAGGGTAGATTGAAAAATTCAGAGACACTGGATATTTTAGATAGCCTTCTTACTCATCTACCTGTTGATGGACGGAAAGAGATGGTTGGTCTGATTCTGAGATTTCCAGGTTTGTTTGCTAATACACCTACACGTACAAACTTAATAGAACATGATCTTGACATTGGAGATGCTGACCCCATTCGTCAACGGTTCTATAGAGTTTCTTCAGAGAAACTGCGTTGTCTGGATGCTCAGGTCAGGTACATGCTGGAGAGTAAAATAGCAGAGCCTTCTTTCTCCAGTTGGGCTTCTCCCTGTATCTTGGTCAGTAAATCGGATGGAACAAACAGATTTTGTACGGACTACCGTAAGGTAAACGATGTCACTAAGCCAGATTCATTTCCTCTTCCTCGGATGGAGGACTGCGTTGATCAAGTCAGCGCAGCTAAGTTTGCGACCCTCCCACTCTGTCTTCCGTATTCTCTCTCTTTGCTCTTGTTTCCTTATTAGGATGTCGGTGGGCGGAGTTGGGAGGGTCGTCAGCTACATGGGAAACACCTGGGCTTGGGTGTGTCCAAGGATAAATGGACCTCTTCCACATTCATTGCGGAGACTCTCTCCATGCAGACACCTTTATAGATTTTTGTTGTGGTATTTTTGTGGCTTTTTGGTTGTTTGCTTTGGCACCTTTCAACACCTTTCCATATTACATTTATGCATGCATAACACTCACTTACACTACTGATTACTGATTACACACACCATTGTTAATTGTACTTAGTTTACTTTAGTTAATAAATATATATTTTGGTATTCCTTGTCTCCACGTTGTCTCCCTTTTGTTACGAACTTTGAGCCGGTTCGTGACACTAGTGAACAACAACGCCCAGGCCTCCACTTCCAGCTTATTAATACTATATACATTTTTTGGACACAGTCAATTTTATAATTGTTCTATTTTGTTTTGTTTTTACTCCTGAATTTCCTCTACCCTCAACCTCTCCGATCATTTTCATGATGTCCATCCGGTTTGCTTCTATATGTCTTATCTTTCAAACTGTGCTCTTTCACAAAAGTTCTTAACCTATAACCTATGTACGTATTATGGACACAGTATGTTTTACATTAGTTATCTTGTTGTTATTAGTTGTTATTAGTCCCAACCTTCAGCTCCATTCAACCCCTCCCATCTATCTCTTAACACCATCCATATTGGATTTATATTTGCCATATATTTTTCAACTGTACTGTGATGTTTAACAAAAGTTCTGAACCTTTCTATTCTCATTGTTGCTACAGATTGTAAATTGAAAAGATTTTATTTTGCTAAAAGTATTATATTACTGATTAATTGACTATGACTTTTCAGATCACCCAGTAGTGCTATCTGCAGGGTTAGCTCCAGATAAATATTGCAATTCTTCAGCCATTCCTGGACCTGTGACCAAAAACAAGCTACGAATGGACAGTTCCAAAATAAATGATCTAATGATTCTGTCTCTTCGCAGCAACATCTGCAGAGCGGGGAAGATTGTATCCCCCTTATAAATAACATTATATTGGTTGCAAGAATTTTGTATAATAATTAAAATGGAACAATTCTATGTTTTGAATCCGGCATCGTTTTGCGTATCAGTTCATAAACCATGTGCCATAAAATCTCTTCTCAACTATTTTGCAATCTAAATGGGACGGCTTTAAATCCTTTGGTATACTTTTTTATTTATCACCATTTTCTTTAAACAATTATGGTCTTTAATGCAGGGCCGACAGACAAGTTCCTTACTTTTTCCCCCTTCCACTTTCCTCTGCAATTATTTGGTTGTAATTTTGGGTAGAGCAGATATTTCCATATGTTTTTGTTAGCTGCATGTGCGACATATCTCCACCAGTCCTACCTATGATATCATTTACAAAGATTATTTTTTAACATTTTGTCAAAAAAGAATGTTTTTTTAAAATCAATTAGTATATTTGAGTTTACTAACTTTCTATGGATTGTTTTAGAAATAGTGACATTTGGGAGATGATTTCCTTTTTAAATAATCTGTAATCTGAATAAAGGGAAAAAGGCCATTCTTGAACATAGGGTGAGACAATCTTATTAATTTGCTAGAGAACCAGTTCGGATTTAAGTATAACTTTTGTATGACTGAAGCTTTTAGTGATAGGTCTAATGCTTTAATATATTAATAATGTCTGTCCTCCAAATTCATATTCATTATATAAATAGGCCCATTTAATTTTGTCTGGCTTGCTGTTCCAAATAAAATTGATAATTTTTTTCTCGTATAATTTAAATAACCGTTCGCTAGGCGTAGGCAAGACCATAAGCAAATACGTAAACTGGGATAATACTAAAGAGTTAATCAGGGTGATTTTTCAACAAATAGACAGGTATTTAGCTTTCCATGGTAGCAAGATCTTATCTATTTTTGCTAACTTTCTATTAAAATGTATTGGAGAGAGATCATTTATTTCATTTGGGATATGTATACCGAGTATATACACATCACCATCAGCCTATTCCCCCTCAGGAGACTGAAAAGATTTGGCATGGGTCCTCAGATCCTCAAAAAATTCTACAGCTGCACCATCGAGAGCATCCTGACTGGTTGCATCACCGCCTGGTATGGCAACTGCTTGGCCTCCGACCGCAAGGCACTACAGAGGGTAGTGCGTACGGCCCAGTACATCACTGGGGCCAAGCTTCCTGCCATCCAGGAACTCTATACCAGGCGGTGTCAGAGGAAGGCCCTCAAAATTGTCAAAGACTCCAGCCACCCTAGTCATAGACTGTTCTCTCTGCTACCGCACGGCAAGCGGTACCGGAGTGCCAAGTCTAGGTCCAAAAGACTTCTCAACAGCTTCTACCCCCAAACCATAAGACTCCTGAACAGCTAATCATGGCTACCCTGACTATTTGCACTGCCCCCCCACCCATCCTTTTTACGCTGCTGCTACTCTGTTAATTATTTATGCATAGTCACTTTAACTCTACCCACATGTACATATTCCTTCAACTACCTCAACTAGCCGGTGACCCCGCACATTGACTCTGCACCGGTACCCCCCTGTATATATAGCCTCCCTACTGTTATTTTATTTTACTTCTGCTCTTTTTTTCTCAACACTTTTTTTGTTGTTGTTTTATTTTTACTTTTTTTGTTAAAAATAAATGCACTGTTGGTTAAGGGCTGTAAGTAAGCATTTCACTGTAATGTCTGCACCTGTTGTATTCGGCGCATGTGACCAATAAAATTTGATTTGATTTGATTTTGATTTGATTTGATTTTATTGGTAAACTACACGGTAATGTAAAAGTTGTATTTTTTAGTGATCCAATATGTAATATAATACACTTAATAATTTGATTGTAATCCAGAGAGGTTAGAAAATTTATCTAGGTCCTCTATGAGGCTGTGGAGGGATTCATGTTGTGGCTTTATAAGAAAACATGAATCATCAGCGTACAATGACACCTTTGTTTTTAAGCTCTGGATTTCTAATCCCTTGATATTACTGTTGGATCTGATTTTAATAGCTAACATTTTGATGGCCATAATAAATAGATATGCCGATTGTGGACAACCTTGTTTTACTCCTCTAGACAGTTTAAAACTTTCAGAGAAATAGCCATTATTTACTATTTTACACCTAGGGTTACTATACATGATTTTAACCCCTTTTATAAGAGATTATCCAAAATTGAAATGCTCCAGGCATTTATATATAAATTCCAGTCGTACTTTATCAAAAGCCTTTTCAAAGTCAGCTATGAATAGCAGGCCTGGTTTCCCAGATTTTTAATAGTGTTCTATTGTTTCCAGTACTTGCCTTATATTATCTCCAATGTATCGTCCATGTAAAAAACCTGTCTGATTAGAATGAATAATGTTCCACAATACCTTTTTAATTCTATGCGCTATACATTTTGCTAGAATTTTTGCATCAGAACACTGAAGTGTAAGGGGCCTCCAATTTTTTAAATGGACTGGATCTTTATCTTTCCCACTTGTATCCTGTTTCAGTAATAATGAAATCAGACCTTCTTCTTGAGTGTCTGATAATCTACCATTTACATAGGAGTGGTTAAAACATGCTAATAACGGTCCTCTGAGTCTATCAAAAAGGTTTGGTATACCTCAACTGGTATGCCATCCAACCCTGGAGTTTTCCCGAACTTAAAGTCTTTAATTGCATCTAGAAGTTCCTCCTCTGTAATTTCTGTATAGCTGTTAATTTTACATTTTCAATAGAAAAAAAATCCATACAATTAGCTTCGGTTAGAGGATATGGAGGCGACTGAAATGAAAACATAGACATAAAGTACTTAGCTTCCTCCTTCAAAATTTAATTTGGTGAATCATGGGTGACTCCGTCATTCATAACCAGTTTCAGTAAATTATTTTTGGTAGCATTTCCATGTTGAAGCTTAAAAAAGAATTTGGTGCATTTTCCCCCATATTCCATCCAGTTTGCTTAATTTTTTATAAGATATTACACTTGATCTTTCTTGAATAAGTTCCTCCATTTATTTTTGTTTTTCCTCTAACTTATACTGAGCCTCTATGGTACAGTTGTATTGCTATCTATCTGTTCTGTTAGACCTTCTATTTCCTTTGTTAGTATGGAGTCTTTTGACCTAAATTGCTTTTGTTTTCGAGATGAGTACTGGATTGCATGGACTCTAAAGGCACATTTAAAAGTGTCCCATACAATAAGGGGATTTGCTGTACCTATGTTATGTCGGAAAAATTCAGTTATAAATTCCTCTGTCCTAGTTAAAAACAAGTTATTATCCAATAGGCTTTGGTTAACCCTCCCGTTGTCCTAGGGTCAAAATGACCCGCCACTGTGTTAAACCAACTTTATTTAATTTTTATATTTTTTGGATCATTTGTGAGAAGGAGGCAGTGATACTTTCTTTAAAGTCTCACTGCCTCCTTCTCACAAATGATCCCAAAAATATAAAAATTAAATAAAGTTGGTTCAACACAGTGGCGGGTCATTTTGACCCTAGGACAACGGGAGGGTTAAATTTAAAATATCCTCGCCCACGTGGAAATTCAGTAAGAGTAATGTATATGATGGTTAGACCGCATTTTGTCAACTATCAACACTTTTTAAACTTTTGGTGCCAACGAGAATGACATAAGAATGAAGTCAAGACGACTAGCTTGATTGAGTTGCCACTATGTATATCTCACTAGGTCAGGATATTTAAGCCTCCATATATCCGCTAGTTCTAATATATCCATGACATTCATGATTTCCTTAAGAGCATGAGGGTGATAGTTTGTAGTGTGATTTCCTTTACGGTCCATTGAGGTATTTAAAACAGTATTATAATCTCCCACCATAATAATAGAGTCTTGTATTGCTTGCAGGGTTGATCATATATTATATATATTTACAAAGAAGCGTGGTTCATCATTATTTGGTCCATAAAGGTTAATGAGCCATATCTGTTTATGGTCTAATAACATATTTAAAATCATCCATCTACCTTGCGGATCTGTTTGGACAATTTGCACATTCTGATCAAAATTACTGTTAATTAATACCATCACCCCTTTTGAGTTTCTTTGCCCATGGGAGAAGTACATTTCGCCCCCCTGAGTCCTTTTCCCACACAACTTCATCTAGAATTGTTGAATGAGTTTCCTATAAACAATAGATATTATATTCCTTCTCTTTGAGCCATATAAATATTGTTATTCTTTTCTTATTATCTGCTAAGCAATTACAATTAAAACTGGCTATACTTATTTCACCATTTACCATAATGCGATACATGTTCTATTTATCATAATATATGTTTATAAATGTGCCATTAAAAAGTACCATAGTGCTCTACCATGATATTTGCATTGCTACTAAGTAACCCTCCAATTGTTCTCCACTATTCCCCCTGCTAAAGCCCCTCCCCATCCCAAGTTGGGTTGTCATCCCAGTGATCGGCAGACCACCCCCGTCCCCACTCAATTTATATAGCTATTAAAAATATATATTTATTCAAATAACTTGCATATCTTAATTTCCATCATTATCAATTAATATGCGTAATAATGTCGGCAGTTCATGCAAAGGATTGTTACCTATAACCCGGATTGCCATTGCATTACATTTTTGTCAAGCAATTATTATTTTAGCAAACAATTATTGTGGTTCATCCTATATTCTCCCTAACATCCTTACCCCCTTGCAACAGATGTGGGATACATACATACACACACACATACTCTTACACACTCAACCCCTTTCCCCCACAATCAACCATAAGCTCAGATTCTCAACGGTTGTTACATCCCAGAGCCCAACTCAAGAAAGGACCGGATTTACGAATGCATATACAGTTACAGCTGTTTGAGAAAGCATGCAAGATTGAGCAAAAATGACACAAATTTGAGATTTGATTAACCAATGTCAAGTCCTAGGTGATGGAGATCAGATCCACCCCCTTCCCCTGAAACATACACACTCTGGTCCCCCGTTGTAACCATTTTCCCAAACATCTCTGTGCAGTCAGACCTTTTTGTGCCACCTGGGCCACACTAATATGCCCCTTCTCTGATTGTTCGAGTGTGACCCCCTCCCCATGGGTTACTGCAGCCAGTGTTGTCAGCACTGCCACAACCTGGGTGTGGGTACCCCACCGGAATCCCCACCGGCTAGGTACAAGGTCGTCTAGGAAGAGTCTGGGTGGCTCTAAACTTCTTCCATTTAAGAATGATGGAGGCCACTGTGTTCTTGGGGACCTTCAATGCTGCAGAAATGTTTTGGTACCCTTCCCCAGATCTGTGCCTCGACACAATCCTGTCTCAGAGTTCTACGGACAATTCCTTCGACCTCATGGCTTGGTTTTTGGTCTGACATGCACTGTCAACTGTGGCACGTTATATAGACAGGTGTGTGCCTTTCCAAATCATGTCCAATGAATTTAATTTACCACAGGTGGACGCCAATCAAGTTGTAGAAACATCTCAAGGATGATCAATGGAAACAGGATGTACCTGAGCTCAATTTCGAGTCTCACAGCAAAGGGTCTGAATACTTATGTAAATAACTTATTTCTAAAAGCCTGTTTTCGCTTTGTAATTATGGGGTATTTCGTGGAGATTGAGGAGGATATTGTAAAAAAAAATACATTTTCGAATAAGGCTGTAACGTAAACAAAATGTGGAAAAAGTAAAGGGGACTGAATACTTTCTGAATGCACTGTATGTATTTATGCATGTATGCACATTGTATTGCATGCTGCTTGACTATTATTACTTGTTATAAACATGTATGAGCTCTAATAATGCTTAATACCAGGGGCGTAACTTTCACTTTCATTTTTGTCCTCCACAGTTTTATCATTTGAATGTGATACAAAAGCCGGCAACAGTGTGCTCTAGGACCATGCGGACGCCTCCGAGCGGTCGGGAAGGCTGTTTGGAGTGTGTTTCCGTCTAGATAAAAATAAATAAAGATAAAATAATAATAATTACGTCCTCCCCCGACTTCTAAAACCAAAGTTGAACACCTGCATAATACTGTACCTCTGGGAGAAGATGTCCCTGTATGGACTGCCGTGCTGCATGGCGAAGCCGTAGCCCCGATCTGGTGCGTTGCTCCCCACAGTGTAGAACGAGCAGTCCTCATCGTTGATGGCCGTATACTCCAGCACCGCCGCATCCCACACAAAGGCAAAACGCCCGTACTTCACCTGAGAGAAAAGTAGAAACACAGACATAGAATTACTGAGCGTATTCATGAGGGTCAAATTGCTATGTTCTGATGGGCTACGCCCTTTCTTGTAATTATATTTCTATGGGTAGAAACAGATGTAGAAACACAAAACTATATGTTGACACTTGGGTAGAGAGATGGTAACATGATTGAACATGAACATTGACCGTGACTAACTGTGGAGTAGGGTGAAGTGTTGCCCCTAGACGCTGATCTGGGGTCAGTTTAGCATTTTCCACAGTTTTCTTGTTTTAATTGTACATGGTCCCTGACAAATTAATAGATTAAAATCTAAAAGAAGACATACGCTACCAGTCAAAAGTTTGGACACACCTACTCATTCCAGGGTTTTTCTTAATTTTTACTATTTTTTACATTGTAGAATAATAGTGATGACATCAAAACTATGAAATAACACATACGGAATCATGTAGTAACCAAAAAAGTGTTAAACAAATCAACATATATTTTATATTTGAGATTCTTCAAAAATCGCCACCCTTTGCCTTGATGACAGCTTTGCACACTCTTGGCATTCTCTCGACCAGCTTCACCTGGAATGCTTTTCCAACAGTTTTGAAGGAGTTCCCACACACGCTGAGCACTTGTTGGCTGCTTTTCCTTCACTCTGCCGTCCGACACATCCCAAACCATCTCAATAGGGTTGAGGTCTACTTTGGACCATGGTCCATTGGGACAGAACAACACAGAACTGTATTTGGACTCTGACGTCTCATTAACTGTTATGGTACTTGATTAGATTTCCAGGCACCTCACACCAGTGTGTGTCTGGGCGGGGTTCAACGTGATTGCCCATGTCTGAATATGAAACACTCTTATTTGGTGATTTGGCTCAAACAGTAGACCCTGAGATGAGGAAATCAGACAGCTACACTATGGGTTCGTCCCAAATGGTACCCTATACCTTTGATAGGGCACTACTTTTGCGTGCACTATATAGGAAATAGGGGGCCATTTGCAGTATCTTCCTTCTCCTGGAATTCCCTTATATCACAGGGTCTTACAGATTTGCTTCCAGGAAAATGATTTTGGGTCAATCAATTCTACTGGCATGGAAGTTAGGATGACATCTGACCATAAGTGGTTGTTGAGGTTACTAGTCAATCATAGCCAGCAAGGAGTTTTGTGGGCTCAGAATGCACATTTTGGATTTATGTACTCAACAAAATTCTACAGAAACGCAATGGCACAATATCTTCCTGCATGTACTGAAGTTTCCCTCGTGGAAAAATTAATCAATTATATGATTATTATTATTATATTATTATCTTTTGTATTCTATTCTATTTTATGGTTGCAGATGTGAGATACTGAGATTCATCTCCTTGTTCAAATATGCTTTTATAACAGTTTTTTCCCCCTTCAAATTTATTTTATCTCCTCCCTGTCGCTTGTGCCCTCGTTCCTGAACACTTGATGAGGGTTTCTTTGTTTTTGAGAAAAGGCTATTATAATGGAATACACTGTTGATTATGATATTATCTACAATAACCCAAAACGAATGTAACACTAATGATTTAATAATGGGTGATCTAAACAGGAAGGTTTTGCCAAGAATGGGGCGGAAGCCTTTTGAACATTTACATTGTCTAATTTCCTCCACAATTGTGAAAATGTCCTTGAAAGTGTCTAGTGAATGTTGATCTACTTCATCACATGACATCATTAAAAAAGTAACAAAGCGAACGCTAAACATTTCCTTTTATAACCAACATTCTTATCCCTTATAATGTCAAACATCCATTGCGCAAGTGCAGGGAAGACATTTCGAGATTCCTATCGATTACCAATCGATTTCAGAGGAGAGCACGGAAGAGTTAAAAACAAGCAGGTACCACAAAGTCCTCGCCTCAACGATGTGATTCCAAGAAAAACAACTATAAATAGACTAGTAGAAACATAGAGAAAAAAAAGAGAGAGGGAACAGGAGGAGAGGAAGGGTAGAAGTCAGGTAGTGGTTGAGTGGTGGCGCATGATGAGAGGAGAAGCAGTGAGCCACGTCTCTCCGTATGGAGCGAGTGCTGCCTGCCTGGAGCCATGGCAATCAGAAGGGCCCTGATCATTATTAAAAGTCATTGTCGTCAAACACCGGGCGCCCGGTGAATCCTAATCACATCATTGTTTTTTCCCGGAAATATGACTGCACAACTCACTAGATCCATAATCGTGAAATAAAAGTCATTCATCCGCTCCCCTGGGGTACGCTGGGGTAGCCTAATGTTGTTTACGTTTACATTTGTTGTTTGTTTTTGCATCCTCATTTAAAGGCAGGTGACGTCCTCGAAGCCGAGTTGTAATTACCGCGGCGTGAGCATACTTTAATGATTAATTTACACAAATGCCCTTCCTTTCGCAACTTGAAACACATGATACTGTAGCCTACACCGATGACAGGGTTTACATTGTGGACAGAATACATAGGGAAAAAGTAAATTACATTAAAGGTACAACAAACCAAATCAATCTCAAGTTTGGGCTTAATAAATACTGTAAATCAATATCAACTCCAACACACTAGCAATTTAATTAGCAAATCGCCGAACTACCCCTTTCGGGCACATGCCTTAGATCACTAACTGGTTGTGATTACTGTACCATAAATTATTTCAAGCGCTAACGCTTTAGAGGATTTAGAGCTTCACACTCAGCTTAAATGAGGAGATCCTTTTTTAATAATAAAATGTTTACATTTTGGTCATTTATAAGAACTCCCATGGTGCCGACTATCAGACAGAAGACTTGAGAGAACAGGCCGGAGCTATAGAATGTCCGAAATGCCATAGGGCTCAGGTCAAAAGTAGTGCACTATATAGGGAATTGGGTGCTATTTCTGACTCAGACTTCTTTGTGGCTTGTTCAGCTCATGTTCTCTAGCAGACTTCAAAAGACTGAAGCACTGAAGGGCATGTTTTACACACTTCATCTTGCCTCACGATTAAAGTCCTCACACATACCTAAAGTGGTATTTTCTCCCAATCAGTTTAAGTTCATTTGAAGGGGCTCATATTTAGGGTTTTAACTCTCTAACACAGCGCTTGGGCTTTGCTCTTAATCTCTGGGCTATCTCAAATGATTCTGTGGCAGCACACACAACTGCTAGAGAGTCACAAAGTGAGGAACTCACAGCGACTGCATGCGTCGAGTATTCAAACAAGTATGATGACGTTATGCACAAAACTGTCATAGGCGTGTGTAAACGAGAGGGTTTCAGAGGTTAACAGAATCAAGGAATGATGAAACTGTGGCAGATTTAAGGGATTAAGGTTAGAGTTAGCGTTAAGGTTAGGGGCGTGTTTACACAATGTGGGTGCAAAGCAACTGCTTTTTCTACAGTTGCGATTTCAGATGTCGTCTCAGGTCAGTGCCTGGCTGGGCTGGGTCAGTGGAAGGTCAGGCTACCTGAGACAGACCAGGCCCGTATCCACAAAGCGTCTCAGAGTAGAAAATTGGTGGTAGAGTGGCTTGCGAAAGTATTCACCCCCCCTTGGCATTTTTCCTATTTTGTTACCTTACAACCTGGAATTAAAATTGATTTTTGGGGGGTTTGTATCCTTTGATTTACACAACATGCCTACCACTTTGAAGATGCAAAATATGTTTTTATTGTGAAACAAACAAGAAATAAGACTAAAAAACAGAAAACTTGAGCGTGCAGAACTATTCACCCCCCCAAAGTCAATACTTTGTAGAGCCACCTTTTGCAGCAATTACAGCTGCAAGTCTCTCTGGGTATGTCTCTATAAGCTTGGCACATCTAGCCACTGGGATTTTTGCCCATTCTTCAAGGCAGAACTGCTCCAGCTCCTTCAAGTTGGATGGGTTCCGCTGGTGTACAGCAATCTTTAAGTCATACCACAGATTCTCAATTGGATTGAGGTCTGGGCTTTGATTAGGCCATTCCAAGACATTTAAATGTTTCCCTTAAACCACTCAAGTGTTGCTTTAGCAGTATGCTTAGGGTCATTGTCCTGCTGGAAGGTGAACCTCCATATGTTTGGGGCGTGGTCCCATGGTGTTTATACTTGTGTACTATTGTTTGTACAGATGAACGTGGTACCTTCAGGCGTTTGGAAATTGCTCCCAAGGATGAACCAGACTTGTGGAGGTCTACAATTTTTTTTCTGATGTCTTGGCTGATTTCTTTTGATTTTCCCATGTCAAGCAAAGAGGCACTGAGTTTGAAGGTAGGCCTTGAAATACATCCACAGGTACACCTCCAATTGACTCAAATGATGTCAATTAGCCTATCAGAATCTTCTAAAGCCATGACATCATTTTCTGGAATTTTCCAAGCTGTTTAAAGGCACAGTCAACTTAGTCTATGTGAACTTCTGACCCACTGGAATTGTGATACAGTGAATTATAAGTGAAATAATCTGTCTGTAAACAATTGTTGGAAAAATTACTTGTGTCATGCACAAAGTAGATGTCCTAACCGACTGTCACGATCGTCGATGAGAGAGGACCAAGGCGCAGCGTTACGAGCGAACATATTTATTATTTAAACGTACACACGAACAAAACAACGAAACCGTGACGTCTATGGTACAACATGAAACCACACGAACAAAATCCCACAAACACAAGGTGAACACAGACAGTTTAAATATGGCTCCCAATCAGAGATAACGAGCCGACAGCTGACACTCGTTACCTCCGATTGGGAGTCATAGACCAAATAAGGGAAACACAAAACCAATGACAACCCAACCAAAACAAAACACAACCAAAACGAACACACCCTGGCTCAACATACAAAGTCCCGGAGCCAGAGCGTGACAGTACCCCCCCCTAAAGGCGCGGACTGCGACCGCGCCTCAAAACCCCAAATAGGGGAGGGCTGGGTGGGTGTTGCTCCTCGGAGGAACTCCGGCTCCGGGCTTGACCACCACCCTACTTCAATCCCCGCATAACGGCCCCGATCCGATCTGACCCAGCTGGCTGGATCAGGACTGACGACGCGCACCCCTGGCTTAGCGCGTGAGGCAGGAACGGACCGGACCTGGCTGACGATACGCACCCTAGGCTTGGTGCGTGGAGCCGGAACGGACCTCACCAGGCTGACGACTCGCATCCCTGGCTTGGTGCGAGTAGCAGGAATGGGCTGGACCGGGCTGACGACTCGCACCCTTGGCTTGGTGCGAGTAGCAGGAACGGGCTGAACCAGGCTGACGACTCGCACCCTTGGCTTGGTGCGAGTAGCAGGAACGGGCTGAACCAGGCTGACGACTCGCACCCTTGGCTTGGTGCGAGTAGCAGGAACGGGTTGAACAAGCCTGGCGACTCGCACCCCTGGTTTGGTGCGAGTGGCAGGAACAGGCCGAGCTGGGCTGGCGACGCACCCCGTAGGCTTTGTGCGTGGAGCAGGAACAGGCCGAGCTGGGCTGGCGACGCACACCGTAGGCTTTGTGCGTGGAGCAGGAACAGGACGAGCTGGGCTGGCGACGCACCCCGTAGGCTTTGTGCGTGGAGCAGGAACAGGCCGAGCTGGGCTGGCGATGCGCACCACAGACTCGGTGCGGAGCGCAGGAACAGGCCGGGCTGGGCTGACGACGCGCACCACTGACTTGGTGGGAATGGCAGGAACAGGCCGGGCTGGGCTGACGACGCGCACCACTGACTTGGTGGGAATGGCAGGAACAGGCCGGACCGTACTGGGGACACACACCACTGGCCCCACGCAGGGATCAGGAACGGGCCGGACCGGACTGGTAACACACCCCAGTACCTCTCGCCGTGCCTCCACACTTTCCCTCTCCTCTGTGCCCAGTGGCCCCCTTAACCTGGCGGCCTTCTCTGCCAACGCCTTGCATCGCTCTAACCCGTACACCTGCTGGCCCGACGTCGTGAGCCCCCCCCTAAAAATTTCCTGGGGTTCTCTCCTCCCTCTTGCCAGACTCGCAATCATCTCCTCCCACGTCCATCCTCTCTCCTCGTCCCGCTGCTTGATCCAGTCGAGGTTTCCACGGAGATCTGCCAGCGATGGCTCCTGAACACGCTGCTTGGTCTGGTTATGGTGGGATTTTCTGTCACGATCGTCGATGAGAGAGGACCAAGGCGCAGCGTTACGAGCGAACATATTTATTATTTAAACGTACACACGAACAAAACAACGAAACCGTGACGTCTATGGTACAACATGAAACCACACGAACAAAATCCCACAAACACAAGGTGAACACAGACAGTTTAAATATGGCTCCCAATCAGAGATAACGAGCCGACAGCTGACACTCGTTACCTCCGATTGGGAGTCATAGACCAAATAAGGGAAACACAAAACCAATGACAACCCAACCAAAACAAAACACAACCAAAACGAACACACCCTGGCTCAACATACAAAGTCCCGGAGCCAGAGCGTGACACCGACTTGTCAAAACTATAGTTTGTTAACAAGAAATTTGTGGAGTGGTTGAAAAATGAGTTTTAATGACTCCAACCTAAGTGTATATAAACTTCCGACTTCAACTGTACATGCAACAGTATCTCTTGCGCTTTTGACAATGATTTCACAAGGCCTATTTCACATGATATGCCTAAATACTTATAACCACTAGGCTAATAAATAAACATGTTTTTATTTTGATTGTTTAATTACCTACATCATGTTAGTTCAAGTTATCCATTTGGAATATCACGTTGGTAAAAAATATGTCTAAATTGTGTATCCTTAAAAGTTGGCCAACTGAAGGCATCTAGGACTTATGTTAACTTTAATTGTGTTAGATGAAAATCATAGACCTTTCATACGTTGTATGCAACATTTTGGCAAGTGACTTGATGCCTACTGTGCCAAAGCGATTTAGGGTTGTTAAACGGGAGTGACGAGTGTGTTGAAATAATGGTAATTAATGTCAAAATTCCGCTTTTAACAATCATCAGAATTGGTTAAAAAAAATGTCATGCGCATGCCAACATGCAGTATTAGGCAATGATTAAGAGTAGGCTAATTTATTGTGTCATGTGAAAATTATATCAAATTGCCACATTTGATGTACAGTCACATTCACTGAGGTTGTCTGAAGCATGCTATAGAGTTCACAGTCTGATCATGACTCATCAGGATTTACAACAATGTCAATGTCATCACTATCATTCCTTTGCGGTACCTCAAACTGTCCTGATTACCAGCTGAGATACACTTTTATGAGTTGATTTTACTCCTGGCTCAGAGTTTGTCTGGGCAGTGTCTCAACATCATCCTAAATCCTACTCTGAACTGGGAGTTTTTTGTTGTTGTCCTAAAACAGGTTTTAACATGATTCCTAAGACCTTTTTTAGATGCTTTATGGATACCGTCCCAGGTCAGGCTACCTGAGGAAGACCAGGTCAGTCACAGACCAAGGCTACCTGAGACAGACCAATGTCACCTGAGACAGACCAAGGTCACCTGAGAGATCAAGGCTACCTGAGACAGACCAAGGCTCCCTGAGACAGACCAAGGCTCCCTGAGACAGACCAAGGCTCCCTGAGACAGACCAAGGTCACCTGAGACAGACCAAGGCTACCTGAGACAGACCAAGGCTACCTGAGACAGACCAAGGCTACCTGAGGAAGACCAAGGTTTTGTCATGCAGTCTAACCTTTTAGACCACAGCTTGCTTCTCTCTCCTATTCAGAGAGCCAACAATACCTTTCTCTCTCTCTCTCTCTCTCTCTCTCTCTCTCTCTCTCTCTCTCTCTCTCTCTCTCTCTCTCTCTCTCTCTCTCTCTCTCTCTCTCTCTCTCTCTCTCTCTCTCTCTCTCTCTCTCTCTCTCTCTCTCTCTCTCTCTCTCTCTCTCTCTCTCTCCTCTCTCTCTCTCTCTCTCTCTCTCTCTCAAATTATTACAGAAAAAGGGCTGACGCTCAAGCTATCTTAGATTACTGGGATCCATGACTGACGGAGCATCCCCCTGCACTGCCACCACCCTCTCCGTGATAGTTAGGTCTCCCAGAGGACACGTGGATACACAGGGGATGGCTAGGGAGCCACGGAGAGCAGAGAGGAGAGGAGAGAGAGAGGAGAGAAAGAGGAAAGGATAGAGAGAGGAGAGAGAGAGAGAGAGAGAGAGAGAGAGAGAGAGAGAGAGAGAGAGAGAGAGAGAGAGAGAGAGAGAGAGAGAGAGAGAGAGAGAGAGAGAGAGAGAGAGAGAGAGAGAGAAAAAGATGAAAAGGAATGTGTGAAAGTTCCTGTGTCAGTGTGATACACCATCAATTAACATCACTCCTCCCTCTGCTCTTCAGCCTCCTCTTATTCACTCTCTCTCCCTCCCTCTCTCTATCCCTCTCTCCCTCCCTCTCTTCCTCCCTCTCTCTCCCTCCCTCCCTCCCTCCCTCCCGGCTGGCTCAACCCTCTGTTTGTACTGACGGAGCTTCCTCTCTAAAAACTCACAACTGTCCCTCGCCGCCTTCCAGCTCCCTCTCAAGGCTCTCTCTGCATCTGTTCAGATGCCTCACGCTCCCCCTCTCTCTCTCCCTCTCGCTCTCTCTCCATCCATGCAATTGTTTGTTTTCAAGGAATCAGGAAGCATTTTGTGGTAAAACCACAGTGAGTTTTTACTCGGATCATTCTGCACTATGGTTGGTCTTTGGGCTCAGTGGAGATAGTACTTTCCAACAGCACCTCACTCACAGTGGTGGGCACCCTTTGGCACACAGGTGGCATTCCCACCCGCTGCATGTGCACTCGACAGTGACAGCGGCGACAGACCGATGCCGTGTGTGACAACTTCTTCTCCGCCGTTTGTTTTCCACCTTAAAGCTAGAATCTGCAGTTGCTACATCAATTTTTTTTATAAATTAATGATACCCATTGATTTTTGAAGAATATTACTTATGCCTCATGAGCTTAGTTAAACTGTCGTACAGTACCTAATCAGAACCCAAACTTGTTTTACTCCAATGTTTGTAAACAACGTAAACACTGTATAGCTTCAAAACTATACTTATTATATCATGGATGGTCAGTCCTTGCATCCATAGTTCTGTCTATGAATTTGAAATTGGTTACATTTCTCCAGGCCCATCCCTCAGCTTTACCAAAACAGAGGTAGGGTAACTGCTTTGTTATTGTTTCAAATAAGGATTGTAGCTTTAATTAGCCTTGAGCTGTCATTACTTATTTTTGTTTCGTCAGGACAAATAAAAAGCAATTCATAGTCTATCACCAACCATATGCAAATATGTGAAGCAATTTCCAAAGACGGAGATCTGATAACAGAACCCAGAATAATTAGAAACAGATGTTGGAGAAACAGTCCAGGACAGCTCACTGGGCTAGAACTAAAATGCCTTCGCTAATAGGATCTGGCATAAAATTATATATATATATATTCTTTCTCCATAAAAATAGAAAATGTATTCTCCATAATGAAATCCTGCTCAGTTGTTTCAACAGTATGTACTACTGTCTTTTGAAATATGCAGTTACAATGGATGGGTTCAGCTGAAATACCCAGCAGACGACCATCTACAGTATGGTTCATGTTGGGGAGAGATTCAGATGAAATACCCAGCAGACTACCATCTACAGTATGATGCATGTTGGGGAGAGATTCAGAAGAAATACCCAGCAGACGACCATCTACAGTATGGTACAGTAAAAAAAAATGATTTGTTGCGTACACATATTTTGCAGATGTTATCGCAGGTGCAGTGAAATGCTTATGTTCCTAGCTCCAAAAGTACAGTAATAATACCTAAAACAATAGTAGACACATAATCCAAAAAGGAAAAAGAAAGAAATTAAGAATATCAGTACGAGCAATGTCCACAATTTAAATACAGTGTATATATGTATATAATGGTGTGTATAGACAGTGGGGACTGTACGAATAGACAAAGGTGTACAGCAGCAGTTACAGTTGAAGTCGGAAGTTTACATACACCTTAGCCAAATACATTTAAACTCAGTTTTTCAAAATTCCTAACGTTTAATCAGAGTAGAAATTCCCTGTCTTAGGTCAGTTAGTATCACCACTTTATTTTAAGAATGTGAAATGTCCGAATAATAGTCGAGAGAATGATTGATTTCAGCTTTTATTTCTTTCATCACATTCCCAGTGGGTCAGAAGTTTACATACACTCAATTAGCATTTGGTAGCATTGCCTTTAAATTGTTTAACTTGGGTCAAACGTTTCGGGTAGCCTTCCACAAGCTTCCCACAATAAGTTGGGTGAATTTTGGCCCATTCCTCCTGACAGAGCTGGTGTAACTGAGTCAGGTTTGTAGGCCTCCTTGCTCGCACACGCTTTTTCAGTTCTGCCCACACATTTTCTATAGGATTGATGTCAGGGCTTTGTGATGGCCACTCCAATACCTTGACTTTGTTGTCCTTAAGCCATTTTGCCACAACTTTGGAAGTATGCTTGGGGTCATTGTCCATTTGGAAGACCCATGTGCGACCAAGCTTTAACTTCCTGACTGATGTCTTGAGATGTTGCTTCAATTTAAAAAATTCATATTTACGTCATTTAGCAGACGCTCTTATCCAGAGCGACTTACAAATTGGTGCATTCACCTTATAGCCAGTGGGATAACCACTTTACAAGATGTTTTTTTTTTTTTTCTTTGGGGTGGGGTAAGGGGGGGTAGAAGGATTACTTTATCCTATCCCAGGTATTCCTTAAAGAGGTGGGGTTTCAAGTGTCTCCGGAAGGTGGTGAGTGACTCTGCTGTCCTGGTGTCGTGAGGGAGCTTGTTCCACCATTGGGGTGCCAGAGCAGCGAACAGTTTTGACTGGGCTGAGCGGGATCTGTGCTTCCGCAGAAGTAGGGGGGCCAGCAGGCCAGAGGTAGATGAATGCAATGCCCTCATTTGGGTGTAGGGACTGATCAGAGCCTGAAGGTATGGAGGTGCCGTTCCCCTCACAGCTCCGTAGGCAAGCACCATGGTCTTGTAGCAGATGCAAGCTTCAACTGGAAGCCAGTGGAGTGTGCGGAGGAGCGGGGTGACTTGAGAGAACTTGGGAAGGTTGAACACCAAACGGGCTGCGGCATTCTGGATGAGTTGTAGGGGTTTAATGGCACAGGCAGGGAGCCCAGCCAACAGCGAGTTGCAGTAATCCAGACGGGAGATGACAAGTGCCTGGATTAGGACCTGTGCCGCTTCCTGTGTAAGGCAGGGTCGTACTCTCCGAATGTTGTAGAGCATGAACCTACAGGATCGGGTCACCGCCTTGATGATAGAGGAGAACGACAGGGTGTTGTCCAGGGTCACGCCAAGGCTCTTCGCACTCTGGGAGGAGGACACAACGGAGTTGTCAACCGTGATGGCGAGATCATGGAACGGGCAGTCCTTCCCCGGGAGGAAGAGCAGCTTCTTCTTGCCGAGGTTCAGCTTGAGGGGGTGATCCGTCATCCACACTGATATGTCTGCCAGACATGCAGAGATGCGATTCGCCACCTGGTTATCAGAAGGGGGAAAGGAGAAGATTAGTTGTGTGTCGTCTGCGTAGCAATGATAGGAGAGGCCATGTGAGGATATGACAGAGCCAAGTGACTTGGTGTATAGCAAGAATAGGAGAGGGCCTAGAACTGAGCCCTGGGGGACACCAGTGGTGAGAGCACGTGGTGCGGAGACAGATTCTCGCCACGCCACTTGGTAGGAGCGACCGGTCAGGTAGGACGCAATCCAAGAGTGAGCCGAGATGCCCAACTCGGAGAGGGTGGAGAGGAGGATCTGAAGGTTCACAGTATCAAAGGCAGCAGACAGGTCTAGAAGGACAAGAGCAGAGGAGAGAGAGTTAGCTTTAGCAGTGCGGAGAGCCTCCGTGACACAGAGAAGAGCAGTCTCAGTTGAATGACCAGTCTTGAAACCTGACTGGTTTGGATCAAGAAGGTCATTCTGAGAGAGATAGCAAGAGAGTTGGCTAAAGACGGCACGCTCAAGAGTTTTGGAGAGAAAAGAAAGAAGGGATACTGGTCTGTAGTTGTTGACATCGGAGGGATCGAGTGTTGGTTTTTTGAGAAGGGGTGCAACTCTCGCTCTCTTGAAGACGGAAGGGACATAGCCAGCGGTCAAGGATGAGTTGATGAGCGAGGTGAGATAAGGGAGAAGGTCACCAGAGATGGTCTGGAGAAGAGAGGAGGGGATAGGGTCAAGCGGGCAGGTTGTTGGGCGGCCGGCCGTCACAAGTCGCAAGATTTCATCTGGAGAGAGAGGGGAGAAAGAAGTCAAAGCATAGGGTAGGGCAGTGTGAGCAGGACCAGCAGTGTCATTTGACTTAACAAACGAGGATCGGATGTCGTCAACCTTCTTTTCAAAATGGTTGACGAAGTCATCCACAGAGAGGGAGGAGGGGGGGAGGGGGAGGAGGATTCAGCAGGGAGGAGAAGGTGGCAAAGAGCTTCCTAGGGTTAGAGGCAGATGCTTGGAATTTAGAGTGTATATCCACATAATTTTCCTTCCTCATGATGCCATCTATTTTGTGAAGTGCACCAGTCCCTCCTGCAGCAAAGCACCCCCACAGCATGACGCTGCCACCCCCGTGCTTCATGGTTGGGATGGTGTTCTTCGGCTTGCAAGCAACCCCCTTTTTCCTCCAAACATAACGATGGTCATTATGGCCAAACAGTTTTATTTTTGTTTCATCAGACCAGAGGACATTTCTCCAAAAAGTACGATCTTTGTCCCCATATGCAGTTGCAAACCATAGTCTGGCTTTTGTATGGCGGTTTTGGAGCAGTGGCTTCTTCCTTGCTGAGCGGCCTTTCAGGTCATGTCGATATAGAACTCGTTTTCACTGTGGATATAGATACTTTTGTACCTGTTTCCTCCAGCATCTTCACAAGGTCCTTTGCTGTTGTTCTGGGATTGATTTGCACTTTTCGCACCAAAGTACGTTAATCTCTAGGAGACAGAACGCGTCTCCTTCATGAGCGGTATGACGGCTGCATGGTCCCATGATGTTTATACTTGCGTACTATTGTTTGTACAGATGAACGTGGTAACTTCAGGTGTTTGGAAATTGCTCCCAAGGATGAACCAGACTTGTGGAGGTCTACAATTGAGGTCTTGGCTGATTTCTTTTGATTTTCCCATGATGTCAAGCAAAGAGGCACTGAGTTTGAAGGTAGGCCTTGAAATACATCCACAGGTACACCTCCAATTGACTCAAATGATGTCAATTAGCTTCTAAAGCCATGACATCATTTTCTGGAATTTTCCAAGCTGTTTAAAGGCACAGTTAACTTAGTGTATGTAAACTTCTGACCCACTGGAATTGTGATACAGTGAATTATAAGTGAAATAATCTGTCTGTAAACAATTGTTGGAAAAAGTACTTGTGTCATGCACAAAGTAGATGGCCTAACCGACTTGCCAAAATGATAGTTTGTTAACAAGAAATGTGTGGAGTGGTTGAAAAACAAGTTTTAATGACTCCAACCTAAGTGTATGTAAACTTCCGACTTCAACTGTATATAGGATGAGCCATGACTAGAATACAGTATATACATATGAAGTGGGTAAAACAGTATGTAAACATTATTCAAGTGACCAGTGTTCAATGACTCTATGTACATAGGGCAGCAGTCTCTAAGGTACCGGGTGGTAGCCGGCTAGTAACAGTGACTAAGGTTCAAGGCAGGGTACTGGGTGGAGGCCGGCTAGTGGTGAATGTTTAACAGTCTGATGGCCTGGAGATATACATTTTTTTCAGTCTCTCTGTCCCAGCTTTGATGCACCTGTACTGTCTCCTCCTTATTGATGGTAGCGGGGTGAACAGGCCATGGCTCGGGTGGCTGAGGTCCTTGATGATCTTCTTGGCCTTCCTGTGACACCGGTGATGTAGATGTCCTGGAGGGCAGGCAGTGTGCCCCCGGTGATGCGTTGGGCTGACCGCACCACCCTCTGGAGAGCCCTGTAGTTGCGGACAGTGCAGTTGCCATACCAGGCGGTGATACAGCCCGACAGGATGTCTCAATGGTGCATCTGTAACGGTTTGTGAGGGCCTTATGTATGGTTCATGTTGGGGAGAGTGGAGTAAACACAATTATGGATTGGTGAACATGCCTTTTTGCGCTCCCTTGCAAAGTAATTTAACAGAACGAGCCTGGCCCAGGCATGAACCTCACAAGGCTAATGTAACATGGCAGCATAAGCCACCCACCTCCTTTTGGCAGGGTTGCCACCCTTGCATTTCAGAGTGAAACACTTTTGTCAGGGGAAAATATTGCTTTACATTTGAATTCAGCAGACTTAACAATTTATTCGAGTAGGTTGGACACTTCTGCGGTGGTTGGACCGGCGGCCATCTTTGTGGTAGTAATTAGAAGTAAACATTTCAATTACATTTACATTTCAATGGTGTACCAGCTAAATTGCAGTGGTCTAAAGGGATTGAAATGAAACTCACCCTGTATTAAAGAGCATGTTGTGTCTCAACCAATGGCGGGCACAACACACAAATCTTAGATGATGTAATGTAGGGTCTAAGCTACGGCATATGCGAAAATGAAAATCAGAGTTTATGCCTTTTTAGATAATTTACGTTACGGTGAATAAAAATGTCATAAGTTTGGACACACCTACTCATTCAAGGGCTTTTCTTTAGTTTTACTATTTTCTACATTGTAGAATAATAGTGAAGAAATCAAAACTATGAAATAACACATATGGAATCATGTAGTAACCAAAAAAGTGTTAAACAAATCAAAATATATTTTATATCTTAGATTCTTCAAAGCAGCCACCCTTTGCCTTGATGACAGCTAGGCACACTTTTGGCATTCTCTCAACCAGCTTCATGAGGAATGCTTTTCCAACAGTCTTGAAGGAGTTCCCACATATGCTGAGCACTTGTTGGCTGCTTTTCCTTCACTCTGCGGTCCAACTCATCCCAAACCATCTCAATTGGGTTGAGGTCGGGTGATTGTTGAGGCCAGGTCATCTGATGCAGCATTCCATCACTCTCCTTCTTGGAATCATGTAGTAACCGAATAAGTGTTAAACAAATCAAAATATATTTAATATTTCAGATTCTTCAAAGTAGTCACCCTTTGCCTTGATGACAGCTTTGCAGACTCTTGGCATTCTCTCAACCAGCTTCATGAGGTAGTCACCTGGAATGCATTTAAATTAACAGGTGTGCCTTGTTTAAAGTTAATTTGTAGAATTTATTTCCTTCTTAATGCGTTCGAGCCAATCAATTGTGTTGTGACAAGGTAGGGGTGGTATACAGAAGATATCCCTATTTGGTAAAAGACTAAGTCCATATTATGGCAAAAACAGCTCAATAAGCAAAGAGAAACGACATTTTCCATGAATAATACATAATGTTACAATTTCAATTCAATATGTTTAATGCAAGCCTGAATCACTTCATTGAATATATCTATTGTTCCCTGGACGACAGATAGATGGCAGTATAGCGCAGCTGTTGAACAGAAAGGCCAAAATAGAACGTTTTGCGAAATAGAACGCAATTGCTCAGCTACAGCGACCGACACATATCAGTTTGCTACTAGCTAATTATGCAGTCGGGTCGACATGGATCGATTTATTGTAAAAAAGAAACGTAAATCTATTGACGATGAAAATGAGGGGGAAGTGCTGGAGAACAACGTGACAGCTATGAACGAACAACCACCGGAGAACCAGGAAAATCAGGAAGATAGCGGCTGGGAAATGCAGATAGCTAACATAGCTAACGTGGCTCAGGTGGCTAAGAGAAGGATACGGAAGATTCAAGAAGAACACAGAAAGTTCCAAGAGAAATGGACAGGCAAGTATTTTTTTGTACTGCATGATGGGACTAGCTCACTTTGTCTTATTTGCCAGAAGGCAGTCAATTATTTAAAAAGTGTAAATTTAGAGCGACATTTCCAGTCACAACATGCCCACTTTGACAAAACATATCCGCCACAAAGCAACCTCAGAAATGACAAAATAGCACAATTCAAAGGACAGCTTAAAGGACAACAACAAATGATGGACAGATCAGCACGTTGCAGAGAAAACGACAGAGGCAACATATGAGATTGCTTAGATACTCGTGAGAAATAGTCTCCTGAGTGGCGCAGTGGTCTAAGGCACTGCATCGCAGTGCTAGCTGTGCCACTAGAGATCCTGGTTTGTATCCAGCCTCTGTCGTAGCCGGCTGCGTCCGGGAGACCCATGGGGCGGTGCACAATTGGCCCAGCGTCGTCCAAGGTAGGGGAGGGAATGGCCGGCAGGGATGTAGCTCAGTTGGTAGAGCATGGCGTTTGCAACGCCAGGGTTGTGGGTTTGATTCCCACGGGGGGCCAGTATTAAGAAATAATGTATGCACTCACTAACTGTAAGTCGTTTTGGATAAGAGTGTCTGCTAAATGACTAAAATGTAAACAAGAAGGCCTTCACAAATGCGGAGATTGTCAAATAATGTTTTTTGGCCTCCGACGAAATATTGTATGCTGATTTCACAAACAAGGAAGCTATTTTCAAGCAAATTAAGGGACTGCAACTCTCAGACTCGAGGACATCGGTAAGCAACTGATTAATGACATATCCGTGGCGCCGTGTTTTAGTATTGCGATTGACGAAAGCACTGATATAAGTGACATTGCCCAATTATGTGTTTGGGTCAAAACGAGTCGTTCAGAGAGGAGCTTTTATGTTTACTGCCCCTTCAGGAACAAACATGAGGAGAGGAAATTCTGAAAGCCCTTGATACATTTTTTGCTGATAATAATATTGACAGGTCAAATCTGGCATCTACAGTGGCTTGCGAAAGTATTCACCCCCCTTGGCATTTTTCCTATTTTGTTGCCTTACAACCTGGAATTAAAATCGATTTTTGGAGGGTTGTATCATTTCATTTACACAACATGCCTACCACTTTGAAGATGCAAAATATTTTTTCTTGTGAAACAAACAAGAAATAAGACAAAAAAATTGAAAACTTGAGCGTGCAAAACTATTCATCCCCCCAAAGTCAATACTTTGTAAAACCACCTTTTGCAGCAATTACAGCTGCAAGTCTCTTGGGGTATGTCTCTATATGCTTGGCACATCTAGCCACTGGGATTTTTGCCCATTCTTCAAGGCAAAACTGCTCCAGCTCCTTCAAGTTGGATTGGTTCCGCTGGTGTACAGCAACCTTTAAGTCATACCACAGATTCTCAATTGGATTGAGGTCTGGGCTTTGACTAGGCCATTCCAAGACATTTAAATGTTTCCCCTTAAACCACTCGAGTGTTGCTTTAGCAGTATGCTTAGGGTCATTGTCCTGCTGGAAGGTGAACCTCCGTGCCAGTCTCAAATCTCTGGAAGACTGAAACAGGTTTCCCTCAATCATTTCCCTGTATTTAGCGCCATCCATCATTCCTTCAATTCTGTCCAGTTTCCCAGTCCCTGCTGATGAAAAACATCCCCACAGCATGATGCTGCCACCACCATGCTTCACTGTCGGGATGGTGTTCTCGGCGTGATGAGAGGTGTTGGTTTTTGCGCCAGACATAGCGTTTTCCTTGATGGCCAAAAAGCTCATAGTACCTTCTTCCATATGTTTGGGGAGTATCCCACATTTCTTTTGGCGAACACCAAATGTGTTTGCTTATTTTTTTCTTTAAGCAATGGCTTTTTTTCTGGCCACTCTTCCGTAAAGCCCAGCTCTGTGGAGTGTACGGCTTAAAGTGGTCCTATGGACAGATACTCCAATCTCCGCTGTGGAGCTTTGCAGGTCCTTCAGGGTTATCTTTGGTCTCTTTGTTGCCTCTCTGATTAATGCCCTCCTTGCCTGGTCCGTGAGTTTTGGTGGGCGGCCCTCTCTTGGCAGGTTTGTTGTGGTGACATATTCTTTCCAATTTTTAATAATGGATTTAATGGTGCTCTGTGGGATGTTCAAAGTTTCTGATATTTTTTCATAACCCAACCCTGATCTGTACTTCTCCACAACTTTGTCCCTGACCTGTTTGGAGAGCTCCTTGGTCTTCATGGTGCCGCTTGCTTGGTGGTGCCCCTTGCTTAGTGGTGTTGCAGACTCTGGGGCCTTTCAGAACAGGTGTATATATACTGAGATCATGTGACAGATCATGTGACACTTAGATTGCACACAGGTGGACTTTATTTAACTAATTATGTGACTTCTGAAGGTAATTGGTTGCACCAGATCTTATTTAGGGGCTTCATAGCAAAGGGATGAATGAGGTGAGATGGCTGTCTCGTGGCAGAGTTTAGAAAGCTTTCTCTCCTTCCTCAAATCCGTGAATTTGTTGCAAGCAAGAGGAGAGAGGAGCCAGAGCTGGATGATGCACAGTGGATATTAAAGCTGGCTATTTTAACTGACATCCCCTGCCACCTGAACACGGTGAATCTCCAGCTCCAACGGAAAGCTAAAACTCCGGGCAAAATTCAGCGTGTGGTCATAGCATTTCAAAATAAAATCACCACACTGTTCATACCTGACAGACAGTTTGTTAATTTCCCAAAACTCAGAGCAGTCACCACATCCAACCCAGACATACTGCAACATTTTAGCTATGATGCATTTGTGCGTGTGTTGGAAGAGTTGAAGTTGGAGTTTGAGTCAAGATTCAAGGATATCATCGAGTACAAGGAGTTTTTCAACTTCATTGAGAACCCCTTTCATGTGCCAGTGTCATCTCTGACCCCAGTCATCACAGCCCTCTGTCCTGACCGTGCTGCAACAGAGAGTGAGATAGTGGAGCTGGTGCCAGTGTCATCTCTGACCCCAGTCATCACAGCCCTCTGTCCTGACCGTGCTGGAACAGAGAGTGAGATAGTGGAGCTGGTGCCAGTATCATCTCTGACCCCAGTCATCACAGCCCTCTGTCCTGACCGTGCTGGAATGGAGAGTGAGATAGCGGAGCTGGTGCCAGTATCATCTCTGACCCCAGTCATCACAGCCCTCTGTCCTGACCGTGCTGGAACAGAGAGTGAGATAGTGGAGCTGGTGCCAGTGTCATCTCTGACCCCAGTCATCACAGCCCTCTATCCTGACCGTGCTGGAACAGAGAGTGAGATAGCGGAGCTGGTGCCAGTGTCATCTCTGACCCCAGTCATCACAGCCCTCTGTCCTGACCGTGCTGGAACAGAGAGTGAGATAGCGGAGCTGCAGGCAAATGACACATTGCAAGGTGAACTAAGATCAGGTGTTACCCATTTCTGGAGCCTTGTGTCAGACACAGAGTATCCACTTCTGAAGCAGTGTGTGCAAAAGGTGCCATTTTTTGTCAGCACTTATTCATGTGAAGCAACATTTTCAACAATGAACATTGTGAAACAAAAACAGAGAAACAGACTGACCAGTGCACACCTGGATTGTCTCAGAAGGATAGCAACAACAGACTATACATTTAGAATGAATTCAGTCAAGGAGCAGAAGGGACATTTTCGCTCATCCAACTACTGAGGTAACCCTTAATATGGGTCTTATTCATGTAGCCTATTTGATGTGTGTATGTATATATTTGTGATGTGCTTTACATCAAATCAATTGCATGTGCTCTATTAATCTGAATTTGTTCTCATAAGTCGGTTGAATGGTCCAGAAGTCTGTTGAATGGGCCAGAAGTTGGTTGAATGGGCCAGAAGTCTGTTGAATGGGCCATATGTCTGTTGAATGGGCCAGAAGTCTGTTGAATGGGCCATAAGTTTGTTGAATGGTCCAGAAGTCGTTTGATTGGGCCAGAAGTCGGTTGAATAGTCCAGATGTCTGTTGAATGGGCCAGAAGTCTGTTGAATGGGCCAGAAGACTGTTGAATGGGCCATAAGTCTGTTGAATGGGCCAGAAGTCTGTTGAATGGGCCATAAATCTGATGAATGGGCCAGAAGTCGGTTGAATGGGCCAGAAGTTGGTTGAATGTGCCAGAAGTCTGTTGAATGGGCCAGAATTATGTTGAATTGGCCAGAAGTCTGTTGAATGGCCAATAAGTCTGTTGAATGGGCCAGAAGTCGGTTGAATAGTCCAGAAGTCTGTTGAATGGGCCAGAAGTCAGTTGAATGGGCCAGAAGTCGGTTGAATGGTCCAGAAGTCTGTTGAATGGGCCAGAAGTCTGTTGAATGGGCCATACATCTGATGAATGGGCCAGAAGTCGGTTGAATGGGCCAGAAGTTGGTTGAATGTGCCAGAAGTCTGTTGAATGGGCCAGAATTATGTTGAATTGGCCAGAAGTCTGTTGAATGGCCAATAAGTCTGTTGAAAGGGCCAGAAGTCGGTTGAATAGTCCAGAAGTCTGTTGAATGGGCCAGAAGTCAGTTGAATGGGCCAGAAGTCGGTTGAATGGTCCAGAAGTCTGTTGAATGGGCCAGAAGTCTGTTGAATGGGCCATAAATCTGATGAATGGGCCAGAAGTCGGTTGAATGGGCCAGAAGTTGGTTGAATGTGCCAGAAGTCTGTTGAATGGGCCAGAATTATGTTGAATTGGCCAGAAGTCTGTTGAATGGCCAATAAGTCTGTTGAATGGGCCAGAAGTCGGTTGAATAGTCCAGAAGTCTGTTGAATGGGACAGAAGTCTGTTGAATGGGCCAGAAGACTGTTGAATGGGCCATAAGTCTGTTGAATGGGCCATAAGTCTGTTGAATGGGCCAGAAGTCGTTTGAATGGGCCATAAGTCGGTTGAATGGTCCAGAAGTCTGTTGAATGGGCCAGAAGTTGGTTGAATGGGCCAGAAGTCTGTTGAATGGGCCATATGTCTGTTGAATGGGACAGAAGTCTGTTGAATGGGCCATACGTTTGTTGAATGGGCCATAAGTCGGTTGAATGGTCCAGAAGTCTGTTGAATGGGCCAGAAGTTGGTTGAATGGGCCATAAATCTGATGAATGGGCCAGAAGTCGGTTGAATGGGCCAGAAGTTGGTTGAATGTGCCAGAAGTCTGTTGAATGGGCCAGAAGTCGGTTGAATGGTCCAGAAGTCTGTTGAATGGGCCAGAAGTCTGTTGAATGGGCCATAAATCTGATGAATGGGCCAGAAGTCGGTTGAATGGGCCAGAAGTTGGTTGAATGTGCCAGAAGTCTGTTGAATGGGCCAGAATTATGTTGAATTGGCCAGAAGTCTGTTGAATGGCCAATAAGTCTGTTGAATGGGCCAGAAGTCGGTTGAATAGTCCAGAAGTCTGTTGAATGGGCCATATGTCTGTTGAATGGGCCAGAAGTCGGTTGAATGGTCCAGAAGTCTGTTGAATGGGCCAGAAGTCTGTTGAATGGGCCATAAATCTGATGAATGGGCCAGAAGTCGGTTGAATGGGCCAGAAGTTGGTTGAATGTGCCAGAAGTCTGTTGAATGGGCCAGAATTATGTTGAATTGGCCAGAAGTCTGTTGAATGGCCAATAAGTCTGTTGAATGGGCCAGAAGTCGGTTGAATAGTCCAGAAGTCTGTTGAATGGGCCAGAAGTCAGTTGAATGGTCCAGAAGTCTGTTGAATGGGCCAGAAGTCTGTTGAATGGGCCAGAATTATGTTGAATGGGCCATAAGTCTGTTGAATGGGCCATAAGCATCCCGTATTATCCCTCTCTGCCTCCTTTCCTCTCTCCCCGGTATCACTCTGTCATGTCTGAGACTGTCCTTAGGGCTCCCTCACTCAAAAAGAATGACAGTAGCAGTCAGACCCTCTCACACAGACGGAAACTTTGTCAAAACAGCCAGTCGACATGCAGCGAGTGAGGTACTTCGCAAGACACTGTAGCTTCAGTCACAGCTCCAGTGGGGCCAAATATCGACATTAACATGCCTGTCTCAACTATGAAGTGATCCCAATCACAGTAGAGGTGCGTGAGTAAATTCACTGAGGAAGCCAAGCCAGAAGAAAATCCATACTTCAACCTATGTGTTGCGATAATTGCGTTGTTTGCACTATAAGCTGTTAGTTCATATACCTTTACACCGTGATATACAGTGCCTTGCAAAAGTATTCATGCCCCTTGGCGTTTTTCCTATTTTGTTGCATTACAACATGTAATTTAAATGGATTTTTATTTGGATTTCATGTAGTGGACATACACAAATTAGTCCAAATTGGTGAAGTGAAATTTAAAAAATAAAGGAAAAGTGGTGAGTGCATATGTATTCATCCCCTTTGCTATGAAGCCCCTAAATAAGATCTGGTACAACCAATTACCTTCAGAAGTCACATAATTAGTTAAATAAAGTCCACCTGTGTGTAATCTAAGTGTCACATGATCTGTCACATGATCTCAGTATATATACACCTGTTCTGAAAGGCCCCAGATTCTGCAACACCACTAAGCAAGGGGCACCAAGTTGTGGAGAAGTACAGATCAGGGTTGGGTTATAAAAAAATATCCGAAACTTGAACATCCCACGAAGCACCATTAAATCTATTATTTAATAATCAAAATAATATGGCACCACAACAAACCTACCAAGAGAGGGCCGCCCATCAAAACTCACGGACCAGGCAAGGAGGGCATTCATCAGAGAGTCAACAAAGAGACCAAAGATAACCCTGAAGGAGCTGCAAAGCTCCACAGCAGAGATTGGAGTATCTTTCCATAGGACCACTTTAAGCCGTACACTCCACAGAGCTGGGCTTTACGGAAGAGTGGCCAGAAAAAAGCCATTGTTTAAAGAAAAAAATAAGCAAACACGTTTGGTGTTCGCCAAAAGGCATGTGGAAGACTCTCCCCAAACATATGGAAAAAGGTACTCTGGTCAGATGAGACTAAAATTGAGCTTTTTGGCCATCAAGGAAAATGCTATGTCTGGTGCAAACCCAACACCTCTCATCACGCCGAGAACACCATCCCGACAGTGAAGCATGGTGGTGGCAGCATCATGCTGTGGGGATGTTTTTCATCGGCAGGGACTGGGAAACTGGTCAGAATTGAAGGAATGATGGATGGCGCTAAATAAAGGGAAATTATTGAGGGAAACCTGTTTCAGTCTTCCAGAGATTTGAGACTGGGACGGAGGTTCACCTTCCAGCCGGACAATGACCCAAAGCTAATTTAGGAAAGGGCCAATTTTAGCTAGCTAGCCACCGGAGGACAACAACACAACAAGATGCAACAATTCAAGTTGTTTCTGTCAATGACGTTTGGCTCTCGATGTGATGTGATTGGAGAGAAGCCAAATCCAAACTGGCTTTCCTTCAACCTTTTTTTTTGGTGCGTCAGGACAGGTGAGCGCACTCTGTTTAACTCAACGCTGATTGGCTATTATTTTATACTTTTTTATCAAGGAAGGCCAAATGCTCGCTGGCTTCCCTTGCATTCAATGCTACGGGCAGCAACAATGTCATACTCTTTTTGACCAGACAGCATCAGATATAAGGGCTACACATACAGAGACAGAGGGGCGCTGTTTCGCTTGCTCTGATGCTTTTTCTTATGAAACACAGATAAGATACGAAAGATACATTTTTTTTTTTTTTTTTTTTTTTATTGTTAAATGTTTTTGGGAAGCCTGGTTTCCCTTGGCATCATGAATGCCCTATCTCCATCCTCTCACCCCCCTGCAGACCTCACCAATACAGCTCACCACGGCTGAGTCATTACCTTTTTAAATAGGCTTACACCAGTGGATCCTGCAGACCCCCACCCCACTTGTCATTTGCAATTATAGTAGGGCTCTTGGTACTGTAGGGCTGTTCTCTCTGTTTTCAGCACAGGTATCTTGAGGACAAACATGCTTAATGATGGATGATTGAGACGCTCTACAGTGGACATATGGGCAGAGGTACTTTGGACACAGCAGCCCGAGGTGCTCTCTCTCTCTCTCTCGTTCTCTCTCTCTCTCTCTCTCTCTCTCTGTATTATCTGGTGTGGTGACAGGTTTTGCCTGCTGCACAGGTGTGACTTCCTTTCCTGACAGGAGGGGTCATGACCCTGACAACATGGGCAGGATGTGACAATAGCAGGTGAATCTCAAGGAGAATCTCCGGTCCTCAGCCTCCTGTTCTGTATTCATTACGCCAATTCTGTTGCAAAACGTTTTGTCTTTTGCAAAAGAAATTGCAACAGAAACCGTTTACTCCAAAAGCTATTTAGTTCCGTTTTGTTCTTAAAAGGAAGTTGTGGTTCAGTCGTGTCTCTCTTCAAAAAACATAAGCGGCTGGAAGAAGTTGGAAGGAACACAACTGAGAACACTCCACTTTAGAGCATGGAAGAATAGATCATTTACAGATGTGCAGCTTGTGACAAACACTATTCAGATTGGAATGGCAACGCGTGAAAACCATACAATTAAAATTAACTACAACTTCCGTTTAAGAACCCAACAGCTTTTACATCACGTTGAAGAGAGTTTGTAGTAAACGGTTTCTGTTGCGAAACGTTTTGCAACAGAATCTATGTAATGAATACACCCCTGCTCTAGCCTCTGTCTGTGATCTAATCTGTCTTAAGGCTAGACTGTGGCTGAGAGAATGGAAGAGCAGAGCATTGGGCTGGCTCTGTTCCTGGTTATGCAAACTTGTAGTGTATTTGAGTTTTAAAGAGGCTTCAAAGTTTGTAATTTCCACTTTGAAATGTCAGACTTGATTTGCCCTAACAAAAAATGTATCAACCCCTCAAAAATGTCCATTAATTATAATCCACATAATAATTTACATTTCCCGTTGCTGCTGGATTATTTTCCTGCTGTAGCAAACTGGCTCAAATTAAGATCCTACATCTGTATTGTTGTCTCCTTTGTCTAAAAGTCCATTAGGCCCTGGCCTGGCACCATATTGTCTCAGGTAGACAGAGATAAAGACGTGTGGAGGGTGTGAGAGCAAACAGAATGAGAATGAGGTGGCATCACCGCCATCGGGAGGGAGGAAGACAGTGAGAGGGGCTCGGAAGTTTCCACCTACACAATTTATACCAGCGCCATCCTCCTTCAGATCCATGGCCTCTTTGTGTTTTAATTTATTTACAATCCAATCATTGAACTCGCGGCTCTATTCTCTTTTTCTTCTCTTCTGGGGAATACCGATGTGAAATGTAATGATTCAATTTGGGTCATCTTGCTGGAAAACACAGGTCTGGATGGGCCAAGATTAAGCTTCTCCTTAGAAGGAAGTTTTCTCTTCATTGTTCTTGTATTGATGTTTCCCTCCCAATTTATGCAGTCGTGCTTTAGCAACTTTTCTCCTCCTTTGTGATTGCCTTTGCCTTTTCCTCTGTGGTAGGTTTCGCCAGCAGTGACGTACTTCTTTAATCTTTTAATGATCTGCATTTGTCTACAGTGCCTCGTTAAGGAAGCGTGTCACATCGTTCTAACCACACAAATGTCCTTTGTAAAGGGAAAACGATTGCAATATGAATAGAATGGCAGAAAAAAAACTATTTGCTCAAACGGCAAACATTAACACTAAAAGCTTGTTAAAAACGACAATTGATGGTCCTCTGTAGCTCAGCTGGTAGAGCACGGCGCTTGTAACGCCAAGGTAGTGGGTTCGATCCCCGGGACTACACATACACAAAAAAAAAAAATGTATGCACGCATGACTGTAAGTCGCTTTGGATAAAAGCGTCTGCTAAATGGCATATTATATTATTATAAGGTACATTTTTAGGAATGCTAATTAGGCAAATCAAGATAAACTTGAGTTTGTAATAAGATCTAAGACGGAAAATAGGGACAATAATGAAACTTCCTGTACGTCCTGTCTACAAGGATGAGTGTAAAATGGAAGACAGAGAACCGAGAGCGTTTTTGCAAACACCGGTGGTGAGGTAGCTTTAATCAGTTGCAGTGGATAGCGGTGGGAGAGCAACTCCTCAGTACAAGGTTACTTTTTGTATGTAAACACTGCACAGCACTGCAAAGCACTGCAATGGGCCTGGTGACCAGGCCCTGGTCTAACCCTGAGAGCAGACCCAGAACCCAGACAGCACAGATCAAGACCATGAAGGTGCATAACTAGCCCATTGCACATCATATTTCCCACGGTAGCATCCCAACACGTCCACACAAAAAAAATACTAAAATAAAGCATACATATTAGCCGTCCCAATAGACTCATTACTCCCTCTGTTCTGCAGTGGAAACAAAATATTACAGAAAAAAGGGCTGAAGCTCAAAACTATCTTAGATTACTGGAATCCATGACTGACAGAGAATCCGCCTGCACCTCCACCACTCTCTCCGTGATAGTTAGGTCTCCCCCAGGACACGTGGATACACAGGGGATGGCTAGGGAGTCATGGAGAGCAGAGAGGGAGAGGAGAGGAGAGGAGAGGAGAGGAGAGGATAGGAGAGGAGAGGAGAGGAGAGGAGAGGAGAGGAGAGGAGGAGAGGAGAGGAGAGGAGAGAGAGAGAGGAGAGACAGAGAGAGAGAGAGAGAGAGAGAGAGAGAGAGAGAGAGAGAGAGAGAGAGAGAGAGAGAGAGAGAGAGAGAGAGAGAGAGAGAGAGAGAGAGAGAGAGAGAGAGAGAGAGAGAGAGAGAGAGAGAGAGAGAGAGAAGATGAAAGGAATGTGTGAAAGTTCCTGTGTCAGTGTGATACACCATCAATTAACATCACTCCTCCCTCTGCTCCTCAGCCTCCTCTTATTCGCTGCAGGACAATATACCACCCATCCCCCAACCGTCCCAACGAACCCCCACCCCTAATTGCCATTTACGTCCCTACACTTTCATTGATTTTCTTATTACACGTTTTATAATTACAAACTCCTGCGGCAAGCGGCTGGATGCGGTTAAGTAAGTCATAATGACAGATCAGTCCATTAACAGAACCTCGGGGCCACGACGGAGCAGCCATAGCCAGTTCTCTCACACACACACACACACACACACACACACACACACACATACACACACGCACACTCCCTTTATTAGTCCACTATCTTAGCCATGTGCTCGTATCATCCCTCTCTTTTTCCCTCTCTCTCTGATTCTTTCTCTCTTTCACTTACAGCTCCAGCGCTGTAGGCCAGTTCTTCAGATGCCTAGCAACAATCCCAGTACTAAATCAATCAGCAGACTGAGATCAGTGCAGGCTAGTCGCTCTCTCTCTCTCTCTCTCTCTCTCTCCTCTCTCTCTCTCTCTCGTCTCTCATCTCTCTCTCTCTCTCTCTCTCTCTCTCTCTCTCTCTCTCTCTCTCTCTCTCTCTCTCTCTCTCTCTCTCTCTCTCTCTCTCTCAATTTAATTCAATTCAATTTAAGGGCTTTATTGTCATTCATGGGAAACATATGTTTACATTGCCAAAGCAAGTGAAGTAAATAGACAATACAATATTAACAGTAAACATTACACTCAGAAGTTCCAAAAGAATAAAGACATTTTAAACGTCATATTATGTCTATATACAGTGATATAATGATGTGCAAATAGTTAGGTATTCTGCCTTGGTCAGGTATTCTGCCACTGTGTACTTTTATTCATTTAGCAGATGCTCTTACCCACAGCGACTTACAGTTAGTGCATTCAACTTATTGTAGTTAGGTACAGTATGACCACATAGAGAGCTATTGCTATCCCCCCCCCCCCGACTTACTTCACATCTTCACAACTCTATAGGGACACGTCTTCAAAAGTGTACTATTTGTAAATTTCTGGGAATGGTGCCGTTTGTGCACAAAGCCTCTCCCTGCAGGATGCAGCTGTTTGTACCTGGCTCTGATGCTGGTTGTCAGGTACAGTCAGATGAGTGCCAGGTATATATGCCAGGTCCCAAGCTGGGCAGCGGCAACATCTCCAAGAACTCGTAAGCCATAGGTTACCCGGCAACACTCCTGTCATGGTGTTCTCTCTCTCTCTCTTTCTCTCTCAATTTCAATTCAATTTCAATTTAAGGGCTTTATTGGCATGGGAAACATATGTTAACATTGCCAAAGCAAGTGAAGTAGATAGTAAACAAAAGTGAAATAAACAATACAAATTAAGAGTAAACATTACACTCAGAAGTTCCAAAAGAATAAAGACATTTCAAATGTCATATTATGTATATATACAGTTGTGTAACAATGTGCAAATAGTTAAAGTACAAATGGGAAAATAAATAAACATAAATATGGGTTGTATTTACTATGGTGTTTGTTCTTCACTAGTTGCCCTTTTCTTGTGGCAAGAGGTCACAAATATTTCTGCTGTGATGGCACACTGTGGTATTTCACCCAGTAGATAAGGGTGTTTATCAAAATTGGGTTTGTTTTCGAATTCTTTGTGGATCTCTGTAATCTGAGGGAAATATGTGTCTCTAATATAGTCATACATTTGGCAGGGGGTTAGGAAGTGCAGCTCAGTTTCCACCTCATTTTGTGGGCAGTGTGCACATAGCCTGTCTTCTCTTGAAAGCCAGGTCTGCCTTCGGTGGCCTTTCTCAATAGCAAGGCTATGCTCACTGAGTCTGTACATAGTCAAAGCTTTCCTTAAGTTTGGGTCAGTCACAGTGGTCAGGTATTCTGCCACTGTGTACTCTCTGTTTAGGGCCAAATAGCATTCTAGTTTGCTCAGCTGTTTTGTAAATTATTTCCAATGTGTCAAGTAATTATCTTTTTGTTTTCTCATGATTTGGTTGGGTCTCTCTCTCTCTCTCTCCATCTCACTCTCTCTCCCCCCCTCTCTCTCTCTCTCTCTCTCTTTGGCTACACACTCTATCTGCCCATCTTGTATTTTATTTGTTCTCCTCCTTTAATGTCCAGTCTAAATTCTCCCCCGACCCTGCATCCCGCTCTCCCATCCTCTCTCAGTATTCTGAGGGACGGGATAACACACTGTTATCTGCTTTATTACTGAGGGATGTGTTTGAAGTTTTGAAATCTAATTACATATCACCGTGAAATGTAACTATTTTAGTGATTTAAGACATTAACTCAACCCCTACAAAAGTAAAGTACACTGTAAAGCATACTCAGGTCGGACAACTCAAATGATCTTAGTTTTTGAGTCAAGCAACATATTTTTTTGTAAGTTACCAGTACTCATTTCATTGAGTGACTTAGATGGTTCTGTTTTACAGTGTCTGTGGACCAGTAGCCTCAGATATATTGCAGAGCTAGGTTCCTGGTATTCTGTCCACCTGTCTGATATGAGCTAGTGACTGGATATCTGCAGAGACAGCTCACACTATGATACACATCTGTCATCCACCACAGCTGCCCCGCTATCGCACGTAACCCTGGCAACTGCCAAGCTCTGCCTCCCTTGACGACTGGCAAACCCACACACGGGAACATTTCACACACACACACTTACACACACTGTAGGGCTACAGGTCCCTCAGACACACAGTGTGCTTTAAGAGAGCCATCGGACAGAGTAAACAGGAAAGGCTTTCAGAGCACCAAGCCACTCCAGAGAGCACACACAGTGGGAGACAGACAGACAGACAGAGAGGAGCAGAGTAGCTCATTGATATGCTCTGTGTAAATAATGTCTCTCCATTTCTCACTACATCACGCTGTTTAACATATTTCAATATGACAAGAAACTAATGAGTAAACGGGGGGGGGGGGGGGGTGGGGGGGGGGGGGGGGGGTTGTACAATGCGAACTATTTTTCTTGCAGCTGTTCTTCCAGCTTCTCTTTTCTTTAATTCATTTCTTCAACCACCACCATTACCGTTAGTCACTCACACTATCTATCTCTTCCTCTCCCTCCATCCCTCCCCCATCCATCCCTCTATCGCTATCACTCTGTCTGTCTGTCTGTCTGTCTGTCTGTCTGTCTGTCTGTCTGTCTGTCCATCTATCTATCTATCATCCCATCTCCCCCCTAACCTCCCCTCCCCTCCCTCTCTTAAGTGTGAGGGTAATGTTTGCAATTTAAGACCTTGATAATGAAGTCGGCACATTGAGAAAAATTACTGAGATCACTTTGAGCACCGCAGTGTAAAGGACGCCTCATTTGTAGTCAGACAAAGACACCTCCCATCTCCCTCTCCCTGCCTCCCTCCCTCCCTCATTCCCTCCCTCCCCTCTATCTCTGAGACATTACCATTTCCTCCTGCATCAAGGGAGGAACCCAGTAGCAGAAAGATGATTTACAATTACCTGAGTTATTAGCATAATCTTCATAGCTACTCTCATTAGTCCAGACAGAGCAGCATACATATGTGGAACTGGCGGCCATTTTCCTTCTCTGGAGGACACTGACGGAGTAAAAGAGAAGTTGTACAGCCTCGGACTCGGGCCGCTTGAGAATAACCAGTGATTGGAACCATACTATTAGAGTAGTGTTTCAGGGTATACTGGAAAGGCCAAAAGTATTTAATAAAATATGTACAGTGCATTCGGAAAGTATTCAGACCCCTTGACTTTTTCACATTTTGTTACGTTACAGCCTTATTCTAAAATTGATTAAATATGTTTTTCCCCTCATCAATCTACACACATTACTCCATAAAGACAAAGCAAAAACAGGTTTTAAGACATTTTTGTAAATGTATTAAAAATAAAAACTGAAACATGACATTTACATACGTTTTCAGACCCTTTACTCAGTACTTTGTTGAAGCACCTTTGGCAGCGATTACAGCCTCGAGTCTTCTTGGGTATGACACTACAATCTTGGTACACCTGTATTTGGGGAGTTTCTCCCATTCTTCTCTGCAGATCCTCTCAAGCTCTGTCAGGTTGGATGGGGAGCGTCGCTGCACAGCTATTTTCAGGTCGCTCCAGGGATGTTTGATCGGGTTAAAGTCCGGGCTCTGGCTGGGCCACTCAAGGACATTCAGAGACTTGTACCGAAGCCACTCCTGCATTGTCTTGGCTGTGTGCTTAGGGTCGTTGTCCTGTTGGAAGGTGAACCTTCGCCCCCAGTCTGAGGTCCTGAGCACTCTGGAGCAGGTTTTCATCATGGATCTCTCTGTACTTTGCTCCATTCATATTTCCCTCGATCCTGACTAGTCTCCCAGTCCCTGCCACTGAAAAACATCCCGACAGCATGATGCTGCCACCACCATGCTTCACCGTAGGGATGGTGCCAGGTTTCCTCCAGACATGACGCATGGCATTCAGGCCAAAGAGTTCAATCTTGGTTTCATCAGACCAGAGAATCTTGTTTCTCATGGTCTGAGAGTCCTTAGGTGCCTTTTGGCAAACTCCAAATGGGCTGTCAAGTGCCTTTTACGGAGGAGTGGCTTCCTTCTGGCCACTCTACCATAAAGGCCTGACTGGTGGACTGCTGCAGAGATTATTGTCCTTCTGGAAGGTTCTCCCATCTCCACAGAGGAACTCTGGAGCTCTGTTAAGGTGACCATCGGGTTCTTGGTCACCTCCCTGACCAAGGCCCTTCTCCCCTGATTGCTCAGTTTGGCCGGGCGGCCAGCTATAGGAAGAGTCTTGGTGGTTCCCAACTTCTTCCATTTAAGAATGATGGAGGCCACTGTGTTCTTGGGGACCTTCAATGCTGCAGAAATATTTTGGTACCCTTCCCCAGATCTGTGCCTTGACACAATCCTGTCTCTGAGCTCTACGGACAATTCCTTCAACATCATGGCTTGGTTTTTGCTCTGACATGCACTGTCAACTGTGGGACCTTATATAGACAGGTGTGTTCCTTTCCAAATAATGTGCAATCAATTGAATTTACCACAGGTGGACTCCAATCAAGTTGTAGAAACATCTCAAGGATGATCAATGGAAACAGGATGCACCTGAGTTCAATTTCGAGTCTCATAGCAAAGGGTCTGAATACTTATGTAAATAAGGTATCTTATTTTTATATATATATACATTTGCAGAAATGTCAAAAAACCTGTTTTTGCTTTGTCATTATGGGGTATTGTGTGTAGATTGATGAGGAAAATGTAATTTCATCAATATTAGGCCGTAACGTAACAAAATGTAGAAAAAGTCAAGGGGTCTGAATACTTTCAGAATGCACTGTATTTTGCACAGTTTTTTTTTTTACTAATGAACAGCAATTTCACGTGTGTTGATGAAATATCAGTGAAACCCTTCCTCAGAAGTATGGTTCCCTATGGACTGCAATGATATCGCATAACATTAATTGCCATTCACATCCTACTAGGCAAATGGCTATGATATTAAGAATAGGTCGAACATCTACAAGAGTATTGAATGTTCTGAGCTTATACTGCAAATGGCTGTGATATCAAGAATAGGTGGGGAATCTAAAAGTGTATTGAACATTCTGAGCTTAGACTGAAGTGGCAGAGATTGGAATTTCTACCCCTAACATAATGTCCTTCAGGGCTCTGCTATATGTTCCTGATAAGATAAACACAGTGGCTCTGACAGATAATATTATTCTTCTATAATGATTGCAATCTGAACAGTGTGAGGGGAAAAAATCCATAGTGCCTGGGACTGTGATTCTGAGAGGTTTATTGACAGTGTGTGGAATATAGAACTATCAACACTCGACCGTCAAGACAAGACAAGACAAGACATAGGATAGGAGAAGGAAAACACGATCTACAAATTAAACTATAGGGGGACCAACGGAGGGCACTGGTACTCCTGGCTGCCGGACTCACTGGCACTCCTGACAGAAGATACTGCTTTCCAGAGATAACGCATGAAAACAAACAGACAAAACTGAATTAAACAAATCTTTAAAAAAAATAGAAAGGGTAAAGAAAAATAGAACGATTCTGGGTTAGGAGAGACAAACCTGTCATTGACACCAGTATTCCACTAGAGGGAGATGTTGAGCCTACAGCCCAGTAATACAAGTAGGGAGGGGGGAGGGAATAAGAGAGACAAATACATAGGAGGAGCGCAGCGGGAATGACGGCCTGCAATGAGCTTCATAGTTGTTGTACTTGTCTGCTACTCTATTCCTGCAATAAGCTTCATAGTTGTTGTACTTGTCTGCTACTCTATTCCTGCCTTAAGCTTCATAGTTGTTGTACTAGTCTGCTACTCTATTCCTGCATTAAGCTTCATAGTTGTTGTACTTGTCTGCTACTCTGGGGGTGTCGCCTTTATCCGAGCACCTGGGAGTGCTGATTATCTCAACAAAACACTGACTAATTCATGAAACCAAACCCACTAATGAGGTATTCAGCCCTAATAATCTTTTTGTCGAGGAGATGAAGGCTTGAAGCCATACTTCACTCATTTACCATTGCTTTAATTGCTGCTACCAAGTGTGCATCCCAAATGGCACTCTTCTCCATATATAGTGTACTACTTTAGACCAGATCCCTATGGGCCCTAGTCAAAAGTAGTGCACAAAACAGGGAATAGGGTGCCATTTGGGACGCATCCTATGTCGGTTCCAATTTACTAATAAAAGAACACCAGGGAGGATCTATATAATTTTATATTTATATTGAGGCTTACAAATGACACATTTAAATACCTGTACCAGGCACTTATGGTAGTTAGTAATCATACTGGGGATTGAGTGCTAAACCATGCATATCTCACACTGTTTAGAGTCCTAGAGTACAACCTCTCCCCTCTGTCTCGCTCTACACCAATCGCATTTTAGGATTTTGTCTGTAGTTGTAGTTTAACAAGCTACTGACAATAATGAACCCATGTACGACACGTCACCAAGCCACAGGTGAGATATATGAAACCCTATGAAACATCTAGACTAGTACGTTTAGGACACACCAGGACTCGTGATCTCGTGTGCCTCAGTTGGTAAGAGCATGGTGCTAGCAATGACAGGTTTGTGGGTTCACACACACTAGTATATACGTACTCACTGTACTGTACATCGCATTGGATAAAATCATCTGCTAAATGGCGTAGACTATGTAAAGTGGTGTACCTTGCGGATGCCCTCCTTGGACTCCTCCACGTTGTTGTCGGCCCCTCCGGTGCGGTTGATCATGCGCCACATCTGGGAGTACATGGGGTCCCTCTCAAAGGGGTTCATGGCCTTGCTGCGCACCTGCTCGTACACTGCCGAGTCCAACACTGTCCCGTACGGCAACTCTGTCTGCTTGGACAGGTCTTGGAGGGACCTATAGAGAGAGACAGAAGGGGGAGGTTATGGGAAATGTAGTTCACCATGTACCCATTATAACGTGGGGTTGACATGGAACTACACTTGGACACAGATGTGGAAATAATCACACTCCCCACACACACACCTACGCATAGAGGCACACACACAGGTACACACACAGGCACACACACACACACACACACAAACACACACACACAAACACACACACACACACACACAGACACAGAGACACACAAACACACACAATGTCAGTGCCGAGTTCATAACTTGAAGCTAATTAAGGGTAAGCCAGCCAACCAACTGTCAAGAAGCTCCCTGTAGTTCCACTAAAAGGGGAATAATGGAGGTGTGTCATAAAAGCACTAGTCAGTAGTATCATAGCATCTCCACCTCCAGGGAAATGAAGGTCTTTTAATTACAACGCTACGGTCTTCAAACACTCACCATCTACAACTGTAATATAAAACCAGAACTGGGACTAATGACTGTTTGTTTGTCAAATTGCTTTAACAGAAGCCACCAATGTAATTAGGAAAACAACAAGTGTATCATCATCACTACTATAAAACTTCTGTTGTTACCATCACTACTATAAAACTTCTGTTGTTACCATCACTACTATAAAACGTATGTTGCTACCATCACTACTATAAAACGTTTGTTGTTACCATCAGTACTATAAAACTTCTGTTGTTACCATCACTACTATGACACTTCTGTTGTTACCATCACTACTATGACACTTCTATTGTTACCATCACTACTATAAAACTTCTGTTGTTACCATCACTACTATGACACTTCTGTTGTTACCATCACTACTATGACACTTCTATTGTTACCATCACTACTATGACACTTCTATTGTTACCATCACTACTATGACACTTCTGTTGTTACCATCACTACTATGACACTTCTATTGTTACCATCACTACTATGACACTTCTATTGTTACCATCACTACTATGACACTTCTATTGTTACCATCACTACTATGACACTTCTATTGTTACCATCACTACTATGACACTTCTGTTGTTACCATCACTACTATGACACTTCTATTGTTACCATCACTACTATGACACTTCTATTGTTACCATCACTACTATGACACTTCTATTGTTACCATCACTACTATGACACTTCTATTGTTACCATCACTACTATGACACTTCTGTTGTTACCATCACTACTATGACACTTCTATTGTTACCATCACTACTATGACACTTCTGTTGTTACCATCACTACTATGACACTTCTATTGTTACCATCACTACTATGACACTTCTGTTGTTACCATCACTACTATGACACTTCTGTTGTTACCATCACTACTATGACACTTCTGTTGTTACCATCACTACTATGACACTTCTGTTGTTACCATCACTACTATGACACTTCTGTTGTTACCATCACTACTATGACACTTCTGTTGTTACCATCACTACTATGACACTTCTGTTGTTACCATCACTACTATGACACTTCTGTTGTTACCATCACTACTATGACACTTATGTTGTTACCATCACTACTATGACACTTCTGTTGTTACCATCACTACTATGACACTTCTATTGTTACCATCACTACTATGACACTTCTGTTGTTACCATCACTACTATGACACTTCTGTTGTTACCATCACTACTATGACACTTCTATTGTTACATCACTACTATGACACTTCTATTGTTACCATCACTACTATGACACTTCTATTGTTACCATCACTACTATGACACTTCTGTTGTTACCATCACTACTATGACACTTCTATTGTTACCATCACTACTATGACACTTCTGTTGTTACCATCACTACTATGACACTTCTATTGTTACCATCACTACTATGACACTTCTGTTGTTACCATCACTACTATGACACTTCTATTGTTACCATCACTACTATGACACTTCTATTGTTACCATCACTACTATGACACTTCTGTTGTTACCATCACTACTATGACACTTCTATTGTTACCATCACTACTATGACACTTCTATTGTTACCATCACTACTATGACACTTCTGTTGTTACCATCACTACTATGACACTTCTATTGTTACCATCACTACTATGACACTTCTGTTGTTACCATCACTACTATGACACTTCTATTGTTACCATCACTACTATGACACTTCTATTGTTACCATCACTACTATGACACTTCTATTGTTACCATCACTACTATGACACTTCTATTGTTACCATCACTACTATGACACTTCTATTGTTACCATCACTACTATGACACTTCTATTGTTACCATCACTACTATGACACTTCTATTGTTACCATCACTACTATGACACTTCTATTGTTACCATCACTACTATGACACTTCTGTTGTTACCATCACTACTATAACACTTCTATTGTTACCATCACTACTATGACACTTCTATTGTTACCATCACTACTATGACACTTCTGTTGTTACCATCACTACTATTGTTATTAAGGCTGTCGAAAAATCTAAGCAAGCCTAAATATCTTGAGTGATAATTCACTTGTTTTTGTTCTTGTTTTTTCTTACCAAGCTAAATTCTCTAACATCATTGGCAGATAACTGTGATTATTTTAACCCCAAAAAGGCTTAATACAAGTCATTTATATTTTTTAAAGATATTTTACCTTAAGAAAGAGGATTAATTAATAATGTCACATTAGCATACCCCCCCCCCCCCCCCTTTCACTCCCTCTCTCCAGCTACTCTCAAACCCCTTTGAAGGTTTTAATGAACTTGGCCGCCAAATGTTAATCTTTTATTGCTGTCAATTAATCTTTGCCCTTAATCTTCCCATTTCCTTTTCCCACGTTTTGACGTGCCTATGTCTATCATTTGCATTCTCTTTGAGGGTGGAAATTCTCCTTAAGTAATGTGTAGACACATGGAGATAGGGAGGGTGAGGGTGATGGTAGGGAGGGTGAGGGTGAGGGTGGGGTGGGGTGGGTGCGATAGTGGCAAACCATGGTAGACTATGGTTGCGTCAAAAATGGCCCCCTATTTGCTATGTAGTGCACTACTTTTGACCAGGGCCCATAGGGATCTAGTCAAAAGTAGTGCATTAGATAGGGAATAGGTTGCAGTTTGGAACGAAGCCTATCAGTCTGGCGTCTAAACCTGAACATCTATTAAGGTATCCCTCTTCAGCTCCTCTGTAATCTTGGCGTGTGCTTTTGTTTGTCCCACTACCAATTATCTTCAGCCGAGCTGCTCATTGAACAAGGAAATTGACTTAACATCACTTGATTATTGCCATTGTGACTGTCTTTAGAGATAATTTGTACAGGAAGCTAACACATTCTCTAGGCAGGCAACTAGATTTAGCTGCGGGACAATTATTGTCGGAGCGAATGGTCGGGGGGGCGGAAACAATTATAATAATTTTTACACTGCAAATTGACCACAACTAAGCCCAAAAAGAGATTTCATTTGAAAATAACAATAATTTTATACTTTGATTACATTGAGACACAATGACGTACAGTGAGCTCCAAAAGTATTGGGACAGTGACACATTTTTTGTAGTTTTGGCTCTGGATTTGAAATTATACAATAAATATGAGGTTAAAGTGCAGACTGTCAGCTTTAATTTGAGGGTATTTTCATCCATATCGGGAACCGTTTAGAAATTACAGCACCTTTTGAACATAGTCCCCCCATTTTAGGGGATTAAAAGTATTGGGACAAATTCACTTATGTGTATTAAAGTAGTAAAAAGTTAAGTATTTGGTCTCATATTCATAGTATGCAATAGGGCGGCAGGTAGCCTGGTGGGTAGGAGCATTGGGTCAGTAACCGAAAGGTTGCTGGATCGAATCACAGAGCTGACATAGAGAATGGCGCCGTAGAAGATGGCTGCTGTTTTACAGCCCTCTAACCAATTGTACTATTATTTGTGTTTTTTCGCATTATTTATAATTTATTCTGTACATAATGTTTCTGCCACCGTCTCTTATGACCAAAAATAGCTTCTGGATATCAGGACAGCGATTACTCACCTCGTATTGGACGAAGATTTTTTCTTCAACGAGTCGGATGCAAAGGATATTCTACAAACACCCGACAAGGCCCAAAACCCCGTCATTCGCATGAGAAAGAGACAGAAATATCGTGGACGTAGGTCGCGTTGCCTTGTAAGGATCCGACGGCGAGTGAGTAAACTGCCTCCTCCATCAATCCTATTAGCCAATGTTCAATCATTTGAAAATAAATTGGACGACCTAAGATTAAGGTTATCTTACCAACGGGTCATTAAAAACTGTAATATCTTATGTTTCACCGAGTCATGGCTGAACGACGACATGGATAACATACAGCTGGCGAGATATACGCTACATCGGCAGGATAGAACGGCTGACTCCGGTAAGACAAGGGGTGGTGGCCTATATATATTTGTAAACAACAGCTGGTGCATAAAATCTAATATTAAGGAAGTCTCAAGGTTTTGCTCGCCTTAGGTAGAGTATCTTATGATAAGCTGTAGACCACACTATTTACCAATAAAACGCTCATCCAGATGCAGCGCTCCTAGTTGCCGGGGACATTCATGCAGGGAAACTTACATCCGTTCTACCTAATTTCTACCAGCATGTTAAATGTGCAACCAGAGGAAAAAAAACTCTAGACCACCTTTACTCCACACACAGAGACGCGTACAAAGCTCTCCCTCTCCCTCCATTTGGCAAATCTGACCGTAACTCTATCCTCCTGATTCTTGCTTATAAGCAAAAACTAAAGCAGGAAGCACCAGTGACTAAGGAAGTGGTCAGATGACGCAGATGCTAATCTACAGGACTGTTTTGCTAGCACAGACTGGAACATGTTCCGGGATTTTTCCGATATCATTGAGGAGTACATCACATCAGTCACTGGTTTCATCAATAAGTGCATCGATGACCTCGTCCCCACAGTGACCGTACCTGACCCCAACCAGAAGCCATGGATTACAGGCAACATCCACACTGAGCTAAAGGGTAGAGCTGCCACTTTCAAGGAGCAGGACTCTAACCCTGAAGCTTATAAAAATCCCGCTATGCCCTCCAACGAACCATCAAACAGGCAAAGAGTCAATACAGGACTAAGATTGAATCGTACTACACCGGCTCTGACGCTCGTCGGATGTGGCAGGGCTTAAAAACGATTACAGACTACAAAGGGAAGCACAGCTGCGAACTGCCCAGTGACACAAGCCTACCAGACGAGCTAAATCACTTCTATGCTCGCTTCGAGGCAAGCAACACTGAAGCATGCATGAGAGCATCAGCTGTTCCGGATGATTGTGTGATCACGCTCTCCGTAGCCGATGTGAGTAAGACTTTTAAGCAGGTCAACATTCAGAAAACCGCAAAGCCAGACGGATTACCAGGACACGTACTCAGAGCATACGCTGACCAGCTGGCAAGTGTCTTCACTGACATTCTCAACTTCTCCCTGACCCAGTCTGAAATACCTACATGTTTCAAGCAGACCACCATAGTGGTCCCTGTCTAAATGACTATCGCCCCATAGCACTCACATCTGTAGACATGACATGCTTTGAAAGGCTGGTCATGGCTCACATCAACACCATCACCCAGACACACTGGACCCACTCCAATTCGCATACTGCCCTAACAGATTCACAGATGATGCAAACTCTATTGCACTCCACACTGCCCTTTTCCACATGGACAAGAAAAACATCTATGTGAGAATGCTGTTCATTGACTACAGCTCAGCGTTCAACACCATAGTACCCTCTAAGCGCATCACCAAGCTAAGGACCCTGGAACTGAACCCTTCCCTCTGCAACTGGTTCCTGGACATCCTGACAAGCCACCCCCAGGTGTGCGTGCTTATTCCCTTCCTGTTGACCCACGGTTGTGCGGCCGCGCACGACTCCAACACCATCATTAAGTTTGCCGACGACACAACGATGGTAGGCCTGATCCCCGACGATGATGAGACAGCATATAGGGAGGTCAGAGACCTGGCAGTGTGGTGCCAGGATAACAACCTTTCCGTCAACGTCAGCAAGACAAAGGAGCTGATCGTGGACTACAGGAAACGGAGGGCCGGGAACGCCCCCATTCACATCGACAGGGCTGTAGTGGAGTGGGTCGAGAGCTTCAGGTTCCCCAGTGTCCACATCACTAAGGATCTATCATGGTCCACACACACCAACACGTGAAGACGGCACGACAACTCCTCTTCTCCCTCAGGAGGCTGAAAAGATTTGTCATGGGCCCTCAGATCCTCAAAAAGTTCTGCAGCTGCACCATTGTGGTCCTCTGTAGCTCAATTGGTAGAGCATGGCGCTTGTAACGCCAGGGTAGTGGGTTCGATCCCCGGGACCACCCATACGTAAAAATGTATGCACACATGACTGTAAATCGCTTTGGATAAAAGCGTCTGGTAAATGGCATATTATATATTATATTATTATTGAGAGCATCTTGAATGGCTGCATCATCGCTTGGTATGGCAACTGCTTGGCATCCGACCAGAAGGCGCTACAGAGGGTAATGCGTACGGGCCAGTACATCACTGGGCCCGAGCTCACTGCTATCCAGGAGCTTTATACTAGGCGGTGTCAGAGGAAAGCCCTACAAATTGTCAAACACTTTAGCCACCCAAGTCATAGACTGTTCTCTCTGTTACCACACCCACCGCAAGTGGTAATGATGCACCAAGTCTGGAACAAACAGGGAACAGCTTCTACCCCAAATTCATAAGACTGCTAAATAGTTTGTTAAATAGTTAACCAAATAGCTACCCGGACTCTGCATTGACCCTTTATACACAAACTTTTTTGATTCATCACATACGTTGCTGCTACTGTTTATTATCTGTCACTTTATTCCTAGTTATATGTACATATCTACCTCAATTACCTTGTGCACATCGACTCGGTACGGGTACCCTGTGTAAATACAGTGCCTTCAGAAATATACAGTGCCTTCAGACAGCCTGAATTTTAAAATGATTAAATTGAGAGAAAAAACATTCACTGGCCTACACACAATACCCCATAATGTCAAAGTGGAATGATAATAATAATACGTTTTTTTATTAAAAATGAAAAGCTGAAATGTCAAGTCAAGTATTCAACCCCTTTGTTATGGCAAGCCTAAATACGTTCAGGAGTAAAAATGTGCTTACAAAGTCACATAATAAGTTGCATGGACTCTGTGTGCAATAATAGTGTAGGTTCAACCACAAAGACCAGGGAGGTTTTCCAATGCCTCGCAAAGAAGGGCACCTATTGGTAGATGGGGGGAAAAAAAGCAGCCATTGAATATCCCTTTGAGCATGGTGAAGTTATTAATTATACTTTGGATTGTCTATCAATACACCCAGTCACAAGAAAGATACAGGCATCCTTCCTAACTCACTTGCCAGAGAGGAAGGAAACCGCTCAGGTATTTCAGTATGAAGCCAATGGTGACTTTAAAACAGTTACAGAGTTTAATGGCTGTGATAGGAAAAAACTGAGGATGGATCCAAAACATTGTAGTTGTCTAATGTTGTCTCTGACAAAGCAGGTGTTTGCCTAATGTCGTCCCCCCCCCCCCCCCCTTCTTTCCAACACAAACAAACAAACACACACACACACACACACATACGAACACACTTTATTGACTTTATTGGCGTCTGTAGTGAAGCAGAAAATATGACATCTGTGGTATGAGATTGGGTTATGAAGGAGAGAGAGAGTGCTACGTCCTCTAAATAACTTTTTCCCTCAATCCATCCCTCTATCATACTCATCCTTCCACTCCATCTCCTCTCGCTCATCTCTTCTCTACACTCTCTTTTTCTTTTTTCTGAACCCAATCCACAGTTCTCCATCTCTTGTCTTCGATCGATCCACCTACTGTGTCCACCGACTGCTATATTTTCACTGTTCACACCTTCTGTTCCTGCCCAGCTCTGCTGCTTCAGGTACACTCTCCTCCTAAAGGATTCACAAACAAAAACAATCGTCCACTAAACTCAGTTCGAAGTTCTGAACAATCATTTGTTATTTAATACCCAGATAGATCTCAGAGTAGGGCTGTTACGGTGACTGTATTACCGCCACACCGGCAGTCATGAGTCATGACCGCAGTCAAATTCCACGTGACCGTTTAGTCATGGTAATTAGGCTTCTCCAAGCTCTGGTGCTGCTGCTGGTCATTAGTAGCCTACCAAACTTGCTAACTGCCTGGTACTCCGCACTCTATTGTCCCTCTAATCACTCTGACATCAATGCAAATGTAATCAAAAATCAAATCAAACATTTCATGAGCTCATGTTGCGCAAAATGTCTATAGGCTATGCAATTGCGTGAGAAAACAGTTTTGATGGCCTCTATTAAAAAGAGGATCCCATCAGCTTTCTATAGGCTAGGCCTACTATATTTATCAACTTTCCTAATATTAAGCACATTGCTTCGCTTTATCACAGGAGTATAGTCTACCCGGCTGGCATTAAAATGAACCACGGGAAAAGTGTCCTCTATTTGCTATTTAAGTGCATAGATTACATGTATTTTTCTTCCCATGCCCCTGTTCCAACAGGTGCATGATAATGGTCCATTCAAAATCAAAACTAATTTCATACATATATTCTTTAGTATAACAACATTAAATTAAGGATAGTCTGATGGGTGACAATATTAGCCTATCACTTGTGATAGGGGTGGCGGTCTGTGTATATTTGTAAACAACAGCTGGTGCACAAAATCAAATACTAAGGAAGTCTCGAGGTTTTGCTCGCCTGAGGTAGAGTATCTTATGATAAGCTGTAGACCACACTATTTACCAAGATAGTTTTCATCTATATTTTTCATAGCTGTCTATTTACCACCACAAACCAATGCTGGCATTAAGATTGCATTGAATGAGCTATATAAGGCCATAAGTGAACAGGAAAACGCTCATCCAGAGGCAACGCTCCTAGTGGCAGGGGACTTTAATGCAGGGAAACTTAAATCCGTACGTACACACCCCAACCAGAAGCCATGGATTACAGGAAACATCCGCACTGAGCTAAAGGGTAGAGCTGCCGCTTTCAAGGAGCGGGACTCTAACCCGGACGCTTATAAGAAATCCCGCTATGCCCTCCGACGAACCATCAAACAGGCAAAGAGTACTACACTGGCTCTGACGCTTGTCGGATGTGGCAGGGCTTGAAAACTATTACAGACTACAAAGGGAAGCACAGCCGCAAGCTGCCCAGTGACACAAGACTTCCAGACGAGCTAAACCACTTCTATGCTTGCTTCGAGGCAAGCAACACTGAAGCATGCATGAGAGCACCAGCTGTTCCGGATGACTATGTGATCACGCTCTCCGTAGCCGATGTGAGTAAGACTTTTAAGCAGGTCAACATTCACAAGGCCGCAGGGCCAGACAGATTACCAGGACGTGTACTCCGAGCATGTGCTGACCAACTGGCAAGTGCCTTCACTGACATTTTCAACATGTCCCTGACTGAGTCTGTAATACCTACATGTTTCAAGCAGACCACCATAGTCCCCGTGCCCAAGGACATTAACATAACCTGCCTAAATGACTACCGACCCGTAGCACTGACGTCTGTAGCCATCAAGTGCTTTGAAAGGCTGGTCATGGCTCACATCAACACCATTATCCCAGAAACCCTAGACCCACTCCAATTTGCATACCGCCCCAACAGATCCACAGATCTCTATTGCACTCCACACTGCCCTTTCCCACATGGACAAGAGGAACACCTACGTGAGAATGCTATTCGTTGACTACAGCTCAGCATTCAACACCATAGTGCCCTCAAAACTCATCACTAAGTTAAGGATCCTGGGATTAAACACCTCCCTCTGCAACTGGATCCTGGACTTCCTGATGGGCCGCCCTCAGGTGGTAAGGGTAGGTAACAACACATCTGCCACACTGATCCTCAACACGGGGGCCCCTCAGGGGTGCGTGCTCAGTCCCCTCCTGTACTCCCTGTTCACCCATGACTGCATTGCCAGGCACGACTCCAACACCATCATTAAGTTTGCCGATGACACAACAGTGGTAGGCCTGATCACCGACAACGATGAGACAGCCTATAGGGAGGAGGTCAGAGACCTGGCCGTGTGGTGCCAGGATAACAACCTCTCCCTCAACGTGACCAAGACAAAGGAGATGATTGTGGACTACAGGAAAAAAAAGAGGACTGAGCACTTCTCAACGACAGGGCTGTAGCGGAACAGGTTGAGAGCTTCAAGTTCCTTGGTGTCCACATCACCAACGAACTATCATGGTCCAAACACACCAAGACAGTCGTGAAGAGGGCACGACAAAGCCTATTCCCCCTCAGGAGACTGAAAAGATTTGGCATGGGTCCTCAGATCCTCAAAAAATTATACAGCTGCACCATCGAGAGCATCCTGACTGGTTGCATCACTGCCTGGTATGGCAACTACTTGGCCTACGACCGCAAGGCACTACAGAGGGTAGTGCGTACCGCCCAGTACATCACTGGGGCCAAGCTTCCTGCCATCCAGGACCTCAATACCAGGCGGTGTCAGAGGAAGGCCCTCAAAATTGTCAAAGACTCCAGCCACCCTAGTCATAGACTGTTCTCTCTGCTACCGCACGGCAAGCGGTACCGGAGTGCCAAGTCTAGGTCCAAAAGACTTCTCAACAGCTACCCCCAAGCCATAAGACTCCTGAACAGCTAATCATGGCTACCCGGACTATTTGCACTGCCCCCCCACCCCCCACCCCGTTTTTTACGCTGCTGCTACTCTGTTAATTATTTATGCATTGTCACTTTAACTCTACCCACATGTACATATTACTTCAACTACCTCAACTAAACGGTGCCCCGCATATTGACTCTGCACCGGTACCAGGGACGGCTTGTTCAATAGGGCGATATGGGCGACGCACTGCCAAACGGGAAAAGGAAGGGATTTTTTTTCTAATCAATTATATCACGGCAACAGCAGTTATCAGTGTTCACGTCTGATCTGCCAGCCACTAAATGTCAAATCAGGCTAAAGTCGTGCTTCAAATGGCCCCGCCCGTTTTTGGGGCGATTTCAGTCAAGTTGAAAATCGCCCAGAAGTCTCTCATAGCCTGTCATGTAAAATCTATTTTTTTCACATTTCAAAGCTTTCAATACATTCTCTATGGGTGTCTGTGGGCTTGCACTTACGCGCTTTCGTCATACGTGACGTAACGTTGAACGTAACTAAGACAATGGCGGCTAGAAGCGTCTCTGTTGCGACCTGCAGTGCGGCGTTATTTTATGTTTTTAATTTGTAGACTTAGTTTACAAACATTCTGCCAACCATGGATTTCCAGTGGTTGGTTTTGGACTGATCTTGTTGATCGTGTACATACCCGCTACGAACGGACTAAATAATGAAAACGCTGCTGGCAGCTGAATCCCAATACAGCTGGGAGACTTGGCTGGATGAGTCCCGGACAGAGAAGTGGAGCCGGCCACCTTCACCCTGGTCAGAGCGGACCGCGATCCTGGTAAGAGAGCGACTCTGTACCCCGACATTGAACTGCTTTCTGTGTCATTGCGACCTTACTATCAATTCAATTCAATTTAAGGGCTTTATTGGCATGGGAAACGTGTGTTAACATTGCCAAAGCAAGGGAAGTAGATAGTAAACAAAAGTGAAATAAACAATAAATATTAACAGTAAACATTACACTCAGAAGTTTCAAAAGAATAAAGACATTTCAAATGTCATATTATGTATATATACAGTGTTGTTACAATGTGCAAATAGTTAAAGTACAAATGGGAAAATAAATAAACATAAATATGGGTTGTATTTACAATGGTGTTTGTTCTTCACTGGTTGCCCTTTTCTTGTGGCAACAGGTCACAAATCTTGCAGCTGTGATGGCACACTGTGGTTTTTCACCCAGTAGATAAGGGAGTTTATCAAAATTGGGTTTGTTTTCGAATTCTTTGTGGATCGCTGTAATCTGAGGGAAATATGTGTCTCTAATATGGTCATACATTTGGCAGGAGGTTAGGAAGTGCAGCTCAGTTTCCACCTCATTTTGTGGGCAGTGTGCACATAGCCTGTCTTCTCTTGAGAGCCAGGTCTGCCTACGGCGGCCTTTCTCAATAGCAAGGCTATGGTCACTGAGTCTGTACATAGTCAAAGCTTTCATTAAGTTTGGGTCAGTCACAGTGGTCAGGTATTCTGCCACTGTGTACTCTCTGTTTAGGGCCAAATAGCATTCTAGTTTGCTCTGTTTTTTTGTTTGTTCTTTCCAATGTGTCAAGTAATTCTCTTTTTGTTTTCTCATGATTTGGTTGGGTCTAATTGTGTTGTTGTTGTTGTTGTTGTTGTTGTCCTGGGGCTGTGTGGGGTCTGTTTGTGTTTGTGAACAGAGGCCCAGGACAAGCTTACTTAGGGGACTCTTCTCCAAGTTCATCTCTCTGTAGGTGATGGCTTTGTTATGGAAGGTTTGGGAATCGCTTCCTTTTAAGTGGTTACTATCTGCCCCGTGAGTTCCCCCAATTGTTTGTTACCGTTGTGTACTGTTGATAATCACAAGTTTACTGGAGAACTGAGACCAAGTAGAGACTTTGGACAGGGTGGATATGGTATAATAAAGGCAGTTTATTCAGAGGTAAAGATATCTGGAATCGCGTGCACGGACTCGTGCACGTGTGTAGGTCACCTAAATCATCAGAAAAATTGCCCCTCCTGAGAATTTTTTCAGGAGCCGCCACTGACCGGTACCCCCCTGTATATACAGTGAGGGAAAAAAGTATTTGATCCCCTGCTGATTTTGTACGTTTGCCCACTGACAAAGAAATGATCAGTCTATAATTTTAATGGTAGGTTTATTTGAACAGTGAGAGACAGAAAAACGCATGTCAAAAATGTTATAAAATTATTTGCAATTTAATGAGGGAAATAAGTATTTGACCCCCCTCTCAATCAGAAAGATTTCTGGCTCCCAAGTGTCTTTAATACAGGTAACGAACTGAGATTAGGAGCACACTCTTAAAGGGAGTGCTCCTAATCTCAGCTCGTTACCTGTATAAAAGACACCTGTCCACAGAAGCAATCAATCAATCAGATTCCAAACTCTCCACCATGGCCAAGACCAAAGAGCTCTCCAAGGATGTCAGGGCAAAGATTGTAGACCTACACAAGGCTGGAATGGGCTACAAGACCATCGCCAAGCAGCTTGGTGAGAAAGTGACAACAGTTGGTGCGATTATTCGCAAATGGAAGAAACACAAAATAACTGTCAATCTCCCTCGGCCTGGGGCTCCATGCAAGATCTCACCTCGTGGAGTTGCAATGATCATGAGAACGGTGAGGAATCAGCCCAGAACTACACGGGAGGATCTTGTCAATGATCTCAAGGCAGCTGGGACCATAGTCACCAAGAAAACAATTGGTAACACACTACGCCGTGAAGGACTGAAATCCTGCAGCGCCCGCAAGGTCACCCTGCTCAAGAAAGCACATATACAGGCCCGTCTGAAGTTTGCCAATGAACATCTGAATGATTCAGAGGAGAACTGGGTGAAAGTGTTGTGGTCAGATGAGACCAAAATCGAGCTCTTTGGCATCAACTCAACTCGCTGTGTTTGGAGGAGGAGGAATGCTGCCTATGACCCCAAGAACACCATCCCCACCGTCAAACATGGAGGTGGAAACATTATGCTTTGGGGGTGTTTTTCTGCTAAGGGGACAGGACAACTTCACCGCATCAAAGGGACGATGGACGGGGCCATGTACCGTCAAATCCTAGGTGAGAACCTCCTTCCCTCAGCCAGGGCATTGAAAATGGGTCGTGGATGGGTATTCCAGCATGACAATGACCCAAAACACACGGCCAAGGCAACAAAGGAGTGGCTCAAGAAGAAGCACATTAAGGTCCTGGAGTGGCCTAGCCAGTCTCCAGACCTTAATCCCATAGAAAATCTGTGGAGGGAGCTGAAGGTTCGAGTTGCCATACGTCAGCCTCGAAACCTTAATGACTTGGAAAAGATCTGCAAAGAGGAGTGGAACAAAATCCCTCCTAAGATGTGTGCAAACCTGGTGGCCAACTACAAGAAACGTCTGACCTCTGTGATTGCCAACAAGGGTTTTGCCACCAAGTACTAAGTCATGTTTTGCAGAGGGGTCAAATACTTATTTCCCTCATTAAAATGCAAATCAATTTATAACATTTTTGACATGCGTTTTTCTGGATTAATTTTTTGTTATTCTGTCCCTCACTGTTCAAATAAACCTACCATTAAAATTATAGACTGATCATGTCTTTGTCAGTGGGCAAACGTACAAAATCAGCAGGGGATCAAATACTTTTTTCCCTCACTGTATAGCCTCCCTACTGTTATTTTATTTTACTTCTGCTCTTTTTTTCTCAACACTTTTTTGTTATTGTTTTATTTTACTTTTTTACAAAAAATAAATGCACTGTTGGTTTAGGGCTGTAAGTAAGCATTTCACTGTAATGTCTGCACCTGTTGTATTCGGCGCATGTGGCCAATAAATGTTGATTTCATTTGATTTGATTTGATTTATCACTTGTGAATGATGCCCAGCATGTGCAGTAAGGCAAGAAACAGCGCATGCCTTTTTTTTGCGACTTTTTTAAATCATAGTCACACACCTCATGTAGCCTAGTCCATAGGCCTATATGTTTTGATAAGGTTTGTATCACAACTAAAGTGGCCAAATAACTTATTAAAATTAAGCACATTCATTCGCTTTACAAGGGGTGTAGAGCCTAACTGGCATACATAAGCAACGTGTGAATTTCAAGTTTGGGGAAGATAATTTTCACCATAAAAAATTCACCTTTATAATAAAAGCATTACATGCATAATCACATTTGGTCACTTTTGATAATGGTGTTTTCCCGCTAATGGAACATTCGTGCTTATAGCCTACTGATGTGTGCGCATTGCTGCACTTATAAAGTGATTGGTTGTATTAAATTTGGGATCTACCGCATCCCACAACAGTTCCAGCGGATGTTTGGAATATTTATTTATTGCACAGAAGGACAAGTTGACCAAAAGAATAGGTCAACTTTTGTACTATGGGGGATAGTAGAATGACATAGGCTATTGCGTTTGCTGTTTGTTAGGCCTACTAATCTTGTTGGCTGACGAAAAGTAGGCTAAATGTCGACAGTTCTTCTAACATCTTCAATATGCGCCTCAGAATTTGATAAGAGGGACGTGTGCAGTTGCGTCCCCGATGTGTCTGTCTTCACTTGTAGCCTACTTCTTAGCTGAGAGAAGGACCTGATCACGTGACGGGCATTGGCTAATAAGAATTGAGATATCTGAGAGAGCCATGTATGTGAGCGAGAGGTGCTTCGGAGCACGGCAGTCGGGAGAAGGGAATTATAATGATTATAATCAGCTCAAGGGCACAACGGCCACTTTGACTGCAAAAGGCATGGATTTCTTAGGGGGCATTATGGCCACACAAGGGGGATGCCGGCAAGAAATTCGATGCCTGGTGAGAATATTATCAAGTGCTTGTCAAATTGTGAATGAGAGACTGATGAAGTGTGTGCAGCCTGCACAAAAAACAAATCAGAGCTCATGCTTTTCATGCAACTTTTTTAAAATCATCATTAGCGTCGCATCATGCAGCCTTAGAATGTATTAAAAATCTAAACATATAGCCCAACGTTTGTATCACAAATAAAGTTGCATAAATAACTCTAAATTAAGCATATAGGAGGACCTGTTTCTTTGTTAACCGCTCAACACAGAATAGCCACATGTGCGCACCTCCTTGGAAATCATTTGGAGAAAATATCCTTTCTATTTTATTCAGCTATGTTCAATTGTATTATTCATACTATAAAATAAGATAAAGTAATGCCATGGAATTATAAGCAAATCTTGTCTGCTAAATGAACTAGTGTAGACCACAGCCATATGGCATAGCCAGATCAGGGCCTAACACAAGGACAACTCAGAGTATGCTATTCTGTTCTTCTGAAATAGACTACATTTTCTTCATATCATGTTTCTTTAGACGTGTCTAAAATAAATAATGGATTTATTGTGAAGGTGTAGGCTACATTAAATTGATTTATTATACTTTTTTAAATGTAGATTTAAAGGTAGATGTTCCAAAGCTATGCATCAGTGGCTTGTAGGCTATGCATGAAAGCCAGGAGATGCTAAACGTGTTTATGATAATTAACGGTCAATTACCGTGAGACCGGCAGTTATTTGCTTGACAATCATCGGCTGAAAAAATGTCATGACCGCCACAGCCCTACAGTACCTCAGAGTATTATTACTTAAAAAAATTGTATTTTTTCTTGTCACTGTGCCAAGCCATTCAGCTTCACTGGCGCAATGATCTATACTGAGATGCCAGAGCAATTAAGACAATCTATATGGCTCTCTCCTATAGAGCCCTTATCTGTAGATAGACATAGATTGAAATGTGAAGGACTAAAGAGGGTAGAGATGTGAGAGCTCCACTTTCCAAACACGGTGAAATGGTAATCAAACTTCTATCAGATCACAGACAATCGAATTACAAGATCAGAGTTTCTCACCCCCCTCAAAGCACATGACATAAATCTTGCAAGGTTTCCTGACTGAGGCAGCACATCCCTCCTCTTTAAAACAACAGGCCCCTGGGTGTGGAATTTAGGCTCTAATTATTCCAGTAATGACCCCAGAAGAGTCTACACATTAAAGATAATACATTGAAATTTATGGAAATCCTAATTAGCTGCATAGAAGTAGAACGGAGCAATCTGAGAAGGTCTCATTAATGACATCTCTCTCTCTCTAGATTAGATATTCTCGCAAAGCACAATTAACTATATCACTGCTAGGCATTCTGGAATCTGATTAGCCCAATGAGCGGTGGGTATTTACGCATCGTGACGATGAGACGGCAAACAGAGAGAAGGCTTACTAAAGACATGCGATTTTAATCAACCCGGTGTGGGAGGTTGAGGAGGGTTACTAACTGTTGACTCTGGGCCCCTCCCCCTGCCCCCCCCCACCTCACACACACTCCCCCAGGTGAACTCTAGTCTTCTTTTGGCGTGGCACAGTGCACAGAGTTTAGTCTTCCTAAACCACCATAGAGTCCTTCATGGAGACCTCGTGAACCAGTTACCACACCCAGGAGGGTGACACAACCTGCAGGATGAAAGATCTGATTTGTCCCACATAAAAAACAAAAAACACAGGCCCTCACTGGCCCCTGGAGGGGGGATGACAGACGATCCATCTCTCCAAAAACAGCAGGCTGCCTGGTTTATACAGAGAGAGAAGTACTACCCCACTGGGCAAAAACTGGTTGAATCAATGTTGTTTCCATGTCATTTCAACAACAAAAAAATTGAATGTGATGACATTGAATCAACCTGGAAAATGGATTGGATTTGAAAATAGTCACCAACGTGAGGGAATTACCTCTTCTTTTCACCCAACTTGTAACCTAAATCCAATGACATGGTGACATCTTTTGTTGATTTCACGTTGAATTCACGTTAGTTGACAACTCAACCAAATGTAAATCAAAACTAGAAGTTGAACTGATGTCTGTGCCCAGTGGGACGGCTGCATATTTCCACTGGGATTCATTTATATACACACTCTGTCAACTGCAGTGTGAGGTCCTGTGTGGTGTGTGTGTGTGTGTGTGTGTGTGTGTGTGTGTGTGTGTGTGTGTGTGTGTATGCCTGGGTAAAGGTAAATCTATTGTATGTGTACCTGTCTTGTGCATCAGTGTGTGTCTGTGCCCTGGAGACCAGCACAGGTCTGACAGATTGTAAGCCAGAGGACACACACACATACACACACACACACACACACACACACACACACACACACACACACACACACACACACACACACACACACACACACACACATACATACATACACACACAGCCGCATAAGGTGCTGAGTTGAATTTCAATTTCACAAACGTGTAATATGTACTGTACACACAAATGTATCCAACATAACAGACCCTAACTGGAAATGTATCCAACATAACAGACCCTAACTGGAAATGTATCCAACATCTACGTCTGTAACACAATGTTTATTTAGCATGTGGGTTGAATAAACCACACTAACCAATAGTCTAGTAACAATGAAATGTTTACAGTTTTTTACGATTGCTTACACACTAAAATTTAACTTTTCCCACAATTAGCAAAACCTTACACTCAAGGAGCAAAACACAAGGCTATATTTGCACAACTGTAAGCACATTGTCAGCTTCACACTATTGGCAAAACATTACACACAGTGATTTGCAAAACACTAAACACACTTGTATACATCAGACACAGAAGTATATCATGATGTCACTTCCTTGCAATTCCAAAGCACTGACTGTCAAATTACCACACCTATGAGCCAATCTGTTAAACACAGCCATCAGGTGCACAAACACATGATTGCTAAATTGTAGACACACCAATCAGGTTTAAGCACTATAAAAATGCAGCAGGTAGGTTCACCTGCCTTCAACCAAAATGGAAGGAGTCAGAAGAAGAGTGAGGGTGAGAGGAGGAGTACACAGAGGAGGAGAAGGAGGTAGAGGAAGAGGCAGAGGCCGAGCCAGAGGTCGAGGAAGACCTGAAGCAGGAGGAGAACGTGCACAAAGAAGAAGAGGACCAAACTTATCAAATGACATTCGTGCAACACTAGTGGACCATGTTGTGAACCACGGATTGACGCTGAGGGAGGCTGGACTGAGAGTTCAGCCAAATCTTAGCAGATATACAGTGGCATCTGTCATAAGGACTTTTCGACAGGAAAACAGGTGAAAGAAGATCTGTCTACAGTTACAGTAATCAGCCGCTAATTGTATGCACCATATCAGCACTTGTGATACCCCTTCTTGTGACATTGTACAGTAAGTTACATGTATTATTCTCTACATAGGATTGAGGGTCGGGAACGACAAGGAGGAAGGGGGCCCATATTCACGCAAGAACAAGAGAGAGAGATAATAAACATGGTTTTGGCCAATAATGCTATCAGGCTCAGAGAACTACAAGCCAACATTATCGGTGACCAGGCCATTTTCAATAATGTCCATCAGGTCTCTCAGTCAACACTGGCACGCATCCTGAAAAAACATCAGGTTCAAATGAAACAACTTTATCGAGTGCCTTTTGAGCGGAATTCAGAGAGGGTCAAACGGCTGCGGCATGAGTATGTGGAGGTTTGTATTGTTCACTTTAGCACTGTGATGTTGCATACTGCACACATGACATTTTTACATTGACTGTATACTAGACCTATCCTGAACTACACAATCTTGTCTTTCACTGTATTTCAGAGAGTTTTGCAGATGGATGCTGATGAAATCCTGCATGAATTCATATATATTGATGAGGCAGGGTTCAACCTCACAAAAGCAAGAAGGAGAGGCAGAAATATCATTGGCCACAGGGCTATAATCAATGTCCCAGGGCAACGTGGGGGTAACATCACCCTTTGCGCTGCCATTTCACAGCATGGGGTTCTCCTTCGTCATGCCAAAATGGGCCCTTACAACACACCTCACATTCTCGCATTTTTGGACCGATTGCACCACATCGTCACAGCAGGTAATGAAATGCACCAGATGCAATACACTGTCATCTGGGACAATGTGTCATTCCACCGCTCTGCTTTGGTCCAGAACTGGTTTCAACACCATCCACAGTTGACAGTACTATACCTTCCACCATACTCTCCGTTTCTAAACCCTATCGAAGAGTTTTTCTCTGCATGGCGGTGGAAGGTTTATGATCTCCAGCCCCAGGCTCAGGTACCCCTCATTCAGGCCATGGAGGATGCCTGTGACCAAGTCCACGCCGCAGCTGTGCAAGGATGGATTCGATATTCAAGACGGTTCTTCCCGCGTTGTCTTGCTAATGAGGATATTACTTGTGATGTTGATGAAATTCTCTGGCCAGATCCAGCTAGGCGAAGAGATAATGTATAGTATGTTAACTGTAGTATTTTCTGTACAATATTGTCAGTTATTTTCAGATTATTTTTTATGTTTGTTGTTGTTGTTATTTACTGTAATTGTAACCTGTACTGGATACAGTATTTTACGTTTGTCTGTTGTTTGCTGAGCTAACAGTGTTATGCACACTACTGTAGTAGCATGAAAACTGGGACATGTTTTGTTGTGATTCTCCATGTTGACATGTTGACTGATTTGGGTATATGGAGAGAAATAAATGATATTTTCCTCAGTCTGCAGCATTGGTCTTGTGTAGTGTTTGTATAGTTGCACTTTCTCTGTGTACTTCATTTACAGTACTCTAATCACTGAGAATTAGACTTGCTAAAAGTGTTTTAGGTTAGCAACAGCAGTGTGTAACTGGTTCAAAAAGATTGAAGTCATATGAAATGTGTGTGTTTCGTATGGTAACAAAATATTGTTTTTATGAAGTTGTGTATAGTTTTGACAAAAGTGTTCCATTTTGCAAATGATCTGAAGTGTTGTGCTACTTTGGTGTAGGGTTGTGCTAATTGTGTGTAGTGTTTTGACAAACCGGGCCCTGTTTTCAAAATTGTGCTTAAACAATTGAAAAAAACTGTAAAATAAATATTGTCAACCCTGTAAAATATTTCTGGTACAGTGCGACAGGTTTCACTCAATGATGAAGACAGAGGTGGTGTGGGTATAGGATGAAGTTGCCCTTAGACACTGATCTGGGGTCAGTTTAGCATTTTCCCCACTAATGTTTAAGGTTAGGATTGGGGCAAGCTGATCCTAAATCTGTACCTAGGGGAAACTTCAACCCGGAGTAGTGATGTGTCGAGCCGACTAGGTGAAAAATCTGTCGATGTGCCCTTAAGCAAGGCACTTAACCCTAATTGCTCCTGTAAGTCGCTCTGGATAAGAGCGTCTGCTAAATGACTAAAATGTAAAAATGTAATGTGTCAGGTACTTACTGGATAGAGTTCTCGATGCGGCTGATGGTGAGGAAGGCAGCCAGGTTGGCCGTGTAGGAGGAGATAACGATCAGAGCAAAGAGCCACCATACCCCCATCATCATCCTCGTGGCCAGGGTGGTATACGGAACTTCACCACCTAAAAACAAAACCAGGACAAGAGAGACAAAAGGTTAATGTCAGCCAAATGTCAGGTATGGTTGTGCATAATTACATTTTTCCACAAGGGAATACATTTTACTTTTCCACACACAAGACAACATACAATCAAGTCAGACTTTCCAGTGCAAGTGGACTATATAATATTTGTTTCTCCAACTTTTCTATCGGGCTCAACTCTGTTGTCTTCCATTCTTCACATATTCATAAAGAGACTGTATGTAGAATGTGTATTTCCTCAGCCAGGCAGCTCAAACAGGGCTAAAGAACATCTGTTTTGTTCTCTGTATTGATGCAAAACCTTTCCTTAGCGCTGGAGGGGAGGGAAAGGGGAGGCTCTCCCTAGAAAAGACAGCCATGATGGATTTGTAGAGCTGAAGCCTCGCCTTTATTGAAGCCTGTTCAAAATTAGCCTCATTTATCCTTGTAGCTCGCAGATCATTGTGCTCGCATGTGGAATAAGTGCCAGGCATTTCAATCCCTTCAGCAAAGACTTAATAAAATATTTGACACCCACTCTATCCAGTGCCATCCTCTGGGTTTATCTGTCTTATGAAGGAAATGTTCAGTTGACATGAGCTCATATTGCCTGAAGGCTGTGTGTGTTCTGTGTAAATGTTGTTGCTATTGTAGAGTAGTTTAAATATTCTTAAATGGACCCCGATTTCATTTTCATAGTTCATTTGCTTGGATTTCATGGAAGATTCTTTATTCCTAAAATGAAATGGGGGCAGATAACAAACCCCTCTTTAATTTATTTAAGATAGAACTGAAACATCATGGTGAAGTCATTTAGTAATGTAAAAACAATTAAAGTAGTACTTACCAAAATATTTTTTGACAAATGTACATTTTCTTTTGACTCGTAATACCCCTGTCTATGTTAACTTTACGTACTCTTGTCTGTATATTTCAGTTATTGTATTGTGTATTATTGTTCAATGAACAATAATAGTTGAAACGTTCTTTTGTGCTTTGACTGTATGTTAGGTTTTCATACAACACATGTTATTGTTTGGTAGTTAGAAGAGAGGAGGCCCACAAAGGAAAGCTCCTTATCATGTCACGTCCTTGATAAAAGACACATGCTTTGGGGTTTTCCAATTGGGTGTTATTTACTAAAATATTGACATTATATGGGGATTAGTATGAAATAAGGAGGTCTTTATTCACATGATTCGGGACTTTTCACAACAATATCCCAGAACCGTAACTATACTGAGAAGTTGTCATGTGTCAAAAGGCAATACATGTCATGCCCATCTGCTGTTCTTCACACCCATTCATTATTTTACAAATGTCCCCTGAAATTCATGCTCCCATAGTCTCCTGAAGATCATGCTACCATAGTCTCCTGAAGATCATGCTCCCATAGTCTCCTGAAGATCATGCTCCCATAGTCTCCTGAAGATCATGCTCCCATAGTCTCCTAAAGATCATGCTCCCACAGTCTCCTGAAAATCATGCTCCCATAGTCTCCTGAAGTTCATGCTCCCATAGTCTCCTGAAGATCATGCTCCCATAGTCTCCTGAAGATCATGCTATCATAGTCTCCTGAAGATCATGCTCCCAGATCATGTTCCCATAGTCTCCTGAAGATCATGCTCCCATTGTCTCCTGAAGATCATGCTCCCATAGTCTCCTAAAGATCACGCTCCCATAGTCTCCTGAAGATCATGCTCCCATAGTCTCCTGAAGATCATGCTCCCATAGTCTCCTGAATATCATGCTCCCATAGTCTCCTGAAGATCATGTTCCCACAGTCTCCTGAAGATCATGCTCCCATAGTCTCCTGAAGATCATGTTCCCATAGTCTCCTGAAGATCATGCTCCCATAGTCTCCTGAAGATCATGCTCCCATAGTCTCCTAAAGATCACGCTCCCATAGTCTCCTGAAGATCATGCTCCCATAGTCTCCTGTAGATCATGCTCCCATAGTCTCCTGAATATCATGCTCCCATAGTCTCCTGAAGATCATGTTCCCACAGTCTCCTGAAGATCATACTCCCATAGTCTCCTGAAGATCATGCTCCCACAGTCTCCTTAAGATCATGCTCCCATAGTCTCCTGAAGATCATGCTCCCATAGTCCCCTGAAGTTCATGCTCCCATAGTCTCCTGAAGATCATGCTCCCATAGTCTCCTGAAGATCATGCTCCCATAGTCTCCTGAAGATCATGCTCCCATAGTCTCCTCAAGATCATGCTCCCACAGTCTCCTGATGTTCATGCTCCCATAGTCTCCTGAAGATCATGCTCCCATAGTGTCCTGAAGATCATGCTCCCACAGTCTCCTGAAGATCATGCTCCCATAGTCTCCTGAAGATCATGCTCCCATAGTCTCCTGATGATCATGCTCCCACAGTCTCCTGAAGTTCATGCTCCCATAGTCTCCTGAAGATCATGCTCCCATAGTGTCCTGAAGATCATGCTCCCACAGTCCTCCTGAAGATCATGCTCCCATAGTCTCCTGAAGATCATGCTCCCATAGTCTCCTGATGATCATGCTCCCATAGTCTCCTGAAAATCATGCTCCCATAGTCTCCTGAAGATCATGCTCCCACAGTCTCCTGAAGATCATGCTCCCATAGTCTCCTGAAGATCATGCTCCCATAGTCTCCTGATGATCATGCTCCCATAGTCTCCTGAAAATCATGCTCCCATAGTCTCCTGAAGATCATGCTCCCACAGTCTCCTGAAGACTATTCATATCCTCTTGTTTCCATTTTGGAGGGACACAATATGATACATTCTATGGAACCCGTCCATCATTTCTGACATAAACTAAAGGAATCATTAACCATATCTAG
>NC_140001.1:7490982-7553106 GCF_964263955.1 Coregonus lavaretus
TTTAGTCCGACTCAGGAGGCATGCATACCATCCACTGCTTCCGAGCATATTACTCTCTAATGTTCTGTCCCTGGACAATAAAGTAAATGAGCTCAGGACGAGGATCTCCTTCCAGAGAGACATCAGGGACTCATTCTATATAACTACCACTGTACACACCTTTTCTATTCATATACTGTACATAATGTCTATACACACCATCATATACATATATATTTATAATCCTGACTCTGACATTACCCGTCCTGATATTTCTTAATTCCTTTGTTTGAATTTTGGGATTTGTGTGTATTTTTTTGTATTGTTAGGTATTACTGCACTGTTGGAGCTAGAAACATAAGATTTTCGCTGCACCTGCGATAAATCTGCAAAATACAGTGGGGAGAACAAGTATTTGATACACTGCCGATTTTGCAGGTTTTCCTACTTACAAAGCATGTAGAGGTCTGTAATTTTTATCATAGGTACACTTCAACTGTGAGAGATGGAATCTAAAACAAAAATACAGAAAATCACATTGTATGATTTTTTTATAATTAATTTGCATTTTAATGCATTACATAAGTATTTGATACATCAGAAAAGCAGAACTTAATATTTGGTACAGAAACCTTTGTTTGCAATTACAGAGATCATATGTTTCCTGTAGGTCTTGACCAGGTTTGCACACACTGCAGCAGGGATTTTGGCCCACTCCTTCATACAGACCTTCTCCAGATCCTTCAGGTTTCGGGGCTGTCGCTGGGCAATACGGACTTACAGCTCCCTCCAAAGATGTTCTATTGGGTTCAGGTCTGGAGACTGGCTAGGCCACTCCAGGACCTTGAAATGCTTCTTACGGAGCCACTCCTTAGTTGCCCTGTCTGTGTGTTTCGGGTCGTTGTCATGCTGGAAGACCCAGCCACGACCCATCTTCAATGCTCTTATTGAGGGAAGGAGGTTGTTGGCCAAGATCTCGCGATACATGGCCCCATCCATCCTCCCCTCAATACGGTGCAGTCGTCCTGTCCCCTTTGCAGAAAAGCATCCCCAAAGAATGATGTTTCCACCTCCATGCTTCACGGTTGGGATGGTGTTCTTGGGGTTGTACTCATCCTTCTTCTTCCTCCAAACACGGCGAGTGGAGTTTAGACCAAAAAGCTCTATTTTTGTCTCATCAAAACACATGACCTTCTCCCATTCCTCCTCTGGATCATCCAGATGGTCATTGGCAAACTTCAGACGGGCCTGGACATGCGCTGGCTTGAGCAGGGGGACCTTGCGTGCGCTGCAGGATTTTAATCCATGACGGCGTAGTGTGTTACTAATGGTTTTCTTTGAGACTGTGTTCCCAGCTCTCTTCAGGTCATTGACCAGGTCCTGCCGTGTAGTTCTGGGCTGATCCCTCACCTTCCTCATGATCATTGATGCCCCATGAGGTGAGATCTTGCATAGAGCCCCAGACCGAGGGTGATTAACCGTCATCTTGAACTTCTTCCATTTTCTAATAATTGCGCCAACAGTTGTTGCCTTCTCACCAAGCTGCTTGCCTATTGTCCTGTAGCCCATCCCAGCCTTGTGCAGGTCTACACTTTTATCCCTGATGTCCTTACACAGCTCTCTGGTCTTCGCCATTGTGGAGAGGTTGGAGTGTGTGGACAGGTGTCTTTTATACAGGCAACGGATTCAAACAGGTGCAGTTAATCCAGGTAATGAGTGGAGAACAGGAGGGCTTCTTAAAGAAAAACTAACAGGTCTGTGAGAGCCGGAATTCTTACTGGTTGGTAGGTGATCAAATACTTATGTCATGCAATAAAATGCAAATGAATTACTTAAAAATCATACAATGTGATTTTCTGGATTTTTGTTTTAGATTCTGTCTCTCACAGTTGAAGTGTACCTATGATAAAAATTACAGACCTCTACATGCTTTGTAAGTAGGAAAACTGCTAAATCGGCAGTGTATCAAATACTTGTTCTCCCCACTGTATGTGTATGCGACCAATAACATTTTATTTGACATATTCTAACAGACATACTTAAAAAGACATATTGAAATGGCCCTCTTTCACTCAGCTTGATCTGCATTCAGCTCAATTTGACATTGAGAACGAATGCAATGCAGTCCGGGGAAATATTAGACTAATTTCACATGGAAGGAACAGAGTTCATGTTTCACCCATAGAAATATAATGAATAGAAAGGGTGTCTCCATTCAAGTTTACCAGTCAAATTGCCAGGGTCAGAGGGTCCCAGTCCATTCTATTCATTCTATTTCAATGGTTTCACCACTGAAAAGGTCTTAAGCCTTCTCAAGATAGGAACATAATTGGAACAGCAACTGTCCATAATAAGTATATAGGTTATATATTGTGAGCTTTTGTGAAAGAGCACAGTTAGAAAGATATGGCATATAAGAAAAAAAAAGATTAAAAAAAAGAAAGATATGGCATATAAAAGCATACCAGATGGACATCATGAAAATGATCGGAGGAAGTTCAGGAGTAAAAACAAACAAAATATAATTATTGACTGTGTCCATAAAATGTATATAGTATGTATAAGCATGAAGTAGATGCCTAAGCATTGTTGTTCACTAGTTTACTCCAATTAGGGAAGGGATGGTGGGGTTGGAAAGTAATAAAGGGAAATATATATATTTTTAAAGGATATGTATATATATATGCGAGAAAAAAAGAAGGAAAAAAAACATATGGGGGATTGGAAGTGATGCAGACAATTATACTGATGGAAGTTATAATCTATCTGCAATATTAAAGCTGATCTACCCCCTATATATAAAAAATAAAGAATCGATTGAATAGATTTTTGAGCTTGCGGTCGCTCATCTGTCCTACCCTTTGGCTAATGAAACTGTTCCTGGAACAGTTAATGGTCACAGGAGGAAGCCAGGCCTGATCTTCCCATATACTGTATTATGGATTCCACTGTATGGATACCGGAGCTGGAGAAAAGATCATACGTTATACCTGCAGGGCTCACAGTATAATGGTCTATCACACTTCCTGACATTTTCACATCTTTTTGATTGTTTGATTCCATGAACATATGAGAGAAAACAACGTCGCACTACTTCCAGGAACAGACAGGAAATATATATATTTCTCATGAATCTAACCAGTAATGTGTTGCTAAAAGGAGTGTTTGATTCCAAGAACATATCGGAGGACATGACGATACACTATTTCCGAGAACTTAGTGGAAATCCTCGGGGCAAAAATCTGACTTGACATCAAATTTAACACCTAATTTTGGTGGCTATTTAAATGAGTCCTCCACAAACTCGAATTCAACTTGAAATAAACCAACCCTTGACATCCTGTTGTTAATTTGTGGATGAAATCTGGTTAAAACACGTTTTTGTTAATTCAAAAAGCTTTGTGATTTCCATCTATAAATGAAAAGCGCTCTACAAATGTAATTTATTATTATCATAACAAAATCCACTGACGTTCGACATCAGTATGTTGAAAAAATGTGTTGATAGAACGTTGATTCAACATACTTGCCGGAGGAGATAGGTGTATTTGTATATATATATATATATATATATTTTTAATACTGCCATTTACATGTACATATGTTGATGAGGCAATAAAAGTGTACTATGACGCAAATAACACTTTTACATTCCTTATCTAACTCCATTTAAATGAAGGGCGCATGTAGAAGTCGAAACAAAGTATTTTTAACCTGGCTGTACCGAAGATTGCCTTTAGCAGGTTGCTGTCTCATCACTGGTCCATAATCCCCAGGTCGCTGTCTCATCATTTTATATCTAGCAGACACTCTTCTCCAGATCGATTTACATGAGCTATTAAGGTTAAGTGCCTTGCTCAAGGGCACATTGTCAGATTTTTCACCTAGTCAGCTCGGGGATTCGAAACAGCGACCTTTCGGTTACTGGCCCAACGCACTTAACTGCTAGGCTACCTATCATCCGTCATCACTAGTCCACTATCTCTGGCATGGCTGTCTTTAGTATGGCTGTCTTTTGTATGGCTGTCTTTTGTATGGTTGTCTTTTGTATGGCTGTCTTTAGTATGGCTGTCTTTAGTATGGCTGCCTTTAGTATGGCTGTCTTTTGTATGGCTGTCTTTAGTATGGCTGTCTTTAGTATGGCTGTATTTTGCATGGCTGTCTTTAGTATGGCTGTCTTTAGCATGGCTGTCTTTTGTATGGCTGTCTTTTGTATGGCTGTCTTTAGTATGGCTGTATTTTGCATGGCTGTCTTTAGTATGGCTGTCTTTAGCATGGCTGTCTTTTGTATGGCTGTCTTTAGTATGGCTGTCTTTTGTATGGCTGTCTTTTGCATGGCTGTCTTTAGCATGGCTGTCTTTAGCATGGCTCTCTTTATTAAAGGGAGCCGGTGTGATTCCAGCCCTGTCTGGCTGCCGCACGTGGAGGCGGAAGATAAACTCCCAAGCCGGGCATCACAATTCTATGGAAAACACTAATTTCATTTTGAACCACATCAGCAAAATCCCTCTGATGTTGAAAGGGGAAAATAACAGAGTCAGCGAATCCTTACAGCTTAATTACTTGGTTTGTTTCCCTTCCATCTTGAAATCAATCAAATATTTGTATAATTTCAGGTTTTATAACAATGGGGGGATTCAGACCCAGTTTTGCCGCTGTTTATAAGGCTGCTCGCATGAATATACACTCAGTGGCCAGTTTATTAGGTACAGCCCCCGTTCACGAAAATGGTTCACTCCTATAGACAGTGAGTCACGTGGCTGTGGCTTCCTATATAAAGCAGGCAGACAGGCATCGAGACATTCAGTTACTGTTTGATTAAACTTTAGAATGGGCAACACTAGTGACCTAAGCGACTTTGAGCATGGTATGATCGTCGGTGCCAGGCGCGCTGGTTCCAGTCTCAAAGAAACTACCGGCCTCCTGGGCTTTTCACACACGACAGTGTCTAGGGTTTACCGAGAACGGTGTGACAAACAAAAAACATCCAGTCAGCGGCAGTCCTGTGGGCGAAAACAGCACGTTGATGACAGAGGTCAAAGGAGAACGGCAAGCTAACAGGCGGGCCACAAAAAGGCAAATAATGGTGCAGTACAACAGTGCTGTGCAGAACGACATCTCGGAACACACAACTCAGAGGTCCTTGTCACGGATGGGCTATTGCAGCAGATGACCAAAACCGGGTTCCACTCCTATCAGCTAATAACAGGAAGAAGTGGCTCCAGTGGGCACGCGATCACCAACACTGGACAATTGAGGAGTGGAAAAACATTGCCTGGTCCGACGAATCCGGTACTGTGGCATCATGCTGATGGCAGAGTCAGGATTTGTGGTGGTGGTGGTGGTAGTGTGTGTAAACAAAGAGGTTCTGCCTGGCAGTAAACAGGGGTTGTGGATGTGCTCCTTGAGGTTGACTTTACAACTGTGAGGCCTTAAGGATTTCCTTACCTTGAAATATCACATTTCATAGGGTGAAAACAGGACTACGGCCCATCAGAGCAGACAGACCTGACTCTACTTGCACAGTATTTAAAGACGACGAGACACAATGATATGTTGTTTTGGAAAACAATATAAAAAAGAGCCATAGACATGAATGGTTGTGGCTTTGGCTACCCATTGATAGAATACATCGAGTCTTTATAGATACTGTATGTAATCATTATTATGGTATGTGATTTGAGGTAACATCTAAAATGATGTGTTTGTATGTGTAGCTGTATGGTAACATGTTCATACTGTGATGTATCTAATATGTGATGTAGCTGAATGCTTTGTGTTTGGTTAGTTTGTTTTGTTTGTTGTATAGTTAATTTCTACATACATCATTGAATTATTTACCTTGACTGAAAATCCCCCAAAACACCAAAACCTTAATGCATAGTTTTGACAGAGGATTAGTTCACATGAGTGATGTGGAGTAGAGGTCTGTGAAGGTCTATAAAGTGGAGCCTGGTATGGGTCAAGATTACACAAAGATCAGATGCTGTATCTTATGCTGACACAATACAGACAAGATTATTATCAAGAAAATTGCAGCCAATGTCTGTTCTGCCTCAGCACATTTGAAGTCTGGCTTGCCTCAGCACATCTCCTGTGATTCGCTACGTGCTTTCAGCTCATAGTCTGATGGTCATTTTGTATGAGAAGCTCACATTCAATTTAAGTGGTATCACTCTGAATATTTTAACTTTTCCTTTAGTACAGAGGCTTCATCCCTGGATGGAGACAGAGGCTAGCTAAATTAATTCGGGGCTTCTAGTTTTTCATAATTTCATCATCAAAGGTCTCGTTTGTGTCAATAGCAGTTGTCTGTTCTGAGGTAGTCATGAAACACAGTGGTTCTTAAAGGTTGGAAAGAAGCTGGAAGGAAACATACTGTATTGATTAAATCCGGCCTCCACACACAAATACTGTATGTTACTACAATACCTCTCAGAGACCTCTCAGAGCAGTCCCCTTCTCAGACACGGTGCTACACAACAGCGTTCAGACAGCCTGTCAATCAGCCTCTCTTTTGCACTGAGACTTCTGACTTGGAAAATATTGAAAAGGCTCCCCAACACCTGTAAGGCAACGCTCAGTCCATGTCCCAGTCAGTCAGCCAGACAGTCAACTAGTCAGCCAGCCAGTCATTTAGTCAGAAAGTCAGCCAGCCAGTCAGCTAGCTACCTAGCCAGTCAGCCAGCCAGCCAGCCAATCAGTCAGTCAGTCAGTCAGTCAGTCACAGAGCAGTCTCTAAGTGGTTATCCCACTGGCTATAGGGTGAACGCACCAATTTGTGAGTCGCTCTGGCTAAGAGCGTCTGCTAAATGACGTTAATGTGCCCTTGAGCAAGGCACTTAACCCTAATTGCTCCTGTAAGTCGCTCTGGTTAAGAGCGTCTGCTAAATGACTAAAATGTAAATGTAAATGTACCTGGATATCTGCGTGTGGGCTGCGGCTGTCTGTACAGCATAAATACGACACAGCTCAAAAACGTGTGATTGGGTCAATGGGTCAACACCAAATCCGACATGTCCTTCCCTTCCATTCTACGTCTGGGCTGGCATGTCTAGTCAGGCTTATATAACGTCAACCTACAGTAGAATCTCTGTCTGTCACTATCGCCCCGAGAGAGGTTGACAATCGTCAGCGGCACAGGTTCCATTTCAGCCTGCCATTGTTGGGGGGATAATGCTATGCATTATTCATCTGCTTGGTAACACACACATTCCCCTGCTCCATCTCCAAACCCACTTTGACTGAGAAGAACCCACTTTGACTGATTTGATTTGAATAAAAAAGGTAGGAAATATCTGGAAGTAACTCTAGGCTACTCCGATATCTCTCTCTTACTTGGGAATTGGACAGAGTGGCACTTCAATCGTACTGCTTCCAAATGAAACACAGATATACAGTAGAATTAAATTGACCTCTTGATCATTCAAATAAATTTGTCGAGCAGATTCAATTACATTTTGATTAATTAGAATCACACCTTTTCTACAGTCTGAGTGAAAGATATTCTCAATACAGCCAAAAAATCACACTAATCAGGTTGCACTTTCAGTGCTGTGAAAATCCCCAAATCCCAAAGTTAGTTTTTTGGGCCCTAATACCGTAAATACCCTGGAGCGAATGCCTTCCGTGGTGTCAAAACAGAAAGTGATGAGGATGTCTCCCCCCGGGGGCCTGTCTCATGTAAGCCCCAGCCATGCTCCCATTAGGTGAAACAAATAAGATGTCAGCTCTGACACTAGTCGTGTGACAGGTGTGGCGGATCCCCAACCCCCCGCTGCCGTGTGTCACCCACACCACCAAACAATGGCTGCCGCACACAGAAGCTGTGTTCGAATACTCGTACTAACTGCACTAACAACTATTTGTGATGTAAATTGAGTATGAAGTATGCTTATTGGTCATAGTATGGATATACAGTGAGGGAAAAAAGTATTTGATCCCCTGCTGATTTTGTACATTTGCCCACTGACAAAGACATGGTCAGTCTATAATTTTCATGGTAGGTTTATTTGAACAGTGAGAGACAGAATAACAACAACAAAAATACAGAAAAATGCATGTCAAAAATGTTATGAATTGGGGGGAAATAAGTATTTGACAACTAAGCAAAACATGACTTAGTACTTGGTGGCAAAACCCTTGTTGGCAATCACAGAGGTCAGACATTTCTTGTAGTTGGCATCAGGTTTGCACACATCTCAGGAGGGATTTTATCCCACTCCTCTTTGCAGATCTTCTCCAAGACATTAAGGTTTCGAGGCTGACGTTTGGCAACTCGAACCTTCAGCTCCCTCCACAGATTTTCTATGGGATTAAGGTCTGGAGACTGGCTAGGCCACTCCAGAACCTTAATGTGCTTCTTCTTGAGCCACTCCTTTGTTGCCTTGGCCATGCGTTTTGGGTCATTGTCATGCTGGAATACCCATCCACGACCCATTTTCAATGCCCTGGCTGAGTGAAGGAGGTTCTCACTCAAGATTTGACGGTATATGGCCACGTCCATCGTCCCTTTGATGCGGTGAAGTTGTCCTGTCCCCTTAGCAGAAAAACACCCCCAAAGCATAATGTTTCCACCTCCATGTTTGACAGTGGGGATGGTGTTCTTGGGGTCATAGGCAGCATTCCTCCTCCTCCAAACACGGCGAGTTGAGTTGATGCCAAAGAGCTCGATTTTGGTCTCATCTGACCACAACACTTTCACCCAGTTCTCCTCTGAATCATTCAGATGTTCATTGGCAAACTTCAGAGGGGCCTGTATATGTGCTTTCTTGAGCAGGGGAACCTTGCGGGCGCTGCAGGATTTCAGTCCTTCACGGCGTATTGTGTTACCAATTGTTTTCTTGGTGACTATGGTCCCAGCTGCCTTGAGATCATTGACAAGATCCTCCTGTGTAGTTCTGGGCTGATTCCTCACCGTTCTCATGATCATTGCAACTCCACGATGTGAGATCTTGCATGGAGCCCCAGGCCGAGGGAGATTGACAGTTATTTTGTGTTTCTTCCATTTGCGAATAATCACACCACTGTTGTCACCTTCTCACCAAGCTGCTTGGCGATGGTCTTGTAGCCCATTCCAGCCTTGTGTAGGTCTACAATCTTGTCCCTGACATCCTTGGAGAGCTCTTTGGTTTGGTCTTGGCCATGGTGGAGAGTTTGGAATCTGATTGATTGATTGCTTCTGTGGACTGGTGTCTTTTATACAGGTAACAAAATGAGATTAGGAGCACTCCCTTTAAGAGTGTGCTCCTAATCTCAGCTCGTTACCTGTATAAAAGACACCTGGGAGCTAGAAATCTTTCTGATTGAGAGGGGGTCAAATACTTATTTGCCTCATTAAAATGCAAATACATTTATAACATTTTTGACATGCGTTTTTCTGGATTTTTTTGTTGTTATTCTGTCTCTCACTGTTCAAATAAACCTACCATTAAAATTATCAACTGATCATTTCTTTGTCATTGGGAAAATGTATAAAATCAGCAGGGGATCAAATACTTTTTTCCCTCACTGTAGTTAGTATGCCAAAAGTTCCCGGATGTCGTACTACATTCGCCAAATTTCCAAGTATACAAGCAGTGGACACTATTTCCGTGCTTTTAGGGCCCATAATGCAATTCTCCAGAAAATGGGCGTGGCATCACAACATTTTCAGATTTTAAGAAAATGGCGGAAAATAATGAACTTGCCAGTATATTAACCATATGTTATCTAACTAACTACACAACGTTTATTGACTTGATTATTCATGTCATTCTTAGCATAGTGGTATAGTCGTTGTTCGTTCTCAATGGACATTGTTAATGAAGTCATAAGATGTCTAGCTAGTAATTTGTTATGCTAACAAGCTAGCAAAAAGTTGCATAGCAACAGCATCAACTTATGGTAGACAGGCAAACTCTAGTACACTCAACTGAAAGTATACCGTTTGTTTACAGTATACTAAAATTAACTAATAGTTTATAGTATGTAGTATATTCTCATTAAGTATGTAGTATACAGTATGTTAGTATGGGTATTCGAACACAGCTAGAGTCTCTGGGAGCTCAGTGGTGAGGTAAGCAGTGCTCAGAGAGCATGCTGGGAGACTGGATAAGGGCAAGAGCGACTTGCATGCTTCGTTCCAACTTCACTGTTATGATGTCTCTCAGATCAGGCTAATTAGAAGAGAAAAGGCTGAGGTGGGGCGGGGCCTATATGTGCTTGGTCTTAGTCTGCCACCCCCTTAGTGAGGCTAACTTAGAACACAAACACACACACTGCCTCTCAAGTGCTCTCAAATGCTCTCTCTCTCTCTCTCTCTCTCTCTCTCTCTCTCTCTCTCTCTCTCTCTCTCTCTCTCTCTCTCTCTCTCTCTCTCAATTTCAATTTAAGGGCTTTATTGGCATGGGAAATGTATGTTAACATTGCCAAAGCAAGTGAATTAGATAGTAAACAAAAGTGAAATAAACAATAAATATTAACAGTAAACATTACACTCACAAAAGTTCCAAAAGAATAAAGACATTTCAAATGTCATATTATGTATATACAGTGGGGGAAAAAAGTATTTAGTCAGCCACCAATTGTGCAAGTTCTCCCACTTAAAAAGATGAGAGAGGCCTGTAATTTTCATCATAGGTACACGTCAACTATGACAGACAAAATGAGATTTTTTTTCTCCAGAAAATCACATTGTAGGATTTTTAATGAATTTATTTGCAAATTATGATGGAAAATAAGTATTTGGTCAATAACAAAAGTTTCTCAATACTTTGTTATATACCCTTTGTTGGCAATGACACAGGTCAAATGTTTTCTGTAAGTCTTCACAAGGTTTTCACACACTGCTGCTGGTATTTTGGCCCATTCCTCCATGCAGATCTCCTCTAGAGCAGTGATGTTTTGGGGCTGTCGCAGGGCAACACAGACATTCAACTCCCTCCAAAGATTTTCTATGGGGTTGAGATCTGGAGACTGGCTAGCCCACTCCAGGACCTTGAAATGCTTCTTACGAAGCCACTCCTTCGTTGCCCGGGCGGTGTGTTTGGGATCATTGTCATGCTGAAAGACCCAGCCACGTTTCATCTTCAATGCCCTTGCTGATGGAAGGAGGTTTTCACTCAAAATCTCACGATACATGGCCCCATTCATTCATTCCTTTACACGGTTCAGTCGTCCTGGTCCCTTTGCAGAAAAACAGCCCCAAAGCATGATGTTTCCACCCCAATGCTTCACAGTAGGTATGGTGTTCTTTGGATGCAACTCAGCATTCTTTGTCCTCCAAACACGACGAGTTGAGTTTTTACCAAAAAGTTATATTTTGGTTTCATCTGACCATATGACATTCTCCCAATCCTCTTCTGGAACATCCAAATGCACTATAGCAAACTTCAGACGGGCCTGGACATGTACTGGCTTAAGCAGGGGGACATGTCTGGCACTGCAGGATTTGAGTCCCTGGCGGCGTAGTGTGTTACTGATGGTAGGCTTTGTTACTTTGGTCCCAGCTCTCTGCAGGTCATTCACTAGGTCCCCCCGTGTGGTTCTGGGATTTTTGCTCACCGTTCTTGTGATCATTTTGACCCCACGGGGTGAGATCTTGCGTGGAGCCCCAGATCGAGGGAGATTATCAGTGGTCTTTTATGTCTTCCATTTCCTAATAATTGCTCTCACAGTTGATTTCTTCAAACCAAGCTGCTTACCTATTGCAGATTCAGTCTTCCCAGCCTGGTGCAGGTCTACAATTTTGTTTTTGGTGTCCTTTGACAGCTCTTTGGTCTTGGCCATAGTGGAGTTTGGAGTGTGACTGTTTGAGGTTGTGGACAGGTGTCTTTTATACTGATAACAAGTTCAAACAGGTGCCATTAATACAGGTAACGAGTGGAGGACAGAGGAGCCTCTTAAAGAAGAAGTTACAGGTCTGTGAGAGCCAGAAATCTTGCTTGTTTGTAGGTGACCAAATACTTATTTTCCACCATAATTTGCAAATAAATTCATTAAAAATCCTACAATGTGATTTTCTGGATTTTATTTTCTCAATTTGTCTGTCATAGTTGACGTGTACCTATGATGCAAATTACAGGCCTCTCTCATCTTTTTAAGTGGGAGAACTTGCACAATTGGTGGCTGACTAAATACTTTTTTCCCCCACTGTATATACAGTGTTGTAACAATGTGCAAATAGTTAAAGTACAAATGGGAAAATAAATAAACATAAATATGGGTTGTATTTCCAATGGTGTTTGTTCTTCACTGGTTGCCCATTTCTTGTGGCAATAGGTCACATGGCACACTGTGGTGTTTCACCCAGTAGATAAGGGAGTTTATCAAAATTGGGTTTGTTTTCAAATTCTTTGTGGATCTCTGTAATCTGAGGGAAATATGTGTCTCTAATATGGTCATACATTTGGCAGGAGGTTAGGAAGTGCAGCTCAGTTTCCACCTCATTTTGTGGGCAGTGTGCACATAGCCTGTCTTCTCTTGAGAGCCAGGTCTGCCTACGGCTGCCTTTCTCAATAGCAAGGCTATGCTCACTGAGTCTGTACATAGTCAAAGCTTTCCTTAAGTTTGGGTCAGTCACAGTGGTCAGGTATTCTGCCACTGTGTACTCTCTGTTTAGAGCCAAATAGCATTCTAGTTTGCGCTGTTTTTTTGTTAATTCTATCCAATGTGTCAAGTAGTTCTCTTTTGTTTTCTCATGATTTGGTTGGGTCTAATTATGTTGTTGTCCTGGGGCTCTGTGGGGTTTGTTTGTGTTTGTGAAATCCATTCAAAATCCTATTCTCTCTCTCTCTCTCTCTCTCTCTCTCTCTCTCTCTCTCTCTCTCTCTCTCTCTCTCTCTCTCTCTCTCTCTCTCTCTCTCTCTCTCTCTCTCTCTCTCACACACTCACACTCCCTCTCTCACCCCCCCTCACTCTCTCTCTCCCTCTCTCTCTCTCTCTCTCTCTCTCTCTCTCTCTCTCTCTGTTTGATATATAGACGTCTAACTAACAGTCACAACATGAAATGTACCTCCCACCATTACTGGGGGAGACCTGGCACTATCAGCACTCTCCATGAGGATGAAAGACAGAGAGAATGTATGTGGGAGAGATGCAGAGAGACTAGGCTGTGTGTGAGTGAGTGACTGTGAGTGAATGAGTGAGTGAGTGAGTGAGTGAGTGAGTGAATGAGTGAGTGAGTGAGTGAGTGAGTGAGTGAGTGAGTGAGTGAGTGAGTGAGTGTTTGTGTGTGTGTATGTGTGTGTGTTTGAGTGCGCATACAAAGACAGAAAGACAGAGCATCTAGTACAAAAGGTTCATATCTAACGAGGCACTATACTGTTTATTTTTTATTTTTTTTATTTAACCTTTATTTAACCAGGTAAGCCAGTTGAGAACAGGTTCTCATTTACAACTGCGACCTGGCCAAGATAAAGCAAAGCAGTGCAATAAAAACAACACAGAGTTACATATGGGGTAAAAAAACATAAAAGTCAAAAATACAACAGAAAATATATATACAGTGTGTGCAAATGTAGCAAGTTATGGAGGTAAGGCAATAAATAGGCTATAGTGCAAAATAATTACAATAGTATTAACACTGGAATGCTAGATGTGCAAGAGATTATGTGCAAATAGAGATACTGGGGTGCAAAAGAGCAAAATAAATAACAATATAGGGATGAGGTAGTTGGGTGGGCTAATTTCAGATGGGCTGTGTACAGGTGCAGTGATCGGTAAGGTGCTCTGACAACTGATGCTGAAAGTTAGTGAGGGAGATAAGAGTCTCCAGCTTCAGAGATTTTTGCAATTCGTTCCAGTCATTGGCAGCAGAGAACTGGAAGGAATGGCGGCCAAAGGAGGTGTTGGCTTTGGGAATGACCAGTGAGATATACCTGCTGGAGCGCAGACTACGGGTGGGTACTGCTATAGTGACCAATGAGCTAAGATAAGGCGGGGATTTGCCTAGCAGTGATTTATAGATGGCCTGGAGCCAGTGGGTTTGACGACTAACATGTAGTGAGGACCAGCCAACAAGAGCGTACAGGTCACAGTGGTGGGTAGTGTATGGGGCTTTGGAGACAAATGGATGGCACTGTGATAGACTACATCCAATTTGCTGAGTAGAGTGTTGGAGGCTATTTTGTAAATGACATCGCCGAAGTCAAGGATCGGTAGGATAGTCAGTTTTACGAGGGCATGTTTGGCAGCATGAGTGAAGGAGGCTTTGTTGCGAAATAGGAAGCCGATTCTAGATTTAACTTTGGATTGGAGATTCTTTATGTGAGTCTGGAAGGAGAGTTTACAGTCTAACCAGACACCTAGGTATTTGTAGTTGTCCACATACTCTAGGTCAGACCCGTCGAGAGTGGTGATTCTAGTCGGGTGGGCGGGTGCCAGCAGCGTTCGATTGAAAAGCATGCATTTAGTTTTACTAGTGTTTAAGAGCAGTTGGAGGCTACTGAAGGAGTGTTGTATGGCATTGAAGCTCGTTTGGAGGTTTGTTAACACAGTGTCCAATGAAGGGCCAGATGTATACAAAATGGTGTCGTCTTCGTAGAGGTGGATCTGAGAGTCACCAGCAGCAAGAGCGACATCATTGATATACACGGAGAAAAGTGTCGGCCCAAGAATTGAACCCTGTGGCACCCCCATAGAGACTGCCATAGGTCCAGACAACAGGCCCTCCGATTTGACACACTGAACTCTATCTGAGAAGTAGTTGGTGAACCAGGCGAGGCAGTCATTTGAGAAACCAAGGCTATTTAGCCTGCCAATAAGAATGCGGTGGTTGACAGAGTCGAAAGCCTTGGCCAGGTCGATGAAGACGGCTGCACAGTACTGTCTATTATCAATCGCGGTTATAATATCGTTTAGGACCTTGAGCGTGGCTGAAGTGCACCCATGACCAGCTCGGAAACCGGATTGCATAGCGGAGAAGGTACGGTGGTATTCGAAATGGTCGGTGATCTGTTTGTTAACTTGGCTTTCAAATACTTTCGAAAGGCAGGGCAGGATGGATATAGGTCTGTAGCAGTTTGGATCTAGAGTGTCACCCCCTTTGAAGAGGGGGATGACCGCGGCAGCTTTCCAATCTCTGGGGATCTCAGACGTTATGAAAGAGAGGTTGAACAGACTAGTAATAGGGGTTGCGACAATTTCGGCGGCTAGTTTTAGAAAGAAAGGGTCCAGATTGTCTAGCCCAGCTGATTTGTAGGGGTCCAGATTTTGCAGCGCTTTCAAAACATCAGCTCTCTGAATTTGTGTGAAGGAGAAGCGGGGGGGGGGCATGGGCAAGTTGCAGCGGAGGGTGCAGAGTTGGTGGCCGGGGTAGTGGTAGCCAGATGGAAAGCATGGCCAGCTGTAGCAAAATGCTTGTTGAAATTCTCAATTATTGTAGATTTATCGGTGGTGATAGTGTTTCCTAGCCTCAGTGCAGTGGGCAGCTGGGAGGAGGTGCTCTTATTCATCTTATGATGTCTCTCAGATCTCTATAATGACTATGTACTGTCTCTACAGTGCATTCGGAAAGTATTCAGACCCCTTGACTTTTTACAAATTTTGTCACGTTACAGCCTTGTTCTAAAATGGATTAAATAATTTTTTTATCTCATCAATCTACACACAATACCCCATAATGACAAAGAAAAAACAGGTTTTCTGACATTTTTGCAAATGTATTAAAAATTAAAAACAGAAATAGATAGATAGCTAATAATGTAAGCATACTGTGTCCATAATAAGTATATAGGTTGTATGTTGGGAGCTTTTGGGAAAGAGCACAGTTAGAAAGATATGGCATATAGAAGCAAACCGGATGGACATCATGAAAATGATCGGAGAGGTTGAGAGTAGAAGAAGTTCAGGAGCAAAAAAATAGATATATATATATGTATGTATATATATATATATATATATATATATATATATATATATGTGTGTATGTATATATATATATATATATATATATATATATATATATATATATATATGGATATAGAATTATTGTAAAATTAACTCTGTCCATAAGGTGTAGATAGTAAGTATAGACCGGAAGTAGAGGCCTGGGCGTTGTTGTTCACTAATTTACTCCAAGTAGGGAAAGGATGGTGGGGTTGAAAAGTAATAAAGGGGAATATATATATAAAAATAAAAATAAACATGGGGGATTGGAAGTGATGCAGACAATTACATTGATAGAAGATACAATCTATCTGCAATATTAAGCTGATCCATCCCCCCCCCCAAAAAAAAATAATAATAATAAAATAATAATAAAAATAAAAAAACAGAAATACCTTATTTACATAAGTATTCAGACCCTTTGCTATGAGACTCGAAATTGAGCCCAGGTGCATTCTGTTTCCATGATCATCCTTGAGATGTTTCTACAACTTGATTGGAGTCCACCTGTGGCAAATTCAATTGATTGGACATGATTTGGAAAGGCACACAACTGTCTATATAAGGTCCCACAGTTGACAATGCATGTCAGAGAAAAAACCAAGCCATGAGGTCGAAGATATTGTCCGTAGAGCTCCGAGACAGGATTGTGTCGAGGCACAGATCTGGGGAAGGGTACCAAAATATTTCTGCAGCATTGAAGGTCCCCAAGAACACAGTGGCCTCCATCATTCTTAAATGGAAGAAGTTTGGAACCACCAAGACTCTTCCTAGAGCTGGCCACCCGGCCAAACTGAGCAATTGGGGGAGAAGGGCCTTAGAATGGGAGGTGACCAAGAACCCGATGGTCACTCTGACAGAGCTCCAGTGTTCCTCTGTGGAGATGGAGAACCTTCCAGAAGGACAACCATCTCTGCAGCACTCCACCAATCAGGCATTTATGGTAGAGTGGCCAGACGGAAGCCACTCCTCAGTAAATGGCACATGACAGCCCGCTTGGAGTTTGCCAAAAGGCACCTGATGGACTCTCAGACCATGAGAAACAAGATTCTCTGATCTGATGAAACCAAGATTGAACTCTTTGGCTTAAATGCCAAGCGTCAGGTCTGGAGGAAACCTGGCACCATCCCTACGGTGAAGCATCATGCGGTGGGGATGTTTTTCAGTGGCAGGGAAGACTAGTCAGGATCGAGGGAAAGATGAACGGAGAGATCCTTGATGAAAAACCTGCTCCAGAGCGCTCAGGACCTCAGACTGGGGGCGAAGGTTCACCTTCCAACAGGACAATGACCCTAAGCACACAGCCAAGACAACACAGGAGTGGCTTCGGTACAAGACTCTGAATGTCCTTGAGTGGCCCAGCCAGAGCCCGGATTTGAACCCGATCGAACATCCCAGGAGAGACCTGAAATTAGCTGTGCAGCGATGCTCCCCATCCAACCTGACAGAGCTTGAGAGGATCTGCAGAGAAGAATGGGAGAAACTCCCCATATACAGGTGTGCCAAGATTGTAGTGTCATACCCAAGAAGACTCAAGGCTGTAATCACAGTCAAAGGTGCTTCAACAAAGTACTGAGTAAAGGGTCTGAATACTTATGTAAATGTCATATTTCAGTTTTTATTTTTAATACATTTACAAAAATGTCTAAAAACCTGTTCTTGCTTTGTCTTTATGGGGTATTGTGTGTAGATTGTTGAGGGAAAAAAACGATTTAATCTATTGTAGAATAAGGCTGTAACGTAACAAAATGTGGAAAAGGTCAAGGGGTCTGAATACTTTCCGAATACACGGGGACTGGCTTCCATTAAGCCACATGAGCATTAGTGAGGTCGGACACTGATGTTGGGCGATTAGGCCTTGCTCACAGTCAGCGTTCCAGTTCATCCCAAAGGTGTTCGATGGGGTTGAGGTCAGGGCTCTGTGCAGGCCATTCAAGTTTTTCCACACTGATAGTTACTCTAACGAGGCAACGGAGACGGTCTATTGGGAGAGACTATATTGCTCTGACAAACTCTGTTTGGAGTCACGACTAAGTCACAGTCTGGAATCAGTTTCTCTTGTGTTCTGTTTCTTTGGATTTCCTTCTTGACCACTTCCTCTTTTTGGAGGAGGAGGAGGCTGTGGGCTGAGCTGTCCTACTGGGTGTGACATTGCCTTTCACAGCCAGCCTCCACTGGCCTATCCAACGACAGACACTTGGAGGAGGAAGGAGGAGCACTCTGGGGCTCCAGTGTTTGTCGTTTCGTCTGCCCACCGTGGCCTCTCAGATTAGGAAGCTAATAGCAGCTCGGATAAATCCTGGGCTTGCTGAAAAGCGGGCCCCGGCCCTGGCCCTGTTTGTCAGCGATAAGGGGAGAGATGGGAGGAAAGCAGCATGTCTCTCTCTGTACACTAAGGGTCCCCACAATGAGGCCCCTCAAAGCTGTTTATAAAGGTCCCTCCAAAGCAGCAATCTTCCGGACTAAGTGGAGTGGGAAGGGGATGATGATGGAGTGTTGTAGATTCCAGACAAGGCGGGGGATGGGAGGAGAGGGACAGGATTGTTGCCTGGTAGAGGAGGATGAAAGGAAAGAGGAGAGGAGGTGTTGGGAAGTGCAGATGAAAGGGCATAACGGTGGCCTATGGCAATGTCTGGATGTTCAGTCCACAGATGGATGGGGCTGATGTCTGGGGTTGGAGTGTCTGTAGCTTTACTGCAGGGTAAATAAACAAATTCTTACAGTATTCTCCCTGTACATCAAGTCAGAACCGAAGGATAAATAAAGGGGTCATATAAGCAGCCAATGAAAGCTCTTACAATACTCAATGATTATATTTATCTAAAACAGGCTATAGGCTACATGTGCACCACCAAGTCAGAACAGTAGGCTAAGTTATGAGGGAGAAAGGGATCAAATTATTAGGGTGAGGCACATGGGCTACTAACAACTTAATACACAACATACACTTAGTATTACTTTCTTAGCTACAGTAAGTATACATATCTCCCTGGCATATTACATCATTTATGCAGCAGCATACAATACATTTTTGGACTCACCTTGTTGTGCAGTGCTCACTTGAACAGGAAGGTGGCGCGGCGGTCCTTCTTGTGGGCAGATTTTGTCATCAAAGTCTGGCATTCTCTGGATTTATGGTGCTTTCAAGACTACTGGTTACTCAGAAAAAACAAAGTCGAATCATGACGTCAGTGATATTCAGGTCGGAGCTCTAGAAAGAGGCCTGAGTTCCTGACTTGGAATTCCAAGTTGGATGACCGTTCAAAATGTATTTTCCCAGTCGGAGGTCGTTTTTTTCCATGTTCCCAGTTGTCTTGAACTCACTGAGATTTCCCATTTCAGAGTTTCCAGTTGTTTTGAACGCAGGAGAAGTCATGCTGGATTGACAGCATGGCCAATGTATTCAACCTTTTCTGGCCCATGGCATGTGAATGTTTATATTTTTAAGCTTGGAAAAGAGACCCTTAAACCCAGACTTGGACCACACACCCACTCCACTGAATAGCAGGCTAGCGATTGCTTTGCCACACTTGCAGTTAGCCACTGATTCCTTCCAAACCACTCATTGTTGAATTTGTGATTTCCAACTTGTTGTGTAATGTTTATGTAAAATGGCCAATGAGCACCGATACGTTTTATTTATAATTTATCTTCATATGACAAGGATTTGCCAGTAGATTGTCGACTTGATTCATGTGAATGACAACAGTTCCTACATTTACATTTTAGTCATTTAGCAGAAGCTCTTATCCAGAGCGACTTACAGGAGCAATTAGGGTTAAGTGCCTTGCTCAAGGGCACATCAACAGATTTTTCACCTAGTCAGCTCGGGGATTAGAACCAGCGACCTTTCGGTTACGGGCACAACGCTCTTAACCACTAAGCTACCTTCCTCTCTTAATGCTAAAAATCTTTGTAACACTCCCCCTCGATAACCACCAACCACCTGCGTTTCCCCTCTATGCCACGCACACACGTACACACACACACAAACACACACACACACACACACACAAACACACCACACCACACACTCGTCTCTATGGCTGCCTGCAATACCCAACAGTCTCCACGTTCACCCATTGATTACATCATTAATAACATAGAACAGGAGAAATGAGAGAAATCACTCTTATCCCTCTCTCTATAATGCTCTCATTAAGAGCTATATTACAGATCAAAACCCTGTTGTATTTAGCAAAAAAACATCCTTTGCATGACTGTGCTGCTGGACCTCAGTCCTGGGGCCAAACAGAGGAGGGAGGCTTCGAACAGAGCTAGTATTTTTGCTGGTTAATTGGAGCCGGTCAGAGAGAGATTAGACTTCAGGGGCGCTGCTATCCATTACAAATCTGTTTTGTTTTACTGATCAAACAACTCTGAGATAACACGGGTCTGAACGTCATTCTGTAGCTTTGAGAGATCGCTTTATTTAAACGATTAAAGCCGGAGACAGCTGACACAGGCAAATACACCAATCCTAAATAGTCCCCAAGCTCCAAGTAGATGCTTTAGATGTACTGTAGACCTGATACAGTTGGATATGTGTAAACAATATGGCGGAGATTCCTCCTAGCCTATCAGAGGGCAAGGTGGAGCTATCACCATATTGCTTAGACCTATAACATAATCTCAGATCTACAGGAATTGTCCTCTGAGGGGTCCGTAATAGACTAGCTCCAGTTCTACCAATCAATCGATCAATCAATCAATCAGTCAATCAATCAAGTGTATTTTATACAGCCCTTTTTACATAAGGAGTTGTCACAAATTGTTTTACAGTTATCCAGCCCGAACCCCAAAGAGCAAGCCATGCAGTAGGAGGAGCACAGTGGCCAGAGAAAAACTCCTTAGAACGAAGGAAGCTAGGAAGTCCTCTTCTGGCTGAAGGGGTACACTAGACTAAGGTTATTCAGAAAACAAAAGGGGGGAAGGCCTCTGCATGTTGAGGACAGAAAACGAATCGTTTGAGCTGAAAAAACAAACAAACATCTGCATGCTAGTACGAGACTTCCCAACCCAGTCTCATTCTATCCACGTCCCCATGCCACATAGCCTGAGTGCCTGTCTGTTTGTGCTATCATGCCAACTCCTTGTCACTCATTGTCATGTCATGTTTGGCTTGACAAGGACAGCAATGGAGTTGACAAGAGCACAGACAGATCTCGGACCATGGCTACATACCACAGGCTGCCAATGTACTGTTCAAAAAAGGTGCTTCTTTGTACAAAGTGTATTGTATTAAACACATCAAACGGAGAGACAACGGAATACATTCTGAGTGCGTCCCAAATGGCACCCTATTCCCTATATAGTACACTGCTTTTAACCAGGGCCCATAAGGCTCTGGTCAAAAGTAGTGCACTATATACAGTTGAAATCGGAAGTTTACATACACTTAGTTTGGAGTCCCCTAATTTTTTTTTTCAACAACTCCACAAATTTCTTGTTAACGAACTATCGTTTTGGCAAGTCGGTTAGGACATCTACTTGGTGCATGACACAAGTCATTTTTCCAACAATTGTTTAGAGACAGATTATTTAACTTATAATTCACTGTATCACAATTCCAGTGGGTCAGAAGTTTACATGCACTAAGTTGAATGTGCCTTTAATCAGCTGGAAAATTCCAGAAAATGATGTCATGGCTTTAGAAGCTTCTGATAGGCTAATTGACATAATTTGAGTCAATTGGAGGTGTATCTGTGGATGTATTTCAAGGCCTACCTTCAAATTCAGTGCCTCTTTGCTTGACATAGTGGGAAAAGCTAAAGAAATCAGCCAAGACCTCCACAAGTCTGGTTTATCCTTGGGAGCAATTTCCAAATGCCTGAAGGTACCACGTTCATCTGTACAAACAATAGTACGCAAGTATAAACACCATGGGACCATGCAGCCGTCATACCGCTCAGGAAGGAGACGCGTTCTGTCTCCTAGAGATGAACGTACTTTGGTGCGAAAAGTGCAAATCAATCCCAGAACAACAGCAAAGGACCTTGTGAAGATGCTGGAGGAAACAGGTACAAAAGTATCTATATGTACAGTAAAACGAGTCCTATATCGACATAACCTGAAAGGCCGCTCAGCAAGGAAGAAGCCACTGCTCCAAAACGGCCATAAAAAAGCCAGACTACGGTTTGCAACTGCACATGGAGACAAAGATCGTACTTTTTGGAGAAATGTGCTCTGGTCTGATGAAACAAAAATAGAATTGTTTGGCCATAATGACCATCGTTATGTTTGGAGGAAAAAGGGGGCCGCTTGCAAGCCGAAGAACACCATCCCAACCGTGAAGCATGGGGGTGGCAGTATCATGCTGTGGGGGTGCTTTGCTGCAGGAGGGACGTGCACTTCACAAAATAGATGGCATCATGAGGAAGGAAAATTATGTGGATATATTGAAGCAACATCTCAAGACATCAGTCAGGAAGTTAAAGCTTAATCGCAAATGGGTCTTCCAAATGGACAATGACCCCAAGCATACTTCCAAAGTTTTGGCAAAATTGCTTTAGGACAACAAAGTCAAGGTATTGGAGTGGCCATCACAAAGCCCTGACCTCAATCCTATAGAACATTTGTGGGCAGAACTGAAAAAGCGTGTGCGAGCAAGGAGGCCTACAAACCTGACTCAGTTACACCAGCTCTGTCTGGAGGAATGGGCCAAAATTCACCCAACTTATTGTGGGAAGCTTGTGGAAGGCTACCCGAAACGTTTGACCCAAGTTAAACAATTTAAAGGCAATGCTACCAAATACTAATTGAGTGTATGTAAACTTCTGACCCACTGGGAATGAGATGAAAGAAATAAAAGCTGAAATAAATCATTCTCTCTACTATTATTCTGACATTTCACATTCTTAAAATAAAGTGGTGATCCTACCTGACCTAAGACAGAGAATTCTTACTAGGATCAAATGTCAGGAATTGTGAAAAACTGAGTTTAAATGTATTTGGCTAAGGTGTATGTAAACTTCCGACTTGGGAAGTAGCCTACGTGTCAGTACACTGAGGAGATTTGGGACAGAATATTTCAATAACTGCATCCCCTCCAGCATGGGGTTTGTTTGTGTTTGTGTGTGTGTGTGTGTGTGTGTGTGTCTCTGTGTCTGTGTTTTTCTGTGTGGATGAACTGTTCCTGTTAAAGAGCCTTGGGATGTTGATGTCTATCCAATGCATATTCAGCCATTATTGACTGTTGAAGACTCTCCTGCATCAAGACCATGTCGTTTTTTTCTCGTTGTTGATACTGAAGTGAGAGTGGGTTTATAAATTAGATTTTGCACAATAATGACTAGATGACTAAAGTTTAATTACAACTAACAGAAGATTGATTGTGAATGAAAGGGAACAATTAGCATGTATCATTATCATCATTACCGGCAATAGTAAAATGTAGATTAAGAGGTTGCTTGTATTTCTGTGAGCTCATCTGCGGCTCATTTAAAATATAATATTAAACCAACGCTAAAAATCATTCCCAGAATTTGCATAATAAATGTGGCCCAAAATTAACTATTCTGAGTCCTCATGATAACAAATTCAAATCATACAAAAAAATAAAACCTCACAGCTCTCTCACTTCGCCTCAAATCACCTCACATCTACTCTCTTAGTAGAGTCTTAGCTCTGTGCTTTTTCTTAGCTTTTCTCCTACTACTTTTATTTTCCCTAAGCTTCTGTGACACTCTGGCTCTATGGACTTTGAATATTGAGCCAGGGTTGTTCATTTTCATGTGTTTGGGTGTATTTCATTTGGTGGTGTTGGGGATGGGTGAGTTTCATTTTGTTTGTGTTGTGGTGATTGGTCGATGACTCCCAATCGGAGGTAACGAGTGTCAGCTGTCGGCTCGTTATCTCTGATTGGGAGCCATATATATTCTGTGTGTTTTCTCCTTGGTTTTGTGGGTTATTGTTTCTGTGTTGCTGTTAGTCGTATTCAGTATTTGAACTTCACGTATCGTTATTTTGTTGTTTTCTTCGTGGTTGCTTTAATTAATAAAGTCATCATGTTCACTCGCAACGCTGCGCATTGGTCTCCTCCTTCAGACGATCGTGACAGAATAACCCACCACAAAAGGACCAAGCAGCGTAACAAGCGGCAACAGGACCTACCTACACAGGAGTTATGGACGCCTCCTAAGGTCGGGACATGGGAAGAGTTATTGGACGGAAAGGATCCTTGGGCACAACCGGGAGAATATCGCCTCCCTCGTGAAGAGCTGGAGGCAGCCAAAGCCGAGAGGAGGTGGTACGAGGAGGCAGCGCGAAGGCGAGGCTGGAAGCCCGTGGAAGAGAGGCAACCCCAAGAAATTTTTTTGGGGGGGCACATGGCTTGGGCAGCTGGGCAGCAGGAGGCTGCCACAGGGAGAAAAGGAGAGAAGGCTAACGGAGTACGGGAGCCATTGGCGAGTGGAAGGAGGGAAGTTGTTGTGGCACGGCATGAGAGACTGAAGTGTGTTCCCAGTCTGGTCCGGTCCGTTCTTGATCCCCAGTTAAGGCCAGTGGTGGGTGTTCCCGGTACGGACCGGTCTGTTCCTACTCCACGCACCAGGTTCACGATGTGCGTCGCCAGCCGGCCAGAGTCTGCCGTCTGCCCTAGGGCGTCTGAACTGCCCGTCTGCCAAGCGCTGCATAAGCCGCCCGTCTGTACTGAGCCTGCAAAGCCGTCCGTCTGCCAGGAGCCTTCAGAGCCTTCCGCCAGACAGGAGCCGCTAGAGCCTTCCGCCAGACAGAATCATACACCTGCTATGGAATCAGCAGGAGCCGACGCAGCCCATACTAGACTGGAAGCTCGGGTTCGGGACCAGAAAGAGCAGCTCCTGCGGATGGGAGCCGCCCTGCTGGAGGTGATGACTGCAATCCGAGGCTGGGGTCCGCCTCCACCGCCAGCCTCCCAGCCAGCACCATCAGCCAGCCATGGGCAGCCAGATCCGTCAGCCAGCCATGAGCAGCCAGATCCGTCAGCCAGCCATGGGCAGCCAGATCCGTCAGCCAGCCATGAGCAGCCAGATCCGTCAGCCAGCCATGAGCAGCCAGATCCGTCAGCCAGCCATGAGCAGCCAGATCCGTCAGCCAGCCATGAGCAGCCAGATCCGTCAGCCAGCCATGAGCAGCCAGATCCGTCAGCCAGCCATGAGCAGCCAGACCCGTCAGCCAGCCATGAGCAGCCAGACCCGTCAGTCAGCCATGAGCAGCCAGACCCGTCAGCCAGCCATGAGCAGCCAGATCCGTCAGCCAGCCATGAGCAGCCAGATCCGTCAGCCAGCCATGAGCAGCCAGATCCGTCAGCCCGCCATGAGCAGCCAGATCCGTCAGCCAGCCATGAGCAGCCAGATCCGTCAGCCAGCCATGAGCAGCCAGATCCGTCAGCCAGCCATGAGCAGCCAGATCCGTCAGCCAGCCATGAGCAGCCAGATCCGTCAGCCAGCCATGAGCAGCCAGATCCGTCAGCCAGCCATGAGCAGCCAGATCCGTCAGCCAGCCATGAGCAGCCAGATCCGTCAGCCCGCCATGAGCAGCCAGATCCGTCAGCCAGCCATGAGCAGCCAGATCCGTCAGCCAGCCATGAGCAGCCAGATCCGTCAGCCAGCCATGAGCAGCCAGAGCCGTCCAGCCAGGATCCGCCAGAGCCGTCCAGCCAGGATCCGCCAGAGCCGTCCAGCCAGGATCCGCCAGAGCCGTCCAGCCAGGATCCGCCAGAGCCGTCCAGCCAGGATCCGCCAGAGCCGTCCAGCCTGGATCCGCCAGAGCCGTCCAGCCTGGATCCGCCAGAGCCGTCCAGCCAGGATCCGCCAGAGCCGTCCCGCCAGGATCCGCCAGAGCCGTCCAGCCTGGATCCGCCAGAGCCGTCCCGCCAGGATCCGCCAGAGCCGTCCAGCCAGGATCCGCCAGAGCCGTCCAGCCTGGATCCGCCAGAGCCGTCCAGCCGGGATCCGCCAGAGCCGTCCAGCCGGGATCCGCCAGAGCCGTCCAGCCGGGATCCGCCAGAGCCGTCCAGCCGGGATCCGCCAGAGCCGTCCAGCCGGGATCCGCCAGAGCCGTCCAGCCGGGATCCGCCAGAGCCGTCCAGCCGGGATCCGACAGAGCCGACCAGCCGGGATCCGCCATTCAGCCTGGTACTGCCCCTTAGTCCGGTGCTGCCCCTTAGTCAGGTACTGTCCCTTAGCCCGGTGCTGCCCCGTAGTCCGGTGCTGCCCCTTAGTCCGGTGCTGCCCCTTAGTCCGGTGCTGCCCCTTGTCCCGGTGCTGCCCCTTGTCCCGGTGCTGCCCCTTATCCCGGTGCTGCCCCTTAGGCCGATGCTGCCCCTTAGTCCGGTGTTGCCCCTTAGTCCAGGTGGGGTTAGTTGGAGGGTGGTCATTGGGAGGAAGCTACCGAAGCAGGTTGTGACTGTGGTGGGGTGGGGATCACGACCGGGGCCAGAGCCGCCACCATGGACAGACGCCCACCCAGACCCTCCCCTAGTCCTGATGTTGGTGCGCCCGGAGTTCGCACCTTTAGGGGGGGGTACTGTGACACTCTGGCTCTATGGACTTTGAATATTGAGCCAGGGTTGTTCATTTTCATGTGTTTGGGTGTATTTCATTTGGTGGTGTTGGGGATGGGTGAGTTTCATTTTGTTTGTGTTGTGGTGATTGGTCGATGACTCCCAATCGGAGGTAACGAGTGTCAGCTGTCGGCTCGTTATCTCTGATTGGGAGCCATATATATTCTGTGTGTTTTCTCCTTGGTTTTGTGGGTTATTGTTTCTGTGTTGCTGTTAGTCGTATTCAGTATTTGAACTTCACGTATCGTTATTTTGTTGTTTTCTTCGTGGTTGCTTTAATTAATAAAGTCATCATGTTCACTCGCAACGCTGCGCATTGGTCTCCTCCTTCAGACGATCGTGACAGCTTCCCTCTCCTCTCCTCTCCTCTCCTCTCCTCTCCTCTCCTCTCCTCTCCTCTCCTCCCCATCCCTCTCCTCAAATCCAGAGAAATTGATTTTAACCTGACCTTTGAAAGAACACTGAAAACCATCACTGTTTTATTCTCTATTCTCCGCTCCACATCACTTCTCTTTCTCTTCTCCCACCCTGTTCACTTTTTCTTTCATTCTCTTCTCTTAACTCAGCGGTTCCCAAACTAGGGGTCACGACCCCACGTGGGGTCGCCTGATATGAAAATGGGGTCGTAGGAGAATTTCCAAAATCCTGTGAAAAAAAAAATATATATACACAAAAATATAAATGCAACATGTAAATGTGTTGGTCCCATGTTTCATGAGCTGAAAAAAAAGATGCCAGAAAATGCTTATTTGGCTCAAATTTTGTGCAAAAATTTGTTTACATACCTGTTAGTGAGCATTTCTCATCCACCTGACAGGTGTGGCATATCAATAAGCTAATTAAACAGAATGCTCATTACACAGGTGCACCTTGTGCTGGGGACAATAAAGGGCCACTCTAGAATGTGCAGTTTTGCCACAGATGTCTCAAGTTTTGAGGGAGCGTGCTATTGGCATGCTGACTGCAGGAATGTCCAACAGAGCTGTTGCCAGATCATTTAATGTTAATTTCTCTACCATTAGCCACCTCCAATGTCATTTTAGAGAATTTGGCAGTACGCCCAACCTGCCTCACGCCAGCCCAGGATCTCCACATCTGGCTTCTTCACCTGCGGGATCGTCTGAGGAGGGGTTCTCCCCAATGGGTGGGCCTGGCTCCCAAGTGGGTGGGCCTATGCCCTCCCATAGCTGTGCCCCTGCCCATTCATGTGAAATCCATAAATTAGGTTCTCATTAATTTATTTCAATTGATTGATTTCCTTCTATGAACTGTAACTCAGTAAAATCTTTGAAATTGTTGCATGTTGCGTTTATATTTTTGTTCAGTGTGTATACTGTATATATTATAATAACCTTAAAAATCTAAATGAAAATTATTCAAATCTCAAAGATACAATTCTACCAGAGAGCACCCTTAGATCATGGGAAAAGGCCGCACTTGACCGTTGCACTTGAATCATTCCCACGGTGAATGGCTAAGCCCACTACGCTATGAAACCACACATTATTGCAGAGACTTTGATATAACCAGCCACAATTGATATGGGGAGACAGAGGCACAGAAACTCACATCAATACCTTTATCAGAAAACACTGTTAAACAAATAATTTATGCTATTGCTAGCAATCAAGAGGAAACTCTGACTGAACGACTCAAAACTCCTCAGCTTATACTCTCCAAATGGGCGTTAGCCAATGCATTGACTTTTGTTCGCATATCAGGTGTGGCATATCAATAAGCTAATTAAACAGAATGCTCATTACACAGGTGCACCTTGTGCTGGGGACAATAAAGGGCCACTCTAGAATGTGCAGTTTTGCCACAGATGTCTCAAGTTTTGAGGGAGCGTGCTATTGGCATGCTGACTGCAGGAATGTCCAACAGAGCTGTTGCCAGATCATTTAATGTTAATTTCTCTACCATTAGCCACCTCCAATGTCATTTTAGAGAATTTGGCAGTACGCCCAACCTGCCTCACGCCAGCCCAGGATCTCCACATCTGGCTTCTTCACCTGCGGGATCGTCTGAGGAGGGGTTCTCCCCAATGGGTGGGCCTGGCTCCCAAGTGGGTGGGCCTATGCCCTCCCATAGCTGTGCCCCTGCCCATTCATGTGAAATCCATAAATTAGGTTCTCATTAATTTATTTCAATTGATTGATTTCCTTCTATGAACTGTAACTCAGTAAAATCTTTGAAATTGTTGCATGTTGCGTTTATATTTTTGTTCAGTGTGTATACTGTATATATTATAATAACCTTAAAAATCTAAATGAAAATTATTCAAATCTCAAAGATACAATTCTACCAGAGAGCACCCTTAGATCATGGGAAAAGGCCGCACTTGACCGTTGCACTTGAATCATTCCCACGGTGAATGGCTAAGCCCACTACGCTATGAAACCACACATTATTGCAGAGACTTTGATATAACCAGCCACAATTGATATGGGGAGACAGAGGCACAGAAACTCACATCAATACCTTTATCAGAAAACACTGTTAAACAAATAATTTATGCTATTGCTAGCAATCAAGAGGAAACTCTGACTGAACGACTCAAAACTCCTCAGCTTATACTCTCCAAATGGGCGTTAGCCAATGCATTGACTTTTGTTCGCTATACATGTCGGGGGATGCTATTCACGAGGACATATTGTTCTGTCTCACGATTCGAGAGCATGAAACCGCACAGGGGATGTTCAGTGTGCTGCGTGGCTATATTGATGAAAACAGATTCCATGGGATGGAATGGTGGGCTTTTGCACAGAGGGGGCTCCATCCTATGGCTGGACGGCAGGCAGGCCTCTGCACTCTAGTTATGAATGTGTCTCCCTCGGCCATATGGATGCATTGTATGATACACCGAGAGTAACTGGTGGCAAAAGAGCTGAGCACAGAACTCAGAGATATACTGCAGCAGGTAACTTCCATTGTAAACTACATCAAACCACATCCACTGCACGCACGCCTGTCCTTAAAAGTATGTGGAGATATGGGATCAGAGCACGACAATGTGTTGGAAATATTTTTTTGCATTAAGAGAGGAACTGTTGTCATTCACAATGGATGTAAAAAAAAATAAAGAGACTTTGTTGACTTTCTGTGTAATGAAAAGAAAATGTGACTCCTTCAGTGGTGACTGATCATTCAGGGCAGAGCTCCACCTGTTTTGAGCCCCACTTTTTTTTGTTGTTGCCTGTTTTGCATGTTATTTTGGCATTAATACGTGTCACATATCAGTTTGCAAACAATGTAAAAATATATATCTTAGAGTTAATAAAGCCACAGACAAACATGGTCTCTTTTTTGCTTTCCTGAGTAAGGCAGCTCCATAATGCAGGTGTTTCAGCCTAGCTCAGCGCTTTCTGTGGTGGTGGGGCAGCCAGCGGAAAATACAGAGCGTAGTGGTTGGTAATGTTCTCTAGTTGCGCCGTGATTGGCTCAATGTTATGTCACTTATGGGGACACTACGTCACCGCAAAATCTACGGGGAGAGCTCGAAAATTCAAGCCCCTTGGGTGCTGCCATAGATTTACATTAGAAGTGCCCATCCAAGAAAGCTCAAGGTTATTGGCCACAGATAAAATGATGTCAAATCACATTATATCTACCGTAGCTTTGATTGGACTGATCATGTCAACATCATACCTTCAAAATCTTAGCTAGCAAGCTAGACAAGCAGACATCATCATGAATCAAGTCGACAATCTACTGGCAAATCCTTTTCAATCCTTGACATATGAAGATAAATTATAGATAAAACGTATTGGTGTCATTGGCCATTTTACATAAACATTACACAACAAGTTGGAAATCACAAATTCAACAATGAGTGGTTTGGAAGGAATCAGTGGCTAACCTCAAGCGTTGCAAAGCAAACACTAGCCTGCTATTCAGTGGACTGGGTGTGTGGTCCAAGTCTGGGTATAAGGGTCTCTTTTCCAAGCTTAAAAGGATAAACATTCTCATGCCATGGGCCAGAAAAGGTTGAATACATTGGCCATGCTGCCAATCCAGCATGACTTCTGCTGCATTCAAAACAACTGGAAACTCGGAACTGGGAAATCTCAGACTTCAGTGAGTTCAAGACAACTGGGAACTCTGAAAAAGACGACCTCCGACTGGGAAAATACGTTTTGAACGGTCATCCAACTCGGGAACTCGGGCCTCTTTCTAGAGCACCGAAGTGAAGACCACTGACGTCATGATTCAACATTGTTTTTTTCCGAGTTCACAGTTGTCTTGAAAGCACCATAAATCCAGAGAATGCCAGACTTTGATGACAAAATCTGCCCACAAGAAGGACCGCCGCCCCACCTTCTGTTTTCAAGTGAGCACAGCACAACAAGGTGAGTCCAAAAATGTATTGTATGCTGCTGCATAAATGATGTAATATGCCAGGGAGATATGTATACTTACTGTAGCTAAGAAAGTAATTTTTTTATTTTTTATTTCACCTTTATTTAACCAGGTAAGCCAGTTGAGAACAAGTTCTCATTTATAACTGCGACCTGGCCAAGATAAAGCATAATACTAAGTGTATGTTGTGTAGTAAGCTGCTGGTAGCCCATGTGCCTTACCCTAATAATTTGGTCCCTTTCTCCCTCATAACTTAGCCTACTGTTCTGACTTGGTGGTGCACATGTAGCCTATAGCCTGTTAAATATAATCAGAGTATTGTAAGAGCTTTCATTGTCTGCTTATATGACCCCTTTATTTATCCTGTTGTTCTGACTGACTTAGTGTACAGGGAGAATACTGTAAGAACGGCCCATGTTCTGAATTCTGTCGCTGTACATTTCAAAAGTGCTGAACAATTTGTTTTATTGACTACGTCCGTCTTAGCTCGCTCATTAATGACTTAATCTAAATTACGGATTGCCTCTTATCTGCTCGTCGTTCCCTTATGCCATAGTTTATACATCTCAATTGTCAGTAGAAACCACATTTGTTTAGGCAAGACAGCCATATCAGCTATGTTTTAAAAAAAAGGCAGTAAATGAGGCTGAATGAACTGTTTAGCTGCCAGACAAGGCTCCGCTGAAAGCCAGGTGTAGAAGTGGTAAGGATTCACTCCATGTGGCTGAAAAGAAAGCTCTGCTGTTGGGACAGCTTAATGTAGGCCCTGACAGTTTGTGGGCACCGTTTGTCACCGTTATAGTGCAATTAATGTATTGTTAAGTGTTGTGTTGTGTTGTGTAGTGGCTTTGCTGGCATGCATCTTGAAAAAATATTTCTTTCGTTTGCCCCACCAAGATTTACAGGCTAAAATTGCCACTGGTGTCCTTGCATTTGTAACAGACATATTAGGTAAACTGAACGAACTGAACGCAAGCATGCAGGGGAAGTACAAAAACATTCTACAGATGAGTGACTGAATCAGTGGATTCAGAGTAAATCGTTCTTTTTGGAGAGAGTCTTTCAGAAGCGAACCATGCCCCCTTCCCTCGGCTGTGCATGTTTCTAACAGAAAACAGCATCAGTAAATGTCCCACACGAGTGATGACTGCTCACCTCCAATGCTTGGAAGAGCACTTTGGGACCTACTTCCCAATCCGTTTGACTATGATCCTGGCTCAGATGACTTGCAGGTAAGTGAAATCAAACAGCTGATCGAACTGTCATGTGACCGAATGCTGCAGACAATGCATTCACGGGTCACTACAGAGGAGTTTTGGTTCCTGATTCAAAGGAAATACCCTGCCGTCTCCCTTTGAGCATTAAAACTCATGGTACCTTTCGCCAGCTCATATCTGTGTGAAGCTGGATTCAGTACTCTCATCTGCATTAAAACCAAATATCGATCCAGGTTGGATGTGACAACAGAGATGAGGTGCGTACTGTCGACCACGCCCCCTGACTTTGAGAAGCTCGGACACGACATGCATCAAGCCACACCCATCTCGTGGTGGTGAGGTAAGAGACATTATGTCAGACTCATTTGCAATTGACTGTCATAGCCCCACATTAAAAATACAGCATGTGATGGTGAGTTGAGAATACTGTTAGAATGTTTTGCAATTGACTGCCATAGCCCCAAATAAAAAAGTAAACGTTGGCTGTTAATTACATTTTTTTTTCTCACATGGTTGGGGTCGCAATAAATTTCAGATATGAAAATGGGGTCATGGGCCAAAAAAGTTTGGGAACCCCTGTCTTAACCCCATCCCCTCCTCCTATCGCTAATCCTGAATGCTGATTGGTTAAAACCAGGTGATAATAATACAATATACAACGGGTGGGTCTAATCCTAAATGCTGATTGGTTAAAACCAGGTGATAATAATACAATATACAACGGGTGGGTCTAATCCTGAATGCTGATTGGTTAAAACCAGGTGATAATAATTCAATATACAATGTGTGTGTCTAATCCTGAATGCTGATTGGTTAAAACCAGGTGATAATAATACAATACATCACAAAGGAAAACAAAAACAAAAGTATACAAACAAAAAAGAACTCACCCTGCTGGACGAAGGATCCGTAGACGAACCACATGGAATTGTAGAAGGTGGTGGAGGAGACAGCACCCATGGGCAGGCGCGGCGGGTTCAGCCAGTTGAGTAGGTAGACCAGGATGCCCACCAGCAGCACGGTGCCCGCAATGCACGCCCACAGTGACAGGTCAAAGGGCGCCAGGCAGGCGAACATGTCCACGGTACGCTCGGCCTTCCTGAGCAGCACGCCCACCGAGTAGTCCATGTAGCGTGTGGTAAAGTCCACCACACTCTCCCGCTCTGGCGTGATGGTGAGAGCCGAGAGACCCACGTCGGCCCGCTGGAACACAAACACACAGAGACACGTGCGCACGCATTCACATAGATATGCACACACACACACACAAATAAACACACACACACACCGGATTCATTAATGCAAAGATTCAAGGTGTATAGAAGTCAAGAAAATGAGGGGATTCTGTGAACACACTAATCAGAAATCACTTTATTCTAATCCCTGGTATGGCTGAGTAATAAAACATGGCTTTGTGTTCTGTTTTTAGACATTAATTCAAGTCATGCACACATCAATAGAATCACATCTAATTTCTGTCATGGTTTCACTGTCGCTGTTGACGATCACAGTCATTCTCTAATCGTTGTTGTCAAAACAACGCTCCAAACTCTCTATCTGATTAATACTGACACACTTCTCAAACTAAATAGATAGGAGAATACCATGTTAATAAGCCTAGATATTGCATTAGCAAATTTAGGGATTGCCCTTTCCTGCGTCTGAGTCTATTGTATTTATGCGAAGCAGCGTTTATGGAGATGAATACGGCTGTGGACTGTGAGTCATAGTGTGAGCATAGGAGGGGTTCAGTCATCTTCAATAAATTGTTTCTAGGAGGATTCAGGAGGATAAGGACAGTTGATAGGCCAGTAAGGCCAGTAAACCAATCAGGGAGTCCAGTGAATTAGAATACACAAGTTGGTCCACTGAGAACAGTGTTGTTTTAATCTGCCACACAATGTATGTGTGTGTGTGTGTGTGTGTGTGTGTGTGTGTGTGTGTGTGTGTGTGTGTGTGTGTGTTTATGCAGGCCAGGTTCAGCTATACACTCCCTAAGGCTGACCTAATATCCTCCCACATGTTGTGTCTCACTATGCAAATACCTTTTTGTGCATCCCAAATAGCACCTTTATTTCTATATAGTGTACCACTTTTGACCAAAGTAGTGCGTTAAATATGGAATAGGGTGTTATTTGGGATGCAGGTTATGACTATGATTGAGTGTAGTCTGGCCCAGTGGTGCGAAGGTGAACGGCAAGGCACTGGAGTGATGGACCACCCTTGCTGTCTCTGCCTGGCCGGCTCCCCTCTCTCCACTGGGATTCTCTGCCTCTGACCTTATTATGGGGGATGAGTCACTGGCTTGCAAGTGCTCTCCAATGCTGTACCTAGGAGGGGTATATCATGTCTTGCCAGGCTTTTTTTACGCTATACTCGACTTGAGTGGGTTGAGTCACTGACATTATCTTCCTGTCCGGTCTAGCGCCCCCTTGGGCTCGTGTGGTGGGGAAGATCTTCGTGGGCTATACTCCGCCTTGTCTCAGGGTAGTAAGTTGGTAGTTTGTTGATTTCAAATCAAATCAAATCAAATTTTATTGGTCACATGCGCCGAATACAACAGGTGCAGACATTACAGTGAAATGCTTACTTAAAGCCCTTAACCAACAGTGCATTTATTTTTAACAAAAAAAGTAAAAATAAAACAACAACAAAAAAAGTGTTGAGAAAAAAAGAGCAGAAGTAAAATAAAATAACAGTAGGGAGGCTATATATACAGGGGGGTACCGGTGCAGAGTCAATGTGCGGGGGCACCGGCTAGTTGAGATAGTTGAAGTAATATGTACATGTGGGTAGAGTTAAAGTGACTATGCATAAATCATTAACAGAGTAGCAGCAGCGTAAAAAGGATGGGGTGGGGGGGCAGTGCAAATAGTCCGGGTAGCCATGATTAGCTGTTCAGGAGTCTTATGGCTTGGGGGTAGAAGCTGTTGAGAAGTCTTTTGGACCTAGACTTGGCACTCCGGTACCGCTTGCCGTGCGATAGCAGGGAGAACAGTCTATGACTAGGGTGGCTGGAGTCTTTGACAATTTTGAGGGCCTTCCTCTGACACCGCCTGGTATAGAGGTCCTGGATGGCAGTTGCCATACCAGGCGGTGATGCAACCAGTCAGGATGCTCTCAATGGTGCAGCTGTAGAATTTGAGGATCTGAGGACCCATGCCAAATCTTTTCAGTCTCCTGAGGGGGAATAGGCTTTGTCGTGCCCTCTTCACGACTGTCTTGGTGTGCTTGGACCATGATAGTTCGTTGGTGATGTGGACACCAAGGAACTTGAAGCTCTCAACCTGTTCCACTACAGCCCCGTCGATGAGAATGGGGGCGTGCTCAGTCCTCTTTTTTTTCATGTAGTCCACAATCATCTCCTTTGTCTTGGTCACGTTGAGGGAGAGGTTTCCCTCTGGTGGTGTGGGAGCTGTGCTTTAGCAAAGTAGGTGGGGTTATATCCTGCCTGATTGGCCCTGTCCGGGGGTATCGTTGGACGGAGCCACAGTGTCCCCCAACCCCCCCGTCTCAGTCCTCAGTATCTATGCTGCAATAGTATATGTGCCGGGGGGCTAGGTTCAGTCTGTCCTATCTGGTGTAATTCTTCTGTCTTATCTGGTGTCCTGTTTGATCTTAAGTATGCTATCTCTAATTTCTCCCGTCTCTCTCTCTCCCCTCCCGGAGAACTGAGCACTAGGACCATGCCTCAGGACTACCTGGCCTGACGACTCCTGGCTGTCCTCGTCCCCAGTCCACCTGGTCATGCTGCTGATCCAGGTTCTACTGTTCTGCCTGCGGCTATGGAACCCTGACCTGTTCACCGGACGTGCTACCTTGTCCCGGACCTGTTGTTTCGACCCTCTCTCTGAATCATGGAATTTTGATTCTCTCTCTCTCTGGTTTTAGGCTGGGTTTCTGTATAAGCACTTTGTGACATCTGCTCTTTCCATGACATAGACGGGTGCACATTAGCAAACCACTCGCCCACACAACGCCATACACGTGGTTGTGAGGCCAGTTGGACGTACTGCCAAATTCTCTAAAACAACAATGAACATTCAATTGTCTGGCAACAGCTCAGGTGGACTTTCCTGCAGTCAGCATGCCAATTGCACGCTCCCGCAAAACTTGAGACATCTGTGTAATTGTGTTGTGTGACAAAACTGTACATTTTAGAGTGGCCTTTTATTGTCCCCTGCACAAGGTGCACCTGTGTAATGATCATGCTGCTTAATCAGCTTCTGGATATGCCACACCTGTCAGTTGGATGGATTATTTTGCTCACTAACAGGGATGTAAACAAATTTGTGCTCAACATTTTAGAGAAATAAGCTTTTTGTGCGTATGGAACATTTCTGGGATCTTTTATTTCAGCTCATGAAACATGGGACCAACACCATTGCTTTTATATTGATGTTCAGTTTATGAAGGGCTTTATAAATAAATGTGACTGATTGACTAAGAATAGAGTACTGGGCGGTAGGTAGCCTAGCGGTTAAGAGGTTGGACCAGTTACCAAAATATTGCTAGTTCGAATCCCCGAGCTGACAATGTGAAATATTTGCCGATGTGCCCTTGAGCAAGGCACTTAACCTTAGTTGTTCTGGATAAGAGCTTCTGCTAAATGACTAAAATGTAAATGCTTCCCCTGCTCTTGTTCAATGCCATGGTTGAAAAAGCTCCTACTAGCTGAAAGGAAGTGTATGACAAATAAAATGCATGAGAATATGAACTCCACACCCAAATGCTAGTACCTTGAATATGCAGGTTAGGTTTTTGTTTACTATGCATATATACACTGAGTGTACAAAACATTATGAACATCTGCTCTTTCCATGACATAGACTGACCAGGTGAATCCAGGTGAAAGCTATGATCCCTTATTGATGTCACTTGTTAAATCCACTTCAATCAGTGTAGATGAAGGAGAGGAGACAAGTTAAAGAAGGACTTTTACACCTTGAGACAATTGAGACATGGATTGTGTGTGTGCCATTCAGAGGGTGAATGGGCAAGACACAATATTTAAGTGCCTTTGAATGGGGTATTGATAGTAGGTGCCAGGCAGGTGCACCGGTTTGTGTCAAGAACTGCAACGCTGCTGGGTTTTTCACGCTCAACAGTTTCCGTGTGTATCAAGAATGGTCCACCACCCAAAGGACATCTAGCCAACATCACACAACTGTGGGAAGCATTGGAGTCAACATGGGCCAGCATCCCTGTGGAACGCTTTCGACACCTTGTATAGTCCGTGCCTCAACGATTTGAGGCAACTCAATATTAGGAAAGTGTTCTTCATGTTTTGTACACACACTGTACATTCAAGATTTCAGACAATATATCAAATTCCTCAGTCCAGAATCTTTTGACGGCTGGACAATTCCAGAACAGAGGCATTAGTGTACCGACCTCACCGCAGCCATGCCAACACAAGTCTGAAAGGCTTTGATCCATGTTTTTCAACTTGTGTGGTGTGATGTATGCCCTGTGGAAGATCTTCATTTGAATAATCTTATATCTTACACAATTGTATTTTCCATATTGCATCCCATTGTGCTGCGGTGATATGTCCTGCTCCCAACATAACTCACTATTTGGGGAGGAGAAGCCAACCAGCTTGTATAGGGAGGAAACAGTTCCTTTCCCAATAGCAACATCCCTCAGTTTGTTGTCTAAAGCACTTTTAGATCCCACATCAATACCCTTTGAGGAAATACACTTGAGAATTGATTTGAGCTGTAAATAGGGCAGAAACGATATATAGTTCAGGCCAATCTCTGACATCAGTTCTTGGAATGGTACGATATATCTGTCTCTTTCGACCTGCCCCACCTAACAGATGTCTTGGCGTTGCCAGGTACCATTAGCCGGTGTCTTGCCAACTGCGGTAAATAAGGGGTTGTTCAATTTTGGACATGAAGGGAGTGGTGCTCCATTGATAGATAACCTTTTGTTCACAAGAGAACTCCAGTAGCGGATGATCTATCTTGCAGTGGAACTTGGGGTAATACCATTATGATGATAAGGAGATCGACTTGTTATGTTCTGTCACTATTTCTTCCTCTAGCCACTCCCAGTTGCCTGCTATTCCCCCTTGTTTATACCCCCATGCCAGTGGGTATCTCACATTATATGACAAGTAGTACAAATACACATCAGCAACACCTAATCCCCTGGATGGCGTTTTTCATAGCGCCCTTCGCTTTATCACAGGAGACAGTTTTACTACTCATCACTGTATTCTTTACCAAAAGCTTGGCTGGACCTCTTTGAAGTCACATAGATCACATCATTACGCTTTTTTTTTGTTTACAAAGCCCTGCTCCACAAACTTCCGACTTAGCTAACATCACTGTTAAGATTTAAAATGACAAGTCATCAAACCCGTTCACAGGGTTGGTTAACTCTGGAGACTCCTTTGGTGTCTAGACAGTTAGGTAAATCAGCCTTTCGGTTCCTTGCACCTTTCGTGTGGAATGATCTACAATACACTTGGAAATTGGAGGAATTGGTGCCTCTAGGGCATTTCAGACGGTTATTAGGGGACCTTTTTACCGAAGAATGTGTCTGTTTAATGTGTTTAATGTGTTTTATTGTATTTTGATGTGTATTGTGGTGCTATACAGTGGGGGAAAAAAGTATTTAGTCAGCCACCAATTGTGCAAGTTCTCCCACTTAAAAAGATGAGAGAGGCCTGTAATTTAATCATAGGTACACGTCAACTATGACAGACAAAATGAGGAAAAAAAATCCAGAAAATCACATTGTAGGATTTTTAATGAATTTATTTGCAAATTATGGTGGAAAATAAGTATTTGGTCAATAACAAAAGTTTCTCAATACTTTGTTATATACCCTTTGTTGGCAATGACACAGGTCAAACGTTTTCTGTAAGTCTTCACAAGGTTTTCACACACTGTTGCTGGTATTTTGGCCCATTCCTCCATGCAGATCTCCTCTAGAGCAGTGATGTTTTGGGGCTGTCGCTGGGCAACACGGACTTTCAACTCCCTCCAAAGATTTTCTATGGGGTTGAGATCTGGAGACTGGCTAGGCCACTCCAGGACCTTGAAATGCTTCTTACGAAGCCACTCCTTCGTTGCCCGGGCGGTGTGTTTGGGATCATTGTCATGCTGAAAGACCCAGCCACGTTTCATCTTCAATGCCCTTGCTGATGGAAGGAGGTTTTCACTCAAAATCTCACGATACATGGCCCCATTCATTCTTTCCTTTACACGGATCAGTCGTCCTGGTCCCTTTGCAGAAAAACAGCCACAAAGCATAATGTTTCCACCCCCATGCTTCACAGTAGGTATGGTGTTCTTTGGATGCAACTCAGCATTCTTTGTCCTCCAAACACGACGAGTTGAGTTTTTACCAAAAAGTTCTATTTTGGTTTCATCTGACCATATGACATTCTCCCAATCCTCTTCTGGATCATCCAAATGCACTCTAGCAATCTTCAGACGGGCCTGGACATGTACTGGCTTAAGCAGGGGGACACGTCTGGCATTGCAGGATTTGAGTCCCTGGCGGCGTAGTGTGTTACTGATGGTAGGCTTTGTTACTTTGGTCCCAGCTCTCTGCAGGTCATTCACTAGGTCCCCCCGTGTGGTTCTGGGATTTTTGCTCACCGTTCTTGTGATCATTTTGACCCCACAGGGTGAGATCTTGCGTGGAGCCCCAGATCGTGGGACATTATCAGTGGTCTTGTATGTCTTCCATTTCCTAATAATTGCTCCCACAGTTGATATCTTCAAACCAAGCTGCTTACCTATTGCAGATTCAGTCTTCCCAGCCTGGTGCAGGTCTACAATTTTGTTTCTGGTGTCCTTTGACAGCTCTTTGGTCTTGGCCATAGTGGAGTTTGGAGTGTGACTGTTTGAGGTTGTGGACAGGTGTCTTTTATACTGATAACAAGTTCAAACAGGTGCCATTAAACAGGTAACGAGTGGAGGACAGAGGAGCCTCTTAAAGAAGAAGTTACAGGTCTGTGAGAGCCAGAAATCTTGCTTGTTAGTAGGTGACCAAATACTTATTTTCCACCATAATTTGCAAATAAATTCATAAAAAATCCTACAATGTGATTTTCTGGAGAAAAAAAATCTCAATTTGTCTGGCATAGTTGACGTGTACCTATGATGACAATTACAGGCCTCTCTCATCTTTTGAAGTGGGAGAACTTGCACAATTGGTGGCTGACTAAATACATTTTTTCCCCACTGTACAGGGCTCATCTGGAAAAGAGACCTTGGTCTCAGCATTGACTCCCTGTCCAAAAAATAAATTAAACCCACCCTTACTTCTTGGCATGGACAGTTTTTTGTGGTTAATCCATGGTTTATTTTCTTTCCACAAGCTTGAAAATAAACAATGTTCTATATCTCTTTAAAGCAATGCTGAGGGAACTGAAGTGGTATAGCTGACATAAGGAACGATAGTCTAGGAGTATGTTCATCTTTAGCACCTCTGATACAAGTAGAACTGTCCATCTCTTAATGTGATCAAATATCTTATTAACTGGCGACTTGATATTTATCCCATTGTATTTGGTGCCTTGTGGTTTTCCAAACGAACGACGTTTTCTTTTGGAACATGTTTTTCCTTTTAGCTGCGGTGTAACTATTGATCCAACCACTGCAGGTTGCTTTAAAGGCTTCCCACACCATTTGGACAGAGGGGACAAAGTTTAAATTAGTGGTGAAGAATTCAGACATTTTCTCCCTCATCGTTGACATACATTCCTTACCTCTTAATAGAGAGTTGTTGAATCTCCTCTGTTTAGTTCTGTGTGTGTTGACAGATGGGGAGAAAATGACTGACAGGGGGGCGTGGTCTGAAATTATAACGCTATGATTCTGAGAGAATCATATTCTCTATTAGAGATCTTGATATGAGGAGGTAGTCTATTCGTGAAAACGAATTATAGACCTTGGAGAAAAAAAGTATATTCACGAGAGAATGCAGGATTAATAATGCTAACTAGTTTAAATGTGTGTTCTTCCGAGCCTGGCTAGCACTGTTGTAGACATCTGGGTTGCGTCCCAAATTACACCCTATTCCCTAAAAAGTGCACTACTTTTGACCAGGTTCACATTTGGGATGCTTCCCTGGTCCTAGCTCCAGAAGCAGAATGCTTGTGGAAATTGTCTCAGACCTATCAGTAGCAAATTAGTTTTTCTGGGAAAGCTTAAGGAAGAACAAATTAGTGAGAGTTTCCACATAGCGTAAGACACATTGCGAGCTGATGTTATTTACCTCCCACCCCCCACCCACCCTCCCCCTCCCCACACCCACCCACCCTCCCCCCCCACACACACACACACACACGCACGCAGTCACACAATTAATTCACAGTTGACTAAATCTGCTAATTTCACGGTCTGGTAAGGAAACAAAATGCTCAAACGGGCAGAAATTGTCACTTACGCAGCACATGAAAAAATATGAGGACCCAAGTGAGTTCCCACTTCCCAGCATGCTTTAGGGGCATGGGGAGACACCAGTGAGTGTGTTGGTGGTGGAAGGACCAACACCCAGGCTTGTCCCAATAATCTCTCCATCCTCCCAAAGTGCGCACTTGTTCACTTCCCTTCACTGATTTCAAAGGAAATGACTGGTTTAAGAAATATGGTAGAAACTCCTACTAGCCCATGCCTTTTTTTTTCTATATTTGTACTATTTTCTATATTGTAGAATAATAGTGAAGACATCAAAACTATGAAATAACACATATTGAATCATGTAGTAACCCAAAAAGTGTTGAACAAATCAAAATATATATTTTATATTTGAGATTCTTCAAAGTAGCCACCCTTTGGCTTGATGACAGCTTTGCACACTCTTCATAAAACACAGACTGAAACAGCTGAACAGCCATTCACAATAATAAATGGAAAATTCACTCAAATTACACAATTACCTAGAGGTTGCCTTACCATGTAAACAGTCTATGGACAAGTTAAGACAGCAATCAGTCCTTTGGTTTTGTTAACCTGGCCACTATCTCCAAATGCTAACTTTTTAGCGTTTGTGCCAATAAGCTACCCGGACTATTTGCATTGACCCCCTTGTTTTTGTGTGTTTTTTTTACCGACTCTCTTGCACTGGCTCTATGCACAATCACTGGACTCTGAGAATGCTGCTCATTGACTACAGCGCAGCGTTCAACACCATTGTCCCCTCCAAGCTCGTCACCAAGCTTAGGACCCTGGGACTGAACACCTCCTTCTGCAACTGGATCCTGGACTTCCTGACGGGCCGACCCCAAGTGGTGAGGGTAGGCAACATCACCTCTGCCACACTGATCCTCAACACGTGTGTGTGCTTAGTCCCCTCCTGTACTCCCTGTTCACCCACGACTGCGTGGACTCGCACGACTCCAACACCATCATCAAGTTTGCAGACGACATGACGGTGGTAGGCCTGATCACTGGCAACAATGAGACAACCTACAGGGAAGAGGCCAGTGACCTTGCAGTGTGCGGCCAGAACAACAACCTCTCCCTCAACGTAAGTAAGACCAAGGAGCTGATCGTGGACTACAAGTAACGGGGGGATAGCACGCCCCCATCCACACCGACGGGGCTGCAGTAGAGCGGGTCGAGAGCTTCAAGTTCCTCGCCGTCCAAATCACTAAGAACTTAAAATGGTCCAAACACACGCACAGTCGTGAAGAAGGCACGACAGCACCTCTTCCCCTCAGGAGGTTGGAAAGGTTTGGCATGGGCCCTCAAATCCTCCAAAAGGTTATACAGCTGTACCATTGAGAGCATATTGACTGGCTGCATCACTGCTTGGTATGGCAATAGCACCGCCATAGATCGCATGGCGCTACAGAGGGTGGTGCGGACAGCCTAGTACATCACTGGAACCGAGCTCCCTGCCATCCAGGACCTGTATATCAGGCGTAGTGAAAAGAAGGCCCGGAAAATCGTTAAACCAACCAAGCCATAGACTGTTCTCTCTGCTTCCGCACGGCAAGCGGTACCGGTGCATTAAGTCTGACACCAACAGGCTCCTGAACAGCTTCTATCTCCCATGCCATAAGACTGCTAAATAGCTAACTAAATAGCTAACAAAATGGCTATACGGACTATCTGAGTTGACCTTTGTATTTTATTCTTATTTTTGCATTCTCTATGCACACTCACAGGGCCCTACACACTACACACCGATACACACACACAAACACTCACTCCATCATCTGCTCGCTCACACATAATATGCACATACTGTACATTTACAATGACTCTACACACCCACTCACATACAATCATCATATACGCTGCTGCTACTCTGTTTATCATATATCCTGAAGCCTAGTCACCTTACCCCTATACGTATGTACCTCTATGGATCCAGTATGCCTGCACATTGTAAATATGGTACTGGTACTGACCCTGTATATAGTACGCTTACCTACTTTATCGTCTTCTTCTTAGTTTTATATCTCATGTGTTTTTGTTCTACCTTGTTATTTGTATTATTACATTGCTATTGATTACTACATTGTTGGGGTTAGAGCTGGCAAGAAAGGCATTTCACTGTACTGGTGCATTTGACATTAAAACTTGAAACTTGAAACACACCCACACACACACACACACACACACACACACACAGAAAACACACACGCAAACACACTCACACATAGACACACTTTCACACTCTTTCACATTCTTCACATACACTGCTGCTACTCTGTTTATTATCTATCCTGATTGCCTAGTCACTTTTACCCCTTACCTACATGTACATATTACCTCAATTACCTAAACTACCTCATTCCCCTGCACACTGGCTCGGTACCAGTACTCCTTGTATATACAGCCTCCTTATTGTTATGTTATTGTGTTACAATTTGTTTGTTTTTTTGCACATTTCTCATACTTTTTAACTCTGCATTGTTGGAAAAGGGCTCGTAAGTAAGCATTTCACGGTAAAGTCTACACCTGTTGTATTCGGCACATGTCACAAATAACATTTGATGATTGATTGATTTGAAAACCGATGACAGATGTGTAATTTGAGTGAACTATCCCTTTAAAATCCTATTGTAGTGTTTCATCAGTGGGAGGTTAGCGTGAATTGTTTGTTCATGACTATTAGGACTCTTTATGACTATTAGGATGTTTTATGACACTTTATAACTATTAGGACTTCATGACTACTAGGAGGACTCTCCAAGACTATTAAGACTCTTCTTGACTATTAGGACGCTGCATAACTATAAGGACTCTTTATGACTATAATAACATTTGTGACTATTAAGACCCTTAATGGCTATTGGGACTATTCAAGTCTATTAAGAATATTCATGACCATTAGGACCCTTCATGACTATGAGGTGTCTTTATAACTATTAGGATGCTTTATGACACTTAATGACTATTAGGACTCTTCATAACTATTAGGAAGACTCTCCATAACTATTAGGACCCTTCATGACTATCAGGAAGACTCTCCATAACTATTAGGACTCTTCATGACTATTAGGAATACTCTCCATAACTATTAGGACTCTCATGACTATCAGGAAGACTCTCCATAACTATTAGGACCCTTCATGACTATCAGGAAGACTCTCCATAACTATTAGGACCCTTCATGACTATTAGGAAGACTCTCCATAACTATTAGGACCCTTCATGACTATCAGGAAGACTCTCCATAACTATTAGGACTCTTCATGACTATTAGGACGACTCTCCATAACTTTTAGGACTCTTCATGCCTATTAGGAAGAATTTCCATAACTATTAGGACTCTTCATGACTATTAGGAAGAATTTCCATAACTATTAGGACTCTTCATGACTATCAGGAAGACTCTCCTTAACTATTAGGACCCTTTATGACTATCAGGAAGACTCTCCATAACTATTAGGACTCTTCATCACAATTAGGAAGACTCTCCATAACTATTAGGACTCTTCATGACTATCAGGAAGACTCTCCATAACTATTAGGACCCTTCATGACTATTGGGAAGACTCTCCATAACAATTAGGACTCTTCATGACTATCAGGAAGACTCTCCATAACTATTATGACTCTTCATGACTATTGGGAAGACTCTCCATAACTATTAGGACTCTTCATGACTATCAGGAAGACTCTCCATAACTATTAGGACTCTTCATGACTATTGGGAAGACTCTCCATAACTATTAGGACCCTTTATGCCTATCAGGAAGACTCTCCATAACTATTAGGACTCTTCATGACTATCAGGAAGACTCTCCATAACTATTAGGACTCTTCATGCCTATCAGGAAGACTCTCCATAACTATTAGGACCCTTCATGACTATCAGGAAGACTCTCCATAACTATTAGGAGTCTTCATGACTATCAGGAAGACTCTCCATAACAATTAGGACTCTTCATGAATATTAGGACTCTTCATGACTATTAAGACTCTTCATGTCTATTAGTACTCTTCATGACTATTAGTACCCTTCATGACTATTAGGACCATTCATGACTATTAGTACCCTTCATGACTATTAGGACTCTTCATGTCTATTAGGACCGTTCATGACTATTAGGACCCTCCATAACTATTAGGAATGTTCATGACTATTAGGACCCTTCATGACTATCAAGACTCTTCATGACTACCAGGACTATTCACATCTATTAGGACCCTTCACGACTATTAAGACCATTAATGACTATTAGTACTCTTCATGACTACTAGGACTCTTCATGTTTATTAGGACTCTTCATGACTATTAGATCCCTTCATGACTATTAGGACCCTTCATGACTATTAAGACTCTTGATAACTATTTTGACTCTTAATGACTATTAGGACTCTTCATGTCTATTGGGACTTTTCATGTCTATTAGGACCCTTCATGACTATTAGGACCCTCCATGACTATCAGGAATGTTCATGACTATTAGGACCCTTCATGACTATCAAGACTCTTCATGACTACCAGGACTATTCACATCTATTAGGACCCTTCACGACTATTAAGACCATTAATAACTATTAGGACTGTTCATGTCTATTAGATCTCTCCATGACTATTAGGACTATTCATGTCTGTTAGGACTCTTCATGACATGCCAGTCTATATTTTTTTCTATGTACGGTAACTATAAGTCTATACAGTATGTCAGTTTCCTCTAAAGTGTGTGTGTGCCCGCATATGTATGTGTGTATGCGCACACGTGCACGCGTGTGTGTATCCGTTGGAGCAGTAAGGATGAACACTGATTGTGTGTATGCATGCACGCGTGTGTGTATCCGTATGTGTGTGTGTTTTATAGGAAGAGATCTTTTAAATTCCCTTCACTACGCTGTATTTTTTATTCAGTCAATTGTGCACCACTCCGTGTGCTCTAGAACATACAAGGTCAAGGGAAGAAACCACTTTTCAAAGGAAGCATTCAGACACATCACAGAAGAGCATATGCCCCCAAAAAACATTACTCTGGAAAAAGCATTCCTGATAGCACATAATAATACTCTGTCTATATCCTCTGTATCATTCCAGACACACTTCAAAAGGTCTGATGATGTAAGGTTCTGTATTTATTTTGTTAGTTCACCTTGTGTTCTTGAACGTAGCCCTGTTTCTTTTTGTTCTTGAACGTAGCCCTGTCTTTCATATTTGTTCATTGATTTCACCTGTGTTAGTTACTCACCTGGTCTCATCAGCTCCTTATTTAGTTCAGTTCTTTCTGTTTGTGCCTACTGAGGTATTGTTCGTTTTGACTCTACTAAGCCTTTTCCTAGCTCGTTTGTGAGAACCAGTTTTAGCCTTCAGTCCTAGTTTTGTTTCACCTGCCTGGTTGTCTACCTGTGGATGTCCATTTCCTGCCTGTGACCACGATTCCTGCCTTCTGCAAAGGCGTAATAAAAAACATATCACTTTATAACTATTAGGACTTCATGACTACTAGGAGGACTCTCCAAGACTATTAAGACTCTTCTTGACTATTAGGACGCTGCATAACTATAAGGACTCTTTATGACTATAATAACATTTGTGACTATTAAGACCCTTAATGGCTATTGGGACTATTCAAGTCTATTAAGAATATTCATGACCATTAGGACCCTTCATGACTATGAGGTGTCTTTATAACTATTAGGATGCTTTATGACACTTAATGACTATTAGGACTCTTCATAACTATTAGGAAGACTCTCCATAACTATTAGGACCCTTCATGACTATCAGGAAGACTCTCCATAACTATTAGGACTCTTCATGACTATTAGGAATACTCTCCATAACTATTAGGACTCTCATGACTATCAGGAAGACTCTCCATAACTATTAGGACCCTTCATGACTATCAGGAAGACTCTCCATAACTATTAGGACCCTTCATGACTATTAGGAAGACTCTCCATAACTATTAGGACCCTTCATGACTATCAGGAAGACTCTCCATAACTATTAGGACTCTTCATGACTATTAGGACGACTCTCCATAACTTTTAGGACTCTTCATGCCTATTAGGAAGAATTTCCATAACTATTAGGACTCTTCATGACTATTAGGAAGAATTTCCATAACTATTAGGACTCTTCATGACTATCAGGAAGACTCTCCTTAACTATTAGGACCCTTTATGACTATCAGGAAGACTCTCCATAACTATTAGGACTCTTCATCACAATTAGGAAGACTCTCCATAACTATTAGGACTCTTCATGACTATCAGGAAGACTCTCCATAACTATTAGGACCCTTCATGACTATTGGGAAGACTCTCCATAACAATTAGGACTCTTCATGACTATCAGGAAGACTCTCCATAACTATTATGACTCTTCATGACTATTGGGAAGACTCTCCATAACTATTAGGACTCTTCATGACTATCAGGAAGACTCTCCATAACTATTAGGACTCTTCATGACTATTGGGAAGACTCTCCATAACTATTAGGACCCTTTATGCCTATCAGGAAGACTCTCCATAACTATTAGGACTCTTCATGACTATCAGGAAGACTCTCCATAACTATTAGGACTCTTCATGCCTATCAGGAAGACTCTCCATAACTATTAGGACCCTTCATGACTATCAGGAAGACTCTCCATAACTATTAGGAGTCTTCATGACTATCAGGAAGACTCTCCATAACAATTAGGACTCTTCATGAATATTAGGACTCTTCATGACTATTAAGACTCTTCATGTCTATTAGTACTCTTCATGACTATTAGTACCCTTCATGACTATTAGGACCATTCATGACTATTAGTACCCTTCATGACTATTAGGACTCTTCATGTCTATTAGGACCGTTCATGACTATTAGGACCCTCCATAACTATTAGGAATGTTCATGACTATTAGGACCCTTCATGACTATCAAGACTCTTCATGACTACCAGGACTATTCACATCTATTAGGACCCTTCACGACTATTAAGACCATTAATGACTATTAGTACTCTTCATGACTACTAGGACTCTTCATGTTTATTAGGACTCTTCATGACTATTAGATCCCTTCATGACTATTAGGACCCTTCATGACTATTAAGACTCTTGATAACTATTTTGACTCTTAATGACTATTAGGACTCTTCATGTCTATTGGGACTTTTCATGTCTATTAGGACCCTTCATGACTATTAGGACCCTCCATGACTATCAGGAATGTTCATGACTATTAGGACCCTTCATGACTATCAAGACTCTTCATGACTACCAGGACTATTCACATCTATTAGGACCCTTCACGACTATTAAGACCATTAATAACTATTAGGACTGTTCATGTCTATTAGATCTCTCCATGACTATTAGGACTATTCATGTCTGTTAGGACTCTTCATGACATGCCAGTCTATATTTTTTTCTATGTACGGTAACTATAAGTCTATACAGTATGTCAGTTTCCTCTAAAGTGTGTGTGTGCCCGCATATGTATGTGTGTATGCGCACACGTGCACGCGTGTGTGTATCCGTTGGAGCAGTAAGGATGAACACTGATTGTGTGTATGCATGCACGCGTGTGTGTATCCGTATGTGTGTGTGTTTTATAGGAAGAGATCTTTTAAATTCCCTTCACTACGCTGTATTTTTTATTCAGTCAATTGTGCACCACTCCGTGTGCTCTAGAACATACAAGGTCAAGGGAAGAAACCACTTTTCAAAGGAAGCATTCAGACACATCACAGAAGAGCATATGCCCCCAAAAAACATTACTCTGGAAAAAGCATTCCTGATAGCACATAATAATACTCTGTCTATATCCTCTGTATCATTCCAGACACACTTCAAAAGGTCTGATGATGTAAGGTTCTGTATTTATTTTGTTAGTTCACCTTGTGTTCTTGAACGTAGCCCTGTTTCTTTTTGTTCTTGAACGTAGCCCTGTCTTTCATATTTGTTCATTGATTTCACCTGTGTTAGTTACTCACCTGGTCTCATCAGCTCCTTATTTAGTTCAGTTCTTTCTGTTTGTGCCTACTGAGGTATTGTTCGTTTTGACTCTACTAAGCCTTTTCCTAGCTCGTTTGTGAGAACCAGTTTTAGCCTTCAGTCCTAGTTTTGTTTCACCTGCCTGGTTGTCTACCTGTGGATGTCCATTTCCTGCCTGTGACCACGATTCCTGCCTTCTGCAAAGGCGTAATAAAAAACATATCCAAGGCGAATAGAGGCAAACTATTCTAAATTATATTTAAATTATATATTTTCCATCGGTCTGTGTTTGTGACCTGAAAGATAAGCTCTAACTCTTATGCATATATCCTCACATTTAAGGAAGCAAAGTGGAAGCAGCAGTGGTGTAATCGGTGTGGGAATGGCCTTAGGTCTGGAAAGCAAGCTATCGAAATGAGTCGGAAAATGGGGAAAAAGCAAGCAGTGATGGTTCTGAAAATGCTCTGCTGACCTCCAGCTGTTTTCAGCTTTGCCTTTTGTCTGTTTGTCTGGCTGTTAGATAACCTTTCAGCTCACTCTCTATTGGCCAGACAGGGTGAATAGCTGACAGCACCATGGACAGAAAACCAGCCAACTCTAAAGAAGAAGACAGTTTACCAAGCCAACGATTCACAATCGTTGCATGTTTGTAATTGCTTTACTCTGACAAGTGACTATAGAGCGCTACATGCATGATGGCACATTACGTTTTATGTACTTTGGTTGAGGTGATGAGGATGGATGGATGGATGGACAGATGGATGAGGGTGTTTCCTGCAAAGGAAGATCATGTACAGTACACTGATGAACACAGACAATTCATGGATGACATGACAATCTGAACTCATATTTATTCCTATAACCTGGTATTTGTTCTTGATTCTACTGCTAATGGAAAGTGTTAGTCGAACGCATTTGGACATAGCACTGCAGCATATAGGTTGGCCATAGGGCTTTGGTCAAAAGTAGTGCACTATAAGGGGCATAGGGTACCATCTGGAACAACATTTGGCCAGGGCCCATTGGGCTCTGATCAAAAGTGGTGCACTACATAGGGAGCAGGGTGCCATTTGGGACAGAGACACAATCTCTTACCTTGGCGACCAGCTCTCCCATCAGTCCGTTCCAGACCCCGTTGGCCTGTTGGCTCCCGTACTTATGGTCAGGGGCCACGTAGATCTCGTACTTGAAGCCCAGGTAGTTAGAGAGAGAATCCAGCACGTCGATGGAGTAGCCTTGGTACTTCTTAGGCTTCCCAAGGACATTCTCTGACACCATCACAAAGGGCTCCTCCTGTGGGGACAAAAATCTATGTTCATCCTTACTGCTCCATCCGGCACTACTGTACTGTAGCCCAGGTTTCCCTCTGTCTCCACTGTCTCCTCTGTCTCCGCCCCATGCTTTTTTTCTTACATGGTTTACAATTTATTGAATGGGTCAGTTTGAGCCAGCCAGTCCATATCCTTTCCCAGGATGTTTTGCCTCAATGTCACTAAATTGGTGTAACAATACTAGAGGTTGATGCTATTGTTTTCCACCTGACAGACAGTAACCGTACAGAGAGAGAGCAGTGAGGGAGAGAGATAGAAAGAGAGAGAGGTGTGAAATAGAGAGAGAGAGAGAGAGAAATAGAGAGAGAGTGAAATATGACTAATACGACCACACTCCACCTGCTAATTGTCATGGACTATCCTGTAACGTGTCTCAACTTTCCGCCGAGAAGAAGAAACAGTAGCCCTTTCTCTTCCTGGCTTCCTTCCTCTTTAATAAATCCCTATTGATGACTGAAATCTTTCTGGGAATATGTCAGCCAGATGTATTACCGAGGGGGTGTTATTGACTACTCACGGCATGCACATTAAGCCAGTGCTTTCTAATCCTCCATGGCCCCCGTCGCTCAATAAGCTATTAGTGGGAGTGTGGACATGCATGCCAACTCCTACTGTAGCCGTGAGGCACCATCAAACAGTGAGGGAACCCCTCCATGCCGCAGCACACCATGATACCTAGCTACCTAGCTACCTACCTACCTACCTACCTACCTACCTACCTACCTACCTACCTACCTACCTACCTACCTACCTACCTACCTACCTACCCCACTACTCCATACACTCCATCATAGCCCCACAACCACAACCTTACCTGACACACACACACACGCATCACACACACACACATGCGCGCACACGCACAAACACACATCAAGCGCACACGCACACACACGCTACTCTGACGCACTACAGTGTATGGCTTTCCCTTCCGCACAACTACACATTGATTACCTCCTCAGTGTATGGCTACACATTGATTACCTCCTCAGTGTATGGCTACACATTGATTACCTCCTCAGTGTATGGCTATCCCTTCTGCACAACTACACATTGATTACCTCCTCAGTGTATGGCTACACATTGATTACCTCCTCAGTGTATGGCTATACATTGATTACCTCCTCAGTGTATGGCTATCCCTTCTGCACAACTACACATTGATTACCTCCTCAGTGTATGGCCATCCCTTCCGCACAACAACACATTGATTCAAATTCACCCCAGATCTCGCAGACCATCTCAGTAGCGAGAAAATCAATACTGAGCGTGAAACAGTACAAGTGTACCTCTGTGAGAGCATGTGTCCTACATTATCACAGTGGGAGGTGCACTACACGAATATGAGAGTGTGTAGCCATGTGTATGTGTCCCAGCGGGAAGCAGTGTCTGTGTGTGGGAGCTTTAATGTGTGTTTGTGTTTACGGTGTGCACTATGTAATCAAATCCATTCCTGTGTGTGTGTGTGTGTGTGTGTGTGTGTGGACATTATATTTGTGTGGGTACATGCATGTTCACAGTCCAAGTGCATAATGTGTGTGTTCCTCTAGACTGGAGGGAAGGTCTTTATACAGACAGTTTTAGACTGGAGGGAAGGTCTTTATACAGACAGTTTTAGACTGGAGGGAAGGTCTTTATACAGACAGTTTTAGACTGGAGGAAAGGTCTTTATACAGACAGTTTTAGACTGGAGGGAAGGTCTTTATACAGACAGTTTTAGACTGGAGGGAAGGTCTTTATACAGACAGTTCTAGACTGGAGGGAAGGTCTTTATACAGACAGTTCTAGACTGGAGGGAAGGTCTTTATACAGACAGTTCTAGACTGGAGGGAAGGTCTTTATACAGACAGTTCTAGACTGGAGGGAAGGTCTTTATACAGACAGTTCTAGACTGGAGGGAAGGTCTTTATACAGACAGTTCTAGACTGGAGGGAAGATCTTTATACAGACAGTTCTACACTGGTCTTTATATAGACAGTTCTAGCCTGGATGGAAGGTATTTATACAGACAGTTCTAGCCTGAAGGGAAGGTCTTAATATAGACAGTTCTAGACTTGAGGGAAGGTCTTAATACAGACAGTTCTAGACTGGATGGAAGGTCTTTATACGGACAGTTTTAGACTGGAGGGAAGGTCTTTATACAGACAGTTTTAGACTGGAGGGAAGGTCTTTATACAGACAGTTTTAGACTGGAGGGAAGGTCTTTATACAGACAGTTCTAGACTGGAGGGAAGTTCTTTATACAGACAGCTCTAGACTGAAGGGAAGGTCTTAATATAGACAGTTATATACTTGAGGGAAGGTCTTAATACAGACAGTTCTAGACTGGATGGAAGGTCTTTATACGGACAGTTTTAGACTGGAGGGAAGGTCTTTATACAGACAGTTATATACTTGAGGGAAGGTCTTTATACAGACAGTTCTAGACTGGAGGGAAAGTCTTTATACAGACAGTTCTAGACTGGAGGGAAGGTCTTTATACAGACAGTTCTAGACTGGAGGGAAGGTCTTTATACAGACAGTTCTAGACTGGAGGGAAGGTCTTTATACAGACAGTTCTAGACTGGAGGGAAGATCTTTATACAGACAGTTCTAGACTGGAGGGAAGGTCTTTATACAGACAGTTCTAGACTGGAGGGAAGATCTTTATACAGACAATTCTAGACTGGTCTTTATACAGACAGTTCTAGCCTGGATGGAAGGTTTTTATACAGACAGTTCTAGACTGGAGGGAAGGTCTTTATACAGACAATTCTAGACTGGAGGGAAGGTCTTTATACAGACAGTTCTAGACTGGAGGGAAGATCTTTATACAGACAGTTCTAGACTGGAGGGAAGGTCTTTATACAGACAGTTCTAGACTGGAGGGAAGATCTTTATACAGACAGTTCTAGACTGGTCTTTATATAGACAGTTCTAGCCTGGATGGAAGGTCTTTATACAGACAGTTCTAGACGGAAGGGAAGGTCTTAATATAGACAGTTCTAGACTTGAGGGAAGGTCTTTATACAGACAGTTCTAGACTGGAGGGAAGGTCTTTATACAGACAGTTTTAGACTGGAGGGAAGGTCTTTATACAGACAGTTTTAGACTGGAGGGAAGGTCTTTATACAGACAGTTCTAGACTGGAGGGAAGGTCTTTATACAGACAGTTCTAGACTGGAGGGAAGGTCTTTATACAGACAGTTCTAGACTGGAGGGAAGGTCTTTATACAGACAGTTCTAGACTGGAGGGAAGATCTTTATACAGACAGTTCTAGACTGAAGGGAAGGTCTTTATACAGACAGTTCTAGACTGGAGGGAAGGTCTTTATACAGACAGTTCTAGACTGGAGGGAAGGTCTTTATACAGACAGTTCTAGACTGGAGGGAATTTCTTTATACAGACAGTTCTAGACTGGAGGGAAGGTCTTTATACAGACAGTTTTAGACTGGAGGGAAGATCTTTATACAGACAGTTCTAGACTGGTCTTTATATAGACAGTTCTAGCCTGGATGGAAGGTCTTTATACAGACAGTTCTAGACTGAAGGGAAGGTCTTAATATAGACAGTTATATACTTGAGGGAAGGTCTTTATACAGACAGTTCTAGACTGGAGGGAAAGTCTTTATACAGACAGTTCTAGACTGGAGGGAAGGTCTTTATACAGACAGTTCTAGACTGGAGGGAAGGTCTTTATACAGACAGTTCTAGACTGGAGGGAAGGTCTTTATACAGACAGTTCTAGACTGGAGGGAAGATCTTTATACAGACAGTTCTAGACTGGAGGGAAGGTCTTTATACAGACAGTTCTAGACTGGAGGGAAGATCTTTATACAGACAGTTCTAGACTGGTCTTTATATAGACAGTTCTAGCCTGGATGGAAGGTCTTTATACAGACAGTTCTAGACGGAAGGGAAGGTCTTAATATAGACAGTTCTAGACTTGAGGGAAGTTCTTTATACAGACAGTTCTAGACTGGAGGGAAGGTCTTTATACAGACAGTTTTAGACTGGAGGGAAGGTCTTTATACAGACAGTTCTAGACTGGAGGGAAGTTCTTTATACAGACAGCTCTAGACTGAAGGGAAGGTCTTAATATAGACAGTTATATACTTGAGGGAAGGTCTTTATACAGACAGTTCTAGACTGGAGGGAAAGTCTTTATACAGACAGTTTTAGACTGGAGGGAAGGTCTTTATACAGACAGTTCTAGACTGGATGGAAGGTCTTTATACAGACAGTTTTAGACTGGATGGAAGGTCTTTATACAGACAGTTTTAGACTGGAGGGAAGGTCTTTATACAGACAGTTCTAGACTGGAGGGAAGGTCTTTATACAGACAGTTTTAGACTGGAGGGAAGGTCTTTATACAGACAGTTTTAGACTGGAGGGAAGGTCTTTATACAGACAGTTCTAGACTGGAGGGAAGGTCTTTATACAGACAGTTCTAGACTGGAGGGAAGGTCTTTATACAGACAGTTCTAGACTGGAGGGAATGTCTTTATACAGACAGTTCTAGACTGGAGGGAAGATCTTTATACAGACAGTTCTAGACTGAAGGGAAGGTCTTTATACAGACAGTTCTAGACTGGAGGGAAGGTCTTTATACAGACAGTTCTAGACTGGAGGGAAGGTCTTTATACAGACAGTTCTAGACTGGAGGGAATTTCTTTATACAGACAGTTCTAGACTGGAGGGAAGGTCTTTATACAGACAGTTTTAGACTGGAGGGAAGATCTTTATACAGACAGTTCTAGACTGGTCTTTATATAGACAGTTCTAGCCTGGATGGAAGGTCTTTATACAGACAGTTCTAGACTGAAGGGAAGGTCTTAATATAGACAGTTATATACTTGAGGGAAGGTCTTTATACAGACAGTTCTAGCCTGGATGGAAGGTTTTTATACAGACAGTTCTAGACTGGAGGGAAGGTCTTTATACAGACCGTTCTAGACTGGAGGGAAGGTCTTAATAAAGACAGTTCTAGACTGGAGGGAAGGTCTTTATACAGACAGTTCTAGACTGGAGGAAAGTTCTTTATACAGAGTTCTAAACTGGAGGGAAGGTCTTTATACAGACAGTTCTAGACTGGTCTTTATACAGACAGTTCTAGCCTGGATGGAAGGTCTTTATACAGACAGTTCTAGACTGGATGGAAGGTCTTTATACAGACAGTTCTAAATTGGAGAGAAGGTCTTTATACAGACAGTTCTAGACTGGTCTTTATACAGACAGTTCTAGACTGGCGGGAAGATCTTTATAAAGACAGTTCTAGACTGGAGGGAAGGTCTTTATACAGACAGTTCTAGACTGGTCTTTATACAGACAGTTCTAGACTGGAGGGAAGGTCTTTAAACAGACGGTTCTAAACTGGAGAGAAGGTCTTTATACAGACAGTTCTAGACTGGAGGGAAGCTCTTTATACAGACTGCCATCAGACTGCCATCAGACTGCCATCAGCCACACAGTGCTCATATTAATAGCACCAGCAGAGTCCCCCATGGAGACCATAGGGGCTCACCAGAGTCGTTTAGCCAGCCCACATACCCTGACTGGCCTGTACTCACTGAGCTGGAACTCTGCTCTGCCTGAGAGGGTCACTGGGGCGTGGATGGAGCACTCTCTCTCTCTCTCTCTCTCTCTCTCTCTCTCTCTCTCTCTCTCTCTCTCTCTCTCTCTCTCTCTCTCTCTCTCTCTCTCTCTCTCTCTCTCTCTCTCTGTCTCTCTCTCTCTCTCTGCACTTCAGCTCCAGAGAAAGACTGGGCACATTACCCATCAGTCACCAGGAGGGAGGGAAGGAGGCATTGACTGTACAAAGCCTCCAGATCCCACTGTTCACTGCTCCCCGACTCCCCTAACATACGCCTCATGCGTAACCAAGCCCTCGTCAAGATCCCACTGGCACCACACCATCCCGCTTAGACATACACACTGATATTTCTTCAGATTTTAAGTGTTTTTTTTTAAAGTAACATTTAAGCTGGACATTTTCCACTCAAATAGATCAGCGCTAAAAGGCCTCCATGGGAAAGCAGTAAATCAATGGATGACTGGTGCTACTTCTGTTATTATCCCACAGTCTCTGAGCAGAGCTGGAGATGATGCCTGGCCAGGGAGGGATACAGCCTGCCTGGGCTGATGGGTCCTGCTAATCCCTGTGTTTCTTGAGCATGGCACCCAGTTATTATCCACACAGTAGGGATGCTGGGAAGAGCGCAGGGCCTCTTGGAGTAGTGAATGCTCCCTGTCAGGTTGCCCCAAGCCCCCCTGTGTGTAAACAGTCAATACAGCCCTTAACAAATCAATTGGTCACCAACAGGACTTATTGGGAGTGCCGCTAATGTGATCTAATTGTCTCGTAAACCCCTTTCCTGCAGTCAAATTACCAAACCGCCCTCTAGTGGCCTCATGGGTGGAATGTTTTTCATAATTTCATAATTAATTAACATTAACGTATTTTAACACACCAAAAAAACAGTGTTTATATGTCAAATGGTTTTGTTATATTTCAGTCTTCTGTGATGTATGTAAAAGTGTAATGTTGGGATGTAAACTCAAAATTGAATACATTTCAACTCTATATTTGAAATGATACAGGTGTCTTCTTTTTTTAAGCCCCTAACCATGTGTGTGATGTGTATACTTTTGTTTCAAAGTAGATTTGTTTAAGACTACCAAGAAACACTGCAGTAAAATATTAGTAATTAGCCACTGAGTAGATCAGTTGAACATGATAAGTTGATTGGTTTAAATTAAAAAGTATATTTACAGATAGATAGATGGTGGTGGTTGGGGGTCATTGGATATAATCACACCGGGCAAAAGTTAGTTGAACCAACATTCCATTAATGTCATTTGTCAACATACTGACATTGAACATCAATGGAATTTTCAAAAATAAATGTAAACATACTCATTTTAACCATGGTTCTTCTGAACTGGGTCTACAGATCAGAAAGCCCTAGCATACTATACTGTTAGGCTAGCATTTGGAGGGAGTGAAGCTATCTATCACACACAACATCTCATTCATGGATATACAGGGGTAGTCCATCCACAGTACTCTAGACATTTCACACCAATTCTTACTGGCTGCACTTCATAAAGGATGTCAATCACAGAGGTCGAGCAAATGAGAGAGAGAGAGAGAGAGAGAGAGAGAGAGAGAGAGAGAGAGAGAGAGAGAGAGAGAGAGAGAGAGAGAGAGAGAGAGAGAGAGAGAGAGAGAGAAAGCGAAAGAGAGAGAGAGAGAGAGAGAGAGAGAGAGAGAGAGAGAGAGGAGAGAGAAATAAAGAGAGAGAGAGAGAAAGCGAAAGAGAGAAAGAGAAAGATAAAGACAAAGATAAAGAAAGAGAGAGAAGAAAGAGAAGAGAGAAATAAAGAGAGAGAGAGAGAGAAGAGAGAAAGAAAGAGAGCCACAGAAAGATTGAGACCAAGGGATTTCTCAGTGAATACTGCAGTCTTTCCCCTTGTGCCTCTGGGAAAACACACACACACAAGCATGCTTGCACAAACTCACACACGCACACACACACCACCCAACCCTTTTCCTACACACCATTTCTCAGAAACTTACTCCATGTTATTTTTGACAGGGATGAAAATCAGGGAGAAAAAAAAGGCAGAGCCACAGAATGGTAGAATCATCTCTTTCTTCTCCCCCAGACTTCAAAGCTGGGATATGAAGATACGACATGAAGAATTTAATGCTCTGAATCTTTAAGCACTCAGGGGACTCACTCAAATCGGCACTGGAGGCGAGATAGAAAAACTTGAATCTCGATATAATGGAGCTCAATTCAACTTCCGAAATTGCGTTAAAAGAAGCGCCCGTTGTCCACTTACGGTCCGTGAACAGACACCCCGACATAAATCTGGGAGTGTTGAACATCGTTGACGCACCAGGACTAATTACAAGTGATATCTTTATGATGCCAGTCCACCATGGGCCTGTATGTAAAGCAGTGTACAGACAGTCCCATTGTGGATACAGACTGACAGCTCTGGGCTGAAGTCAGCATCTAGGGTCAACTTCATCCTACTCCGATACAGACTGTACTCACCAGGACAGTGACCACTCGCAGAACCACGCCCCTCATGTTGTTCTCCAGCTTCCTGTCTGTTAGCGTTCCGTTGAGGCCGTGCACTGGGTCCCAGGTGGCCAGCTGGAAAACAAGGAGGAAGTACAGTTTATTAGTGACATGGTAACATGTTAACATAATGGTCCTCTGTGGATCAGTTGGTAGAGCATGGTGTATGGTGCAGGGTTGTGGGTTCGATTCCTGCTGGGGCCAACTATATGAAAATGTATGCACGCATTATGGCAAGTCGCATTGGATAAAAGTGCTAAATGGCGAATATTATTATATTTTATTATGGGTTAGAATTATGTAAAACACTGAACAAGCATCATTCCAGCAGCTTGATGACACAGTCAATCGTGACAATCAAATGTTTCACACTATCTCATAATTTGCAGTTATCACAATTGACATATTGTTACTGTATGTGAAGAAAAACAAGTGTAGGACAGTCAATGAGCTACCTTAACTATTCATAATGGTACTCTGAATAGTGCAGGACAGTCAATGGGCTACCTTGACTATTCATAATGGTACTCGAAATAGCCATTGGACTACTTTTGTGCCCTGGTCAAAAGTAGTGCACTATGTAGGGAACAGGGTGCCATTTGGGCCATTATCTTCATTCTGTAAGGTCGTCAGGGTTTTGTCAACAGAAACGGCCTCAGGAGCAGAAGGAGCTGAAGAAAAAGTAGAAGTGCTGATCGAGGGTCAGGTCTCCCCTTGTCCATGTCATGATATTAATTATGTTCTAAAATGCAAAACTGATCCTAGATCAGCACTCCTAGTCGGAGACACTTAACTGACCCATAATTCATAGAGGAGAGAGAGGATAGAGAGGAGAGACAGAGGAGACAGGAGAGAGAGGAGAGAAAGGAGACAGGAGAGACAGGAGAGAGAGGAGACAGGAGAGAGAGAGAGAGAGAGGAGAGAGGAGAGAGAGAGAGAGAGGAGACAGGAGAGAGAGGATAGAGAGGAGAGAGACAGGAGAGAGAGGAGACAGGGAGAGAGGAGAGAGAGGAGACAGGAGAGAGAGGAGACAGGAGAGACAGGAGAGAGAGGAGACAGGAGAGAGAGGAGACAGGAGAGAGAGGAGAGATAGGAGACAGGAGAGAGAGGAGACAGGAGAGACAGGAGAGAGAGGAGACAGGAGAGAGAGGAGACAGGAGAGAGGAGGAGAGATAGGAGACAGGAGCGAGAGGAGACAGGAGAGAGAGAGGGACAGGAGAGAGGAGAGACAGGAGAGAGAGGAGACAGGATAGAGAGGAGAGAGAGGAGACAGGAGAGAGAGGAGACGGAGGAGAGAGGAGAGAGAGAGGAGAGAGGAGAGAGAGAGAGAGAGAGGAGACAGGAGAGAGAGGATAGAGAGGAGAGAGACAGGAGAGAGTGGAGACAGGGGAGAGAGGAGAGAGAGGAGACAGGAGAGAGAGGAGACAGGAGAGACAGGGAGAGAGAGGAGACAGGAGAGAGAGGAGACAGGAGAGAGAGGAGAGATAGGAGACAGGAGCGAGAGGAGACAGGAGAGAGAGGAGGGACAGGAGAGAGAGGAGACAGGAGAGAGAGGAGACAGGATAGAGAGGAGAGAGAGGAGACAGGAGAGAGAGGAGACAGGAGAGAGGAGAGAGAGAGGAGAGAGGAGAGAGATGAGACAGAGAGAGAGAGAGAGAGAGAGGAGACAGGAGAGAGAGAGAGAGAGAGACAGGAGAGAGAGGAGTCAGGAGAGAGAGGAGTCAGGAGAGAGAGGAGACAGGAGAGAGGAGAGAGAGAGACAGGAGAGCGAGGAGAGAGAGGAGACAGGAGAGAGAGGAGAGACAGAGGAGAGACAAAGGAGACAGGAGACAGGAGAGAGAGAGAGAGGAGACAGAGGAGACAGAGAGAGGAGACAGAGGAGACAGAGGAGCCAGGAGAGACAGAGGAGGGAGAGGAGACAAGCGAGACAGAGGAGAGAGAGGAGAGAAGGAAGAGAGAGAGGAGAAAGAGGAGACAGAGGTGAGAGAGGAGACAGAGGAGCAGAGTAGAGGTCTTCACGGAACCACCTGTACCTGAATACCCGAGACCCAATCCGGGACCTGAGCGGGTCCGGATCCAGAATTCTAAATAATGTCACGGGTCTGCGTCGGAACTTGATATGATTGTCACAGGTCTCGGGTATGTTTAATTTTTACTGAATTGTCTGGAAGGTCCGTACAAATGAGAGAGAGAGAGAGGAGAGAGAGAGAGAGAGAGAGAGAGAGAGAGAGAGAGAGAGAGAGAGAGAGAGAGAGAGAGAGAGAGAGAGAGAGAGAGAGAGAGAGAGAGAGAGAGATGCAGTCAAGACAGGTACTATGTAATCATACTGGATGATAAATAACCTAGCTATGGCAGCTATTCGTCTACTATAGCGCGAGTCGGCTTGGTTGGTTGCTTTCTCTCCATCCCTCCTCCCTGCTTACCGTGTCACTTGCTCACACTCACAGTAGCCTACACACACAGCACGGCCCCTGCTAGAGCGTCAATTTGCGCTTTATCAACTCCAGTTAATAAAGTAGCTTAAAATGTGACTTTTCTGCTGCTTTCCTCACTCGGATCGGACCGGGTCTGGATCCGACCAGGTCTATACGGAACGGGTGTAGTTGTCCTCAGGTCCATTCAGAACGGGTCTCTATATAAAAAAATATATTTATGCATATTGGGTCCGGGTGGGAAAGCCCCAGGGCTATTTCAGAACGTGTCCATGAAGGCCTATATAGCAGAGGCCACTTTCAATCCATTTTATGTACCACATTGCCTCACAGCAAGCAAGTGTAACCTATGCATCATTCATTATTTCAAATTTTTTTTGTTCAACCTCTCTCTGTCTCACTAGCACCAAATAATCCCTCCATTGCTGGGTTTACAGTAATAATCCCTCCATTGCTGGGTTTACAGTAATAATCTACCAAGAAGCTGGATATTTTAGCTGGATAAGGTATTTTATGTTATGTTGCTTTAAGTCCCCTTCACTCTCTCCTTGAGTCAGATCATCCTCGCCCCCTCTCAGACCCCCCCCCCCCATTCTTCACTGACACTCCTGACAGTTTATTACATCAGGCTGCAAATGCATTCCACTTGTGTCTGTCATGTGTTAATGAGTTTTCCCACAACATAATATGCCCATGAGATGAAAAACAAATACTGAAAGTGAATGTGTGTGTTGTGTGTTGTGTGTATGCGTGCGTGTGTGTCTGTGTGTTCAGTGTGTGCGAATTTAACATAGCTCCTTTATGTAACCTTCGTTTGAACCTTTTCATGCGTCTTCTTTTGTCTTCTGATATATTCCGCCTGCAGGTTGCGCTATAGTGCTACATTCATAAATGAAAAAAACGACTCTTTCAATATAATAGAACAGGTACT
>NC_140001.1:7553306-7692418 GCF_964263955.1 Coregonus lavaretus
GAAGAGAGAGAGAGAGAGAGAGAGAGAGAGAGAGAGAAGAGAGAGAGAGGAGAGAGAGAGAGAGAGAGAGGAGAGAGAGAGAGGGAGAGAGAGAGAGAGAGAGAGAGAGAGAGAGAGAGAAACAAAGAAAGAAGAGAAAGAGACAAAGAGAGAGAGAGAGAGAGAGAGAGAGAGAGAGAGAGAGAGGGGAGAGAGAGAGAGAGAGAGAGAGAGCGCGCATCTTCTTATCTTCTGAGGGACAGATAAGGGCTCAATTCCTTTGGCAAAACATGTGGGGCTGTGTCTGGCTTCTCCTGTGCTGCAGTCAGAGGCTAAAGAATGGCACAATTAGCATCCCATAATGCCTCGCTCTCCACACTGAAACACTCCCTTTTGTTCCCCACGTATCGCCATCTCGTCTTGACATTTCTACATTGGTAAAAAGTCTCGCCCCATCTCATCTCCTTTATCAGATCAAGTCGAGCGCTTCCTAGTACAACCAGACAGACTTGTTGACCAGATTGACTAGGTTTCCCAACTGTGTTGCTAGTGGTGTACAGGGCTGGGCAGACTGTGGAGGGGGTACAGGGGAAGGGTAGCATTAGGGTAGGCAAGGGGCATGGTGCTGGGGCCTGGGAATGCTGACGTTATGGTGCTGGGCCAGGTGGTTGAACCAGAACCACACAGTGAGACCAGTGAGTTGACGTGGTCCTGCTGTAGGATGAGTGAGACCAGTGAGTTGACGTGGTCCTGCTGTAGGATGAGTGAGACCAGTGAGTTGACGTGGTCCTGCTTCCCCCACTGCTGTATCGATTAGCTGGGAGTCACACCTCCACTCAGCCCTTCTCCTTCAAACCCGTTGCCAGCATCCCAAATGGTACTCTATTCCTATATAGTGCACTACTTTTGACCAGAGCCCTAAACTATACAGTATATACTAAATTCAGCAAAAAAAGAAATGTCCTCTCACTGTCAACTGCGTTTATTTTCAGCAAACTTAACGTGTAAATATTTGCATGAACATAACAAGATTCAACAACTGAGACATAAACTGAACAAGTTCCACAAACATGTGACTAACATAAATGGAATTATGTGTCCCTGAACAAAGGGGGGGTCAAAATCAAAAGTAACAGTCAGTATCTGGTGTGGCCACCGGCTGCATTAAGTACTGTAGTGCATCTCCTCCTCATGGACTGCACCAGATTTGCCAGTTCTTGCTGTGAGATGTTACCCCACTCTTCCACCAAGGCACCTGCAAGTTCCCGGACATTTCTGGGGGAAATGGCCCTAGCCCTCACCCTCCGATCCAACAGGTCCCAGACGTGCTCAATGGGATTGAGATCCGGGCTCTTCGCTGGCCATGGCAGAACACTGACATTCCTGTCTTGCAGGAAATCACGCACAGAACGAGCAGTATGGCTGGTGGCATTGTCATGCTGGAGGGTAATGTCAGGAAGAGCCTGCAGGAAGGGTACCACATGAGGGAGGAGGATGTCTTCCCTGTAACTCACAGTGTTGAGATTGCCTGCAATGACAACAAGCTCAGTCCGATGATGCTGTGACACACCGCCCCAGACAATGACGGACCCTCCACCTCCAAATCGATCCTGCTCCAGAGTACAGGCCTCGTTGTAACGCTCATTCCTTCGACGATAAACGTGAATCCGACCATCACCCCTGGTGAGACAAAACAGCGACTCATCAGTGAAGAGCACTTTTTGCCAGTCCTGTCTGTTCCAGCGACGATGGGTTTGTGCCCATAGGCGACGTTGTTGCCGGTGATGTCTGGTGAGGACCTGCCTTAAAACAGGCCTGCAAGCCTTCAGTCCAGCCTCTCTCAGCCTATTGCGGACAGTCTGAGCACTGATGGAGGGATTGTGCGTTCCTGGTGTAACTCGGGCAGTTGTTGTTGCCATCCTGTACCTGTCCCGCAGGTGTGATGTTTGGATGTACCGGTCCTATGCATGTGTTGTTACACGTGGTCTGCCACTGCGAGGACGATCAGCTGTGCGTCCTATCTCCCTGTAGCGCTGTCTTAGTTGTCTCACAGTACGGACATTGCTATTTATTGCCCTGGCCACATCTGCAGTCCTCATGCCTCCTTGCAGCATGCCTAAGGCACGTTCACGCAGATGAGCAGGGACCCTGGGCATCTTTCTTTTGGTGTTTTTCAGAGTCAGTAGAAAGGCCTCTTTAGTGTCCTAAGTTTTCATAACTGTGACCTTAATTGCCTACCGCCTGTAAGCTGTTAGTGTCTTAACGACCGATCCACGGGTGCATGTTCATTAATTGTTTATGGTTCATTGAACAATCATGGGAAACAGTGTTTAAACCCTTTACAATGAAGATATGTGAAGTTATTTGTATTTTTATGAATTATCTTTGAAAGACATGGTCCTGAAAAAGGGACGTTTATTTTTTTGCTGAGTTTATATAGGATGCCATTTGGGCTGCATCCTTTCTTCACTCCACTCCAGCAACTCTCCAACACACCAGTGACCAGCAACACTAACAACACAAGGGCCCGCAACACCATTCCCACAATAGGCCACACAGACGAGCCCAAGGTGGTTGGTGGTAGGTTGTAATGTTTCCAGAGGCTACTCAGTCAAGCTGTCCTTTTAGTGAGTTCCTGTTGCCTTCACAACGTAGGAAATTGGAGTGTGATGTCTGCTCTGTCTCCTCACCTAAGAGACCTCTGACCCGGTCTCCTCACCTCAGAGACCTCTGGCCCAGTCTCCTCACCTCAGAGACCACAGGCCCAGTCTCCTCACCTCAGAGACCACAGGCCCAGTCTCCTCACCTCAGAGACCTCTGACCCGGTCTCCTCACCTCAGAGACCTCTGGCCCAGTCTCCTCACCTCAGAGACCTCTGGCCCAGTCTCCTCACCTCAGAGACCTCTGGCCCAGTCTCCTCACCTCAGAGACCTCTGACCCGGTCTCCTCACCTCAGAGACCTCTGGCCCAGTCTCCTCACCTCAGAGACCTCTGGACCGCTGGGGACTAACAGTGATGAAAGCCCTGCGCAGCATGTCGCTCGCCGGTATATTAAGGCGCCAGATGCCAATTTAGTAAAAAAGAGATGTGAGATTCTTAAAACTCCCACCCTCCCTTATGTTTTCATGAGTTGTTGTGTGAATCGTCTCCTCCGGTTATATTTACAGTATGTCTGTGTTTACACAGACCTCATTACTCAATGGGGGAACGCTCAGGAGAACGCTCCGTGAATGCTCAGGGAACACTCACTGTGGTATTCCAGGCAGGGTAGCGGGTTCACATCAATAGTGTCCTGCCCTGAAGACTCTCTAAACACTGACTGGAAAGTCAATGTGGCGCAGTGGTTCAATCAACACAGATGTCATGCTGACGGTGCAGGATCGTGTAGCGTCCCTCTGTGTGGGCTGACGGCTCCAGGAAGGCCCGTGAGCTGCCTGTGGTGTTTGTCAACTTGCTCATACAGAGAGGGGGATTACCATAAACACTGCAACAGGACCACTTTCCCTTTCCACACAGGCCCTCTAGGGACACCTAAGCATACACATTCAAAGTAATTGGAACATGACCCAACATGCTGTATAGGCCAAAATGTTCATCGACTGTATACAACAGTACATTGGGCGTGATCTTTCAGGGGACACCTCATAAGTCACGTTTATTTAAAGACAATACCTAACGAAAGGATTGTCTGTATATTAGTGAATTGACATAACCACTAGCCTTGGTAAACTCATACTGTGGATAGTGTGTTTGCTTTAGCCATGCAGGTTGAAGGTTCACCTCCCCGTTCTGACTGCTACTCCGAGCTTGTAAATCACACCAAACAAAGTCATTGACATCTCCAATGAGTCCAACCCTTCTGTTGGGAAATGGAGCACACATGCAGACAGCAAAGACTTTTGGGTTTGAGACCCAAAAACATAAAACAGACCGAAGAAACAGGAGCAGCACAACTGTTAAGTTCCAACAGTATGAACTAGCTCCCATCACAAGCTCCTGACTCTGGAGACAAGACATAGTTGGGTATCTGCTGGCTGGGCTGTCTGATCCGTGTGCCAAAATCCTACCACCACAGTAGATGAGGAGGGTCCATCCCAAGTCATTTCATGAATGTCGTACTGTTAAAAAGGTTTCAGAAATCAACACACAGGTACTATTGGCCTACACATTGCAATTATGACAAAAGTCTGATTGTTTGATGCAATTGCGACCAGAAGCTATTCTCCCCAAGGTACATTGATGTGTTCGAAATGTTGCTTTTTTCAATTAAATAATGAGAAAATGTTGATAAATTAGATGCGTCAACTACTGTTGTTAGTGCAAAACTATTCCATTGGTCATTTCAACGTGAGCAGCATCAGGTTATCTTATTAATGAAGACATGTTTTTGTTTGACCCCCCCACCACGTGTGGGGAAATATCTTATTATTGGCAAGAACATCCTCATCAAATCTACTCACACAACTCCACAAATGACTTCATTAACATTACAACGATTTAATTGGTGGGGTGGAGAGCCAACCTTTAACAATGGAGCTCTTGTCTCTAGCAGCACAATGGTCAGCAGAGCTCAGACTGGACTGTTTTCATCCGTTATGCCAATATATAATTGGTTTTTATGAATTAAGTTGGACGAAAAGGTAATTGCTCTGTGACGGAGCTGACCCTACCCAATGCACATAAAGAGGTTAAAATATTAACTTGACTCATAAAAATTGTCAAAATTCAATACATATTTATTCAACTATAAAACAGATTGGTTTAAAGAGGTTAAAACACAGACCATGCTAAAAGGTTATTAAAACAACAAAAACCTTTCCTGCAGAGCATATAGCATGTCTTCTTCTTCAAAGTTTTATGGCAGACTACCTCTATTGGTATATTGCCGCGACCTACTGTAAGGGGTCTTCTTCTTTCCGCCACCTACTGTTTTGGCTGTATATCAGCCCAAATAATATCAATAATAAAAACTCAATGTACTCTTTTATTCAGATTCAACTGCCAATGCCCATCCCTACAGGCTCTGGGGCCTGAGAAGGAAAAGCATCTTCGGACAATATTCGTTGCAATGTTTCGGCAGTAAAGTCCTGGAAATCCAAAAACCTTTCAGCCGCAGATACTATTATGTCCAGTTTCTTTGACTTTTTTTCAGTTTGTGCAGTACAATTAATCACATGCGCGATAATCACAATAAAATCCACCTTCTTCACAATCAGCATATCAGTTTCCCTCAACTGTTGCACAACACTGAATCTCCACAATCTGCGGAGCATCCACCGCCATATCTTCAGCTCCAGCATCCACCGCCATGTCTTCAGCTCCAGCATCCACCGCCATATCTTCAGCTCCAGCATCCACCGCTATATCTTCAGCTCCAGCATCCACCGCCATATCTTCAGCTCCAGCATCCACCGCCATATCTTCAGCTCCAGCATCCACCGCTATATCTTCAGCTCCAGCATCCACCGCTATATCTTCAGCTCCAGCATCCACCGCCATATCTTCAGCTCCAGCATCCACTGCTGTATCTTCAGCTCCAGCATCCACCGCCATATCTTCAGCTCCAGCATCCACCGCCATATCTTCAGCTCCAGCATCCACCGCTCCCCTTGCTCCTTCAACTATTTTACGTGCCTTCATGTAGGAGACCTGCTGTATAGCCCTGACCCTTGCCACTTCATACTCCTTTACCCTTACCGGGCACTCCGGGGAATTGGGAACGTGGTTGCCATCACAATTACAACATCGTACACCCTCAGATTCTTCAACAACATTCCTTCAGAACACACTTGATACATGTCCATACATTTTGCAATTCCGGCAAAACAACAGCTTGAACACAAAAGCTCTCACCGCATATCAAATCACATTTTATTTGCCACATGTGCCGAATACAACAGGTGTAGACCTTACCGTGAAATGCTTACTTACAAGCCCTTAACCAACAATGCAGTTCAAGAAAGAGTTAAGAAAATATTTACTAAATAAAGTAAAACTTTATAATAACAATAACGAGGCTATATATAAGGGTTACCGGTACTGAATCAATGTGCGATGGTACAGGTTAGTCGAGGTAATTTGTACGGGGGGGGGGGGGGGGATAGTCCGGGTGGCCATTTGATACCTAACATAATCCCATCTTCACATGGAGAAACTCTTCGTCAAACATCCATCAATAATACCCACAGGCTTTCTTCTTTTCCTCCATTCACTACACAGTTCAGCCGGCGTGCTCCAACTACTCCTGGCATGCTGCTGGTAAACCACGAGACCTCTACGTCCAACACCCCCACGCCAGAGACCTTTTAAAGGTGTGCTGCTACAAAAATGCAAACGCTCCACTTCATAAGTCAATAGTTTGTCGATTCTTAATGCCTTTTCCTTCTTCTCTTTCCACACACAAGAAATCAAATCAAAACCACTTCTGGTCACTCTGACCGACTCCACCTTTCCCAATGCATCCCTTACCATCCTTAATATTTCAAACGGATCTCCCAAAAAAGCATAATTGTTAGTGAACCTTACTCCAACCAGAAACCTATACTCTTTACATTTACATTTACATCATTTAGCAGACGCTTTTTAGCCCTTTTTGTTACATTTTCCTTTGTCACTTTCCTCAGCCAAACTGCAAGGATCCACTCTCTCCACAAATCTCACTCCCACTGGGCCAGAATCATCTTTTACATCCTTAGAACTAGGCCCTAACTCGCCAGTCCTCACCGCGGGTACTTCATCCACGCTCCCGTCAGGTTCCATCTCCCAGCTACTAGAGCACGTATCCCTCTTTTTACACTTGTCACCAACCTTCCTTACCGCCCCGCTTTCCTCTACACTACTGTACAGTATGTCTACCTCTTCCAAGCATTTTCTCTCCCACTGTTCAAACAGACCACTTTTCAAGACGCAAACCAATTAAGAGCAGGCTTGGCCAATTACTAGGCGTGGCCAACACCTGAAAACACTCAAATTGACAAGACAAACTACTGACTGAATGAAGTTGATGGTAAATGTATACATATGAGGAATGGTTTGAATAATGAAAGAGTTCCGGTGACCTTCACCCTTCAGCAAACAAAGGAAAGGAGGGGCGCTTAGCAACAATGACAACAATCAGGAGAATGGCTGACCAAGAAAAACTTCCAGAAGGACTAATTCCAGGTCAAAGGGAGTTGGAGCACTCACATGGGAACCACATGTTTGATACTATTCCATTGACTCCATTCCAGCCATTATTATGAGCCGTCCTCCCCTCAGCAGCCTCCACTGTTGTACAGGACGCGAACAGGTGACTGACGTTTCGACGTCAATCTGACGTTTTCCTCAGTGACCTGACCATTGCACATATTTTTGGGCCCAGTTAACACACAAGTAACAAAATCACAAAATGTACAAGTGAAGATGCATTGAATGCCATCTTAACATGCTCTATCCTCAAACTAAGCAATACGGCCTGAGGGGGTGTGGTATACGGCCAATATACCACGGCTAAGGGCTGTTCTTATGCACGACGCAATGCGGAGTGCCTGGATACAGCCCTTAGCCGTGGTATATTGGCCATATACCATAAACCCCCTGAGGTGCCTTATTGATATTATAAACAGTTTACCAATGTAATTAGAGCAGTAAAAATAAATATTTTGTCATACCTGTGGTATACGGTCTGATATACCACGGCTATCAACCAATCAGCATTCAGGGCTCGAACCACCCAGTTTATAATTGTATTTATAATATTTGTTTAGTTTTATATTATTTGGACCAACAAGTTTAAGAACCACTAACACGGGACAACCAAGAGATTAATTAATTGGAAAACAGGACTTATTGATTCAATGGAGCATGCAACAGGGTCTCTACAGTCTACACAGAAGAACTAGCTACCTCTGCTACCTCAGAAATGTGGTTAGCTTGCTCTGTGCATCTTCGCCCCACTGTTTGTAGAGAACAAAGAAAAACTTGAGACGATCCTCTACTTGATTCTCACAGAGACAGCAAGTCCCAGAGGAAGCCATTATTTTTCTGTGGGGAGGCGTTGCACAGCAAAGCACAGCCGCAGTGCACAGATGGTCCAGGGGATGGCGTTGCTCTGTTTTCTCTGTGATCAGCCTCAGCGGCACATCACCCATAATAGACTAGGCAGTCAATTCCGCCTGATCTTTATAGTATGAAGAATTCACTCTCTGATTTCCCACCTGAGTACCAAGCTGTTTTTAATTGCTTGCTCCAATTGTTAAAGGGTAAATCCATTTGAATTCAGTCACTATTTGACATCGTCCCTTTTGATTTTTACCCATGGGAGAAGTGGTCAGAAAGTGACTTTTTGGACATCAATCGCCAAACATTCAGGAGATAAAGGTGCTCAAAGTTGACCCATTTGGCATAATCCACCACACCATGAGACATCCATGTCTTCATCACTGGAGAAGATCAACATTTGTGTTCGATATCATTTAAAAGCTTATAAACAGGGTTGTCAAACTATTTTATAATTTCTTGCAAAATAATTATATTAACCTTCAACGTCAATTATCTAAAAAAAGCGTTTTCATATTAGAATATGTTGTAGCTTAGACCCTACTTTACATCTGAGGTTTTTGTGTTGTTCCCCGCCATCGGTTGAGACACAACATGCTCTTGAATACAGGGTGGGTGTCATTTCAATCATAGAAATATAATGCATAGAATGGACATATCCCTTTAGACCACTGCAATTTAGCTGGTACACCATTGAAATGTAAATCTAATTACTACCACAAAGATGGAAGCCGGTCCACCAACCATCGAATGTCAACTTAAATGGTCATGTCTATTCTATTGTCTATATTTCTATGACTTCAATAGGTTTCATATGGAGGATTGACAGTATAATATAAAACAACAGACATTCCAATTCAAGTCAACATTCTCTGATATGTGGAACTCCAACCATCTTTGAAAGTAGGACATTTTAAAGTTGAAATGTCAATTGTTTTCCCATTATAGTACATTTATCAGCCAAAACATGACACCCACCCTGAATTGACGTTTAAGGTATATAAAAAAAGGACAATTCAAGAAATTATCAAATAGTTTGACAACCCTGTTTGTAATCTTTCAAATGATATCAATCTCAAATGTTTACATTTTCTAGCGATGAAGACATGGATGTCTCATGTTATGGTGGGGTATGCAAAATAGGTCAACTTTGAGCACCTTTATGTCTTGAACGTTTTGTCATTCAGGTCCAAAGAGTCACTTTCTGAGCACTTCTACAATGGGTAAATATGTATGGAAAGTTTTGTTCAAATCAAAAGCGGTGCTGTCAAAAAGCGATCGTATTCAAATGGTTTTACCCAAAATATACATTTTCTACACACTGTAGTTGATGCTTATTTACTGACTAGAATCTTGCGTTGTACGGCTGTTTCTACACTATCTTCAAAGAAAAGACAAATCAGCTCTTGCTCCTATCACTTTTTTTTATTCAAGCTTACGTGTCTGCCTTTTTGGCCTTGGTCAGAGCTTTTTTTGGAATAGAATCAGGGAAGTCCAGGCATGTCTATCACACCTGCCCATCTTTTTACCCCATTATTATACCAAATATTGATTCTACAAAAACTATTTAGATCGGCCCACTGGGCTAAAATGGACCAGCCCATCTGGCATTTGGCTAGTACTTCTGAATAGAATGCAACATAGTGACTTATAATATTTGGGAACAATGTGGTAGTCGCACAAGCATCCATTGTTCCATTTAATTTGAGATTGAATTTAATTCAATTGCAATATAGTGGTTTGTTATTGAATGAGGTGAACAATTATCAATTCTGCCCTTAATCAAAATAATACAGTTAATTTCCCCTTCCTATTCAATTAACTGTGTGTATAAATTAAAACAAGAGTTCAACTTTGCAAATGAAAATAACTTAATAAATAAAGTATTCTAATCTATCAAAATGTATTCCATGAGCTACACTTTTAATGAGAAAACAAATCTGAAATGAATGACAGTGAGTGTGACGTGTGGGTGTGTGTTTGTCAGGCCCCTTCCTATACAGTGCAGATGCTCTTCCAACTAGATCCATGCACTGTGTCTTCCTGATCACAACGTACCAATCAAGCTACTGTCATTTTTAAATGTGTGATTTTGTTACTTGTGTGTTAATTGGGCCCAAAACTGTTTCATTATTCAAACCATTCCATATACAGTGCATTCGGAAAGTATTCAGACCCCTTGACTTTCTCCACATTTTGTTACGTTACAGCCTTAATATAAAATGTATTAAATTATTATTTTTTCCCTCATCACTCTACACACAATACCCGATAATGACAAAGCAAAAACTGGTTTTTAGAATTTTTTGCAAATGTATTAAAAATAAAAACGGAAATATCACTTTTACATAAGTATTCAGACCCTTTACTCAGTACTTTGTTGAGGCACCTTTGGCAGCGATTACAGCCTTGAGTCTTCTTGGGTATGACGCTACAAGCCTGGCACACCTGTGTTTGGGGAGTTTCTCCCATTCTTCTCTGCAGATCCTCTCTAGCTCTGTCCGGTTGGATGGGGAGCATCACTGCACAGCTATTTTCAGGTCTCTCCAGAGATGTTAGATCCGGTTCAAGCGGGCTCTGGCTGGGCCACTCAAGGACATTCAGAGACTTGTCCCGAAGCAATTCCTGCATTGTCTTGGCTGTGTGCTTAGGGTCGTTGTCCTGCTGGAAGGTGAACCTTCGCCCCAGTCTGAGGTCCTGAGAGCTCTGGAGCAGGTATTCATCAAGTACCTCTCTGTACTTGGCTCCGTTCATCTTTCCCCACAGCATGATGCTGCCACCACTATGCTTCACCGTAGGTTTGGTGCCAGGTTTCCTCCAGACGTGACGCTTGGCATTCAGGCCAAAGAGTTTAATTTTGGTTTCATCAGACCAGAGAATCTTGTTTCTCATGGTCTGAGGGTCTTTAGGTGCTTTTTGGCAAACTCCAAGCGGGCTGTCATGTGCCTTTTACTGTGTTCCTTTAAAGATGAAGAAATGTTTTGGTACCCTTCCCCAGATCTGTGCCTTGACACAATCCTGCCTCGGAGCTCTAAGGACAACTCCTTCAACCTCATGGGCTTGGTTTTTGCTCAGACATGCACTGTCAACTGTGGGACCTTATATAGACAGGTGTGTGCCTTTGAAAATCATGTCCAATCAATTGAATTTACCGCAGGTGGACTCCAATCAAAGTAGTAGAAACATCTGAAGGATGATTGATGGAAACAGGATGCAACTGAGCTCAATTTCGAGTCTCATAGCAAAGGGTCTGAATACTTACAGTACCAGTCAAAAGTTTGGACACACCTACTCATTCTAGGGTTTTTCTTTATTTTTACTATTTTCTACATTGTAGAATAATAGTGAAGACATCAAAACTATGAAATAACACATATGGAATCATATAGTAACCTAAAAACTGTTAAACAAATCAAAGTATATTTTAGCCTTGATGACAGCTTTGCATACTCTTGGCACACTCTAGTCACCTGGAATGCATTTCAATTAACAGGTGACCCTTTTCAAAAGTTAATTTGTAGAATTTGTTTCCTTCTTAATGTGTTTGAGCCAATCAGTTTTGTTGTGACAAGGTAGGGGTGGTATACAGAAGATAGCCCTATTTGGTAAAATACCTATCTATATTATGGCAAGAACAGCTCAAATAAGCAAAGAGAAACGACAGTCCATCATTACTTTAAGACATGAAGGTCAGTCATTCCGGAAAAATTCTTTGAAAGTTTCTTCAAGTGCAGTCGCAAAAACCATCAAGCGCTACGATGAAACTGGCTCTCATGAGGACTGCCACAGGAAAGGAAGACCCAGAGTTACCTCTGCTGCAGAGGATAATTTCATTAGAGTTACCAGCCTCAGAAACTGCAGCCCAAATAAATGCTTCACAGAGTTCAAGTAACAGACACATCTCAACATCAACTGTTCAGATGAGACTGTGTGAATCAGACCTTCATGGTCGAATTGCTGCAACTGTAACTTTAAGCGTCAGTTGTCAGCGCAGCTTACCGATCACTGCACCTGTACACAGCCTTTCTGAAATTAGCCCACCCAACTACCTCATCCCCATATTGTTATTTATTTTGCTAATTTGCACCCCAGTATCTCTATTTGCACATCATCTTTTGCACATTTATCATTCCAGTGTTATACGAAACTGTAACTATTTTGCACTATGGCCTATTTATTGCCTTACCTCCATAACTTACTACATTCGCACACACTGTATATATATTTTCTGTTGTATTTTTGACTTTATGTTTTGTTTACCCCATATGTAACTCTGTGTTGTTGTTTTTATCGCACTGCTTTGCTTTATCTTGGCCAGGTCGCAGTTGTAAATGAGAACTTGTTCTCAACTGGCTTACCTGGTTAAATAAAGGTGAAAAAAGAAAAGAAAAATAAAAGAAACCACTACTAAAGGACACCAATAAGAAGAAGAGACTTGTTTGGGCCAAGAAACATGAGCAATGGACATTAGACCGGTGAAAATCTGTCATTTGGTCTGATGAGTCCAAATTTGAGATTTTTGGTTCCAACCGCTGTGTCTTTGTGAGACACAGAGTAGGTGAACGGATGATCTCTGCATGTGTGGTTCCCACCGTGATGCATGGAGGAGGAGGTGTGATGGTGTGGGGGTGCTTTGCTTGTGACACTGTCTGTGATTTATTTAGAATTCAAGGCACACTTAACCAGCATGGCTACCACAGCATTCTGCAGCAATACGCCATCCCATATCATTTGTTTTGCAACAGGACAGTGACCCAACACACCTCCAGGCTGTGTAAGGGCTATTTGACCAAGAAGGAGAGTGATGGAGTGCTGCATCAGATGACCTGGCCTCCACAATCACCCGACCTCAACCCAATTGAGATGGTTTGGGATGAGTTGGACCACAGAGTGAAGGATAAGCAGCCAACAAGTGCTCAGCATATGTGGGAACTCCTTCAAGACTGTTGGAAAAGCATTCCAGGTGAAGCTGGTTGAGAGAATGCCAATACTGTGTAAAGCTGTCATCAAGGCAAAGGGTGGCTACTTTGAAGAATCTAAAATCTAAAATATATTACAATGTAGAAAATAGTAAAAATAAAGAAAAACACTTGAATGAGTAGGTGTGTCCAAACTTTTGACTGGTACTGTATGTAAATAAGGTATTTCTGTTTTAAATTTGTTATACATTTTCAAAAATTTATTAAAACCTGTTTTCACTTTGTCGTTATGGGGTATTGTGTGTAGATTGATGAAGAAAAACATTAATTTAATCAATTTTAGAATAAGGCTGTAATGTATTAAAATGTGGAAAAAGTCAAGGGGTCTGAATACTTTCCGAATGCACTGTATGTATACATTTACCATCAATTTAATCCAGTCAATAGTTCGTCCTGTCAATTTGAGTGTTTACAGACGCATGATGACAAGGGTCATATGTGGGGTACATTATCCAATCACCAGTGGCTCTAATGCTGTCTGAAAGAAGCCATTTGGAAATAAATATGATCTGTGATCAGGGAGCCTTCCCTGGCTAACAGGGCATCCCGCAGGGCACTGCAGTGCACAGGGCCTCCAGACTGGAGCTCCACAACTCCCTGCTGGCCTCCTGGGCCTGTGTCTATCTCCTCCAGCACTGACACAGAAACAGGGAAACAGGCTTCCTTTCTTCCCTCTTAGACCCTCTTCTCTACTCCATGCCTCGCAGCCAAACATGGAGAGAATGCAGCTTCAAACTCTGGCCCTGTTTCATATTAAAAGCACAGCGAGTTCAAACTGAAGGAGTTTGTCTATGTTAGAGGAGCAGAGAGCAGTCGGAGAAACGGCTTTGCCTGTGTTCTTCCCCCATGAAGACACAGAATGAAAGAGGGGTCGGTGGGTAGTCTCCCTAGGCAGACGGTTGCCTCCCACAATGTATCCAATGCTACGACATACAGTCTGCACGTAGTAGGATGTCAGTTTGGCAATAAGGAAAAGGAGGAGTTGAGAAACCTGGCTTTCCAACATCACTACCTACGTCACAACCTACATCACAACCTACATCACTACCTACATCACTATCTACATCACTACTTACATCACTACCTACGTCACTACCTACGTCACTACCTACGTCACTACCTACGTCACTAACTACATCACTATCTACATCACTACCTACGTCCCTACCTACGTTACTATCTACATCACTACCTACATCACTACCTACGTCACTACCTACGTCACTACCTACATCACTACCTACATCACTACCTACATCACTACCTACATCACTATCTACGTCACTACCTAAATCACTACCTAAATCACTACCTAAATCACTACCTACATCACTACCTACATCACTACCTAAATCACTACCTACGTCACAACCTACATCACTACCTACATCACTACCTACATCACTACCTACATCACTACTTACATCACTACCTACGTCACTACCTACGTCACTACCTACGTCACTACCTACGTCACTAACTACATCACTATCTACATCACTACCAACATCACTACCTACATCACTATCTACATCACTACCTACGTCACTACCTACGTCACTATCTACATCACTACCTACATCACTACCTACATCACTACCTACATAACTACCTACGTCACTACCTACGTCACTACCTACGTCACTATCTACATCACTACCTATATCACTACCTACATCACTACCTACATAACTACCTACATCACTACATACATCACTACCTACGTCACTATCTACGTCACTACCTATGTCACTCCCTACATCACTACCTACATCACTACCTACGTCACTACCTACATCACTACCTACATCACTACTTACATCACTACCTACATCACTACCTATGTCACTACCTACATCACTACCTACGTCACTACCTACATCACTACCTACGTCACTATCTACGTCACTACCTACGTCACTACCTACGTCACTACCTACGTCACTACCTACATCACTACCTACATCACTACCTACATCACTAACTACATCACTACCTACATCACTACATACATCACTACCTACATCACTACCTAAATCACTACCTATGTCACTACCTACATCACTACCTACATCGCTACCTACGTCGCTACCTACATCACTATCTACATCACTACCTACGTCACTACCTACGTCACTATCTACGTCATTACCTACATCACTACCTACATCACTACCTATGTCACTACCTACATCACTACCTACGTCACTACCTACATCGCTACCTACGTCGCTACCTACGTCACTATCTACATCACTACCTACGTCACTACCTACGCCACTATCTACGTCATTACCTACATCACTACCTACATCACTACCTACATCACTACCTATGTCACTACCTACATCACTACCTACGTCACTATCTACGTCACTACCTACGTCACTACCTACATCACTACCTACGTCACTACCTACATCACTACCTATGTCACTACCTACATCACTACCTACGTCACTATCTACGTCACTACCTACGTCACTACCTACATCACTACCTACGTCACTACCTACGTCACTATCTACGTCATTACCTACGTCACTACCTACATCACTACCTATGTCACTACCAACATCACTACCTACATCGCTACCTACGTCGCTACCTACGTCACTATCTACATCACTACCTACGTCACTACCTACGTCACTATCTACGTCATTACCTACGTCACTACCTACATCACTACCTATGTCACTACCTACATCACTACCTACGTCACTACCTACATCACTACCTACGTCACTATCTACGTCACTACCTACGTCACTACCTACATCACTACCTACGTCACTACCTACGTCACTATCTACATCACTACCTACGTCACTACCTACGTCACTATCTACGTCACTACCTACGTCACTATCTACGTCACTATCTACGTCACTACCTACATCACTACCTACATCACTACCTAAATCACTACCTACATCACTACCTACATCACTACCTAAATCACTATCTACATCACTACCTACGTCACTACCTACGTCACTATCTACGTCACTACCTACGTCACTACCTACGTCACTATCTACGTCACTATCTACGTCACTACCTACGTCACTATCTACGTCACTATCTACGTCACTACCTACATCACTACCTACATCACTAACTACATCACTACCTACGTCCCTACCTACGTTACTATCTACATCACTACCTACATCACTACCTACATCACTACCTACGTCACTATCTACATCACTACCTAAATCACTACCTACATCACTACCTACATCACTACCTAAATCACTACCTACGTCACTACCTACATCACTACCTACATCACTACCTACATCACTACCTAAATCACTACCTACATCACTACCTACATCACTACCTACGTCACTACCTACGTCACTATCTACGTCACTACCTACGTCACTACCTACGTCACTATCTACGTCACTACCTACATCACTACCTACATCACTATCTACATCACTACCTAAATCACTACCTACATCACTACCTACATCACTACCTACATCACTACCTACATCACTACCTACATCACTACCTAAATCACTACCTATGTCACTACCTAAATCACTATCTACATCGCTACCTACGTCGCTAACTACATCACTACCTACATCACTACCTACATCACTACCTAAATCACTACCTACATCACTACCTATGTCACTACCTACATCACTACCTACATCACTACCTACGTCACTAGCTAGTTGACTTCAATGAGCCTTAACGCATATTTGCACTTTTCCTAAAATAAAAAATACTAGGCTCCCGTAAATTGTATTGTATGTGTGAGTCACATTGTCAATAAGCAACATACAGTATAGGTCTACCGTTGATACTGCATTATAGGACTGAATAATTTAAATACGTTTGGAGGAACGCGTCTTTGGTAACTGGATGAGCAGCGCTCTTTAGAGATGGGGATGGATACTTGAACAAGCTAAATTAAGTATGCAGGTAGGCATATGTGTGTATGTTTTAGGAGGTGCAGGATATTTTCAATTCAAGGCACTCTGAAGAATATACTATTTAAACAGCTTTTATGGATAGGGTACTTTGCAAGGCCAGGATAAAAAAGAAACGACGCATTGCTGTTGAACCAGCCTTCATAATAGTAGCTAGGCCTAGGGTAAGGGTAGCCTATGGAGGGCTTGGTTTTTATTCATATGAAATGGAAAACAAGCTATCTGTTTTTTAAAACAACAACAATATTTCTAAATAGGATGCGGTCAGAAGCATGATATGATACATTGCTTCTCTCGTGCCATGGCACCGTGTGCACACATAGGCCTAAACGTCTTTACGCAGAATATTTGCACGTCTATACAAATACTAGGCTCCTGTTAATTGTATCGTTGCCTATGTGCGAGGCATATAAAAAAAAGATATGCCGTTAATACGGCATTATAGGACGACTGAATAGTTTGGAGGAGCGGGTCTTTGGTAATGTGACGAGGGGAGATCTTTGAAAATGGGGATAGATAGCCTACTTGAACAAGCGAAATTTAGTATGCAGGTATGTGAATTGTGTGTAATGAAAAAGCATGAGGACAGGAACCTCCAAAATATTTCTAAGCACTTTCAGTAGACCATTTAAAAGCTATTTTTCATAGGCTACTTGGCTAATGGCCAGGATAAAAAGCAGCACCTACAGTTGAAGTCGGAGGTTTACATACACCTTAGCCAAATAAATTTAAACTCAGTTTTTCACAATTCCTGACATTTAATCCTAGTAGAAAGTCCCTGTCTTAGGTCAGTTAGGATCACCACTTTATTTTAAGAATGTGAAATGTCAGAATAATAGTAGAGAGAATGATTTATTTCAGCTTTGTTTTCTTTCATCACATTCCCAGTGGATCAGAAGTTTACATACGCTCAAGTAGTATTTGGTACCATTGCCTTTAAATTGTTTAACTTGGGTCAAACGTTTCGGGTAGCCTTCCATAAGCTTCCCACAATAAGTTGGGTGAATCTTGGCCCATTCCTCCTGACAGAGCTGGTGTAACTGAGTCAGGTTTGTAGGCCTCCTTGCTCGCACACGCTTTTTCAGTTCTGCCCACACATTTTCAATAGGATTGAGGTCAGGGCTTTGTGATGGCCACTCCAATACCTTGACTTTGTTGTCCTTAAGCCATTTTGCCACAACTTTGGAAGTATGCTTGGGGTCATTGTCCATTTGGAAGACCCATTTGCGACCAAGCTTTAACTTCCTGACTAATGTCTTGAGATGTTGCTTCAATATATCCACATAATTTTCCTTCCTCATGATGCCATCTATTTTGTGAAGTGCACCAGTCCCTCTTGCAGCAAAGCACCCCCACAGCATGATGCTGCCACCCCCGTTCTTCACGATTGGGATGGTGTTCTTCGGCTTGCAAGCCTTCCCCCTTTTTCCTCCAAACATAACGATGGTCATTATGGCCAAACAGTTCTATTTTTGTTTCATCAGACCAGAGCACATTTCTCCAAAAAGTACAATCTTTGTCCCCATGTGCAGTTGCAAACCGTAGTCTGGCTTTTTTATGGCGGTTTTGGAGTAGTGGCTTCTTCCTTGCTGAGCGGCCTTTCAGGTTATGTCGATATAGGACTTGTTTTACTGTGGATATAGATACATTTGTACCTGTTTCCTCCAGCATCTTCACAAGGTCCTTTGCTGTTGTTCTGGGATTGATTTGCACTTTTCGCACCAAAGTACGTTCATCTCAAGGAGACAGAACGCGTCTCCTTCCTGAGCGGTATGACGGCTGCGTGATCCCATGGTGTTTATACTTGTGTACTATTGTTTGTACAGATGAACGTGGTACCTTCAGGCATTTGGAAATTGCTCCCAAGGATGAACCAGACTTGTGGAGGTCTACAATTTCTTTTCTGAGGTCTTGGCTGATTTCTTTTAATTTTCCCATGATGTCAAGCAAAGAGGCACTGAGTTTGAAGGTAGGCCTTGAAATACATCCACAGGCACACCTCCAATTGACTCAAATGATGTCAATTAGCCTATCAGAAGCTTCTAAAGCCATGGCATCATTTTCTGGAATTTTCCAAGCTGTTTAAAGGCACAGTCAACTTAGTGTATGTAAACTTCTGACCTACTGGAATGGTGATACAGTGAATTATAAGTGAAATAATCTGTCTGTAAACAATTGTTGGAAAAATTACTTGTGTCATGCACAAAGTAGATGTCCTAACCGACTTGCCAAAACTATAGTTTGTTAACAAGAAATTTGTGGAGTGGTTGAAAAATGAGTTTTAATGACTCCAACCAAAGTGTATGTAAACTTCCGACTTCAACTGTATGTGATGCTGCTAAACCAGCCTTGATTAATGGGAGGATAGGTTATGCTTGTTTTTTTTTATCAAATTAAACGAACTAGGGGGGAAACCAATCGTTTTTTAATGTTTCTAAATACGGCACAAAAGGCACATCTCTCCTTCTATGGGCACTATGCGTCATGGCTGGATAGGCTGCGCTTCCTCACTCAAAATTCATGCCATTATCAACTGTTACATGTTAAGACCTGCTTTTTGTAGGTTTTAAAACTTTTGCGCTCATTTTTAAGGACACACTTCAAATATTGCCACCCCTCCCACCTCAGCACAAATGTAGCTCAATTGGTAGAGCATGGCGTTTGCAACGCCAGGGTTGTGGGTTCGATTCCCACGGGGGGCCAGTATGAAAAAATAATAATGTATGCACTCACTAACTGTAAGTCGCTCTGGATAAGAGCGTCTGCTAAATGACAAAAAATGTAAAATGTAAGCACAAGCAAGCTGATGTTAGACAGGTAAATTTCCGAACCTTGGGTTAGGGCTGAAAAATTCCAGTGCGCCAGTTTTTACATGACACAATGTAAAACTAACATGTGTTTGACTCTTGCGCCTCCTTAGCGCCAGCAGAAAATATAAATATTTGAACTTGCTATATCAGCCTGAACTGTAAATTATAAAACATTAATATAGGACAGTCATTAGCAGGTGCAGTGTTCAGTGTACAGATGTACGATCTTAATTTGATCACCCTGTTGCAGTAGAGTTTTCCTGCAATGCAGGAAATATAAAACTTTAAGATTTCAGACTTTCCCTCACGAAAAATGTATCAACCCCTACAAAAATGTCCATTAATTATAATCCATATAATAATTCACATTTCCTGTTGCTGCAGGATTATTTTCCTGCTTTAGCAAACTGGTTCTAATTAAGATCCTACATCTGTAGCTGAGCAAAGCACATTTAAAGAATTGTACTGTTTTTACTGTATCTTGTTTTTGGGGGGGATAGAGTTGGAGTTGTTTTTTAATCAGTGTGGTTCATGCAATCTTGCTGAAGACTGACCCTCAGGCCTGGTGTCACAGTGTTTCAGTGTTTGAGAAGTGAGGGACAGTGTTGTCTCTTGGATGACAATCAAGCTGGGAGATTCACACCCTTCACTTTTGCAACTTCAAACTCACATCACATCACCACTCTGAAAGTTCTGGCCCGGGGCATAGTGTTTTAGCTACCTTGGTCCAAAATACTCCCATTTGTCACATTGACACCTCTCGTGACTTTTCAAACTGACACCCAGTCCTTACACACCCAGAAGACAGACGAATCATCTCTGTCTGCTGTTATACCTGTTTCATCAACGCTGTCTACTGACAGACGGATAGACAGACCGACAATGGTACGACTACAAGATCAGAGATAGCAGGAGATATCAACCCCTCAACTGGGGGAGAGGAGGGGAGTTCTACTGAGATATCAACCCCTCAACTGGGGGAGAGGAGGGGAGTTCTACTGAGATATCAACCTCTCTACTGGGAGAGGAGGGGAGTTCTACTGAGATATCAACCTCTTTACTGGGAGAGGAGGGGAGTTCTACTGAGATATCAACCTCTCAACTGGGGGAGAGGAGGGGAGTTCTACTGAGATATCAACCTCTCAACTGGGGGAGAGGAGGGGAGTTCTACTGAGATATCAACCTCTCTACTGGGAGAGGACGGGAGTTCTACTGCGATATCAGCCTCTCTACTGGGAGAGGAGTTCTACTGCAATATCAGCCTCTCTACTCAGAAAGGAGTTATACTGAGATATTAGCCTCTCTACTGGGGAGAGAAGTGGAGTTCTACTGTGATATCAACCTCTCTACTGAGAGAGGAGAGGAGTTCTACTGAGATATCAACCTCTCTACTGAGAGAGGAGAGGAGTTCTACTGAGATATCAACCTCTCTACTGAGAGAGGAGAGGAGTTCTACTGAGATATCAACCTCTCTACTGAGCTACACGGGGCTGGATGGCTGGATGGCTGGATGGCTGGATGGCTGGATGGCTGGATGGCTGGATGGCTGGATGGCTGGATGGCTGGATGGCTGGATGGATGTAGTAGTACACAGTTACTGAGGTGTGGTGGATGGATGGAGTACACAGTACACAGCGAGGGGGGAAACATGGGAAATGCTAATCTTTTGGCGTGGAGCATTGCACCATGGGAGGAATGAGCTGTGCTGATCCACAGAGGCATGGCGAGGCATGACGAGAGACACGGAGCTGCCTGCTGTAATCCTGGGTTTACATGCTGTAATGCAGCTCAGACCTGAAGGGCTAGGGTTGGATGGAGACAGGGGAGCAGGAGGGAGAGGGGGAGGGAGAGGGAGAGGGAGGGGGAGGGGGAGGAGAGGGGGTTGGCCACCTAGGGTGGGGGGGGGGGGCTGCAGCGATATCTCGGCTAAGGATGGTTGGTGGAATGGTAGACCAATAACAATGGTTTCCTGACAAGGCTCCTCCCAGTCCGCTACACACCCAGGAGGACCAAGGAAACACCATTAATAAAATAATAAACAGACGCTTAGCATCATCCATTTACTAGAAGGCCTCTGTCAGATACAGGGGAAGTCTCTATTGCACACTGATAAAACACCAAAATCCAGTTGCTAGAGTTAATTCTGACACAGTCTAAACACACTGGTGAAAAGGGATGTATGCCTGCATCCCAAATGGCCCACTTTTCCCTTTATAGTGCACTAGTTTTGACCAGGGCCCATAGGGAATAGGGTGCCATTTGGAACGCAATCATAGATACAGTGAGCTCCAAAAGTATTGGGACGTATTTTTTGTTGTTGTGTTGGCTCTGTACTCCAGCAATTTAGATTTGAAACGATGCAATGACTATGAGGTTAAAGTATTTGAGGTATTACGTATTTGGTCCCATATTCATAGCACGCAATGACTACATCAAGCTTGTGACTCTACAAATTTGTTGGATGCATTTGGTGTTTGTTTTGGTTGTGTTTCAGATATTTTTATTTTTATTTTTTTTATTTCACCTTTATTTAACCAGGTAAACCAGTTGAGAACAAGTTCTCATTTACAACTGCAACCTGGCCAAGATAAAGCAAAGCAGTGCGATAAAAACAACAACACAGAGTTACATATGGGGTAAAACAAAACAAAGTCAAAAAAATACAACAGAAATACATATATATACAGTGTGTGCAAATTTAGCAAGTTATGGAGGTAAGGCAATAAAATAGGCTATAGTGCAAAATAATTACAATTAGTATTAACACTGGAATGATAGATGTGCAAGAGATGATGTGCAAATAGAGATACTGGGGTACAAATGAGCAAAATAAATAACAATATTGTGACACTCTGGCTCTAGGACTTGTATATGTGAGCCAGGGTGTATCTCATTTGGTAGTGTTGGGGATGGGTGAGTTTCATTTTGTTTGTATTTAGTGGTGATTGGTTAATGACTCCCAATCGGAGGTAACGAGTGTCAGCTGTCGGCTCGTTATCTCTGATTGGGAGCCATATATATTCTGTGTGTTTTCACCTTTGTTTTGTGGGTTATTGTTTCTTTGTTGCTGTTAGTTGTATTCAGTATAGAACTTCACGTATCGTCTTTTGTTGTTTTTTCGTGGTTGCTTTAATAATAAAGTCATCATGTTCACTCACAACGCTGCGCATTGGTCTCCTCCTTCAGACGATCGTGACAGAATAACCCACCAAAAAAGGACCAAGCAGCGCGTCCAGGAGCAAAGGGTCTGGACACAGGAGTTATGGACGCCTCCTAAGGATTTTTGGACATGGGAGGAGATTCGGGCTGGAAAGGGTCCTTGGGCACAACCGGAGGAATATCACCGCCCTCGTGAAGAGCTGGAGGCAGCCAAAGCCGAGAGGAGGTGGCACGAGGAGGCAGCGCGAAGGCGAGGCTGGAAGCCCGTGGAAGAGAGGCAACCCCAATAAATTTTTTGGGGGGGGCACATGGCTTGGGCGACGGAGCAGCAGGAGGCTGCCACAGGGAGAAAAGGAGAGAAGGCTAACGGAGTACGGGAGTCATTGGCGAGTAGAAGGAGGGAAGTTGTTGTGGCACGGCATGAGAGACTGAAGTGTGTTACCAGTCCGGTCCGGCCCGTTCCTGATCCCCAGTTAAGGCCAGTGGTGTGTGTTCCCGGTACGGACCGGCCTGTTCCTACTCCACGCACCGGGTCCACGGTGTGCGTCGCCAGCCCGGCCCGGCCTGTTCCTGCTCCACGCACGGAGCCTACGGGGTGCGTCGCCAGCCGGCCAGAGTCTGCCGTCTGCCCAACGGCGCCTGAACTGGCCGTCTGCCCAACGGCGCCTGAACTGGCCGTCTGCTCAACGGCGCCTGAACTGGCCGTCTGCCCAACGGCGCTGGAACTGCCCGTCTGCCCTATGGCGTCTGAACTGCCCGTCTGCCAAGCGCTGCATAAGCCGCCCGTCTGTACTGAGCCTGCAAAGCCTTCCGCCAGACAGAATCATACACTTGCTATGGAATCAGCAGGAGCCGACGCAGCCCATACTAGACTGGAAGCTCAGGTTCGGGACCAGAAAGAGCAGCTCCTGCAGATGGGAGCCGCCCTGCTGGAGGTGATGACTGCAATCCGAGGCTGGGGTCCGCCTCCACCGCCAGCCGCCCAGCCAGCACCATCAGCCAGCCATGAGCAGCCAGATCCGTCAGCCAGCCATGAGCAGCCAGATCCGTCAGCCAGCCATGAGCAGCCAGATCCGTCAGCCAGCCATGAGCAGCCAGATCCGTCAGCCAGCCATGAGCAGCCAGATCCGTCAGCCAGCCATGAGCAGCCAGACCCGTCAGCCAGCCATGAGCAGCCAGACCCGTCAGCCAGCCATGAGCAGCCAGATCCGTCAGCCAGCCATGAGCAGCCAGATCCGTCAGCCAGCCATGAGCAGCCAGATCCGTCAGCCAGCCATGAGCAGCCAGATCCGTCAGCCAGCCAGGATCCGCCAGATCCGTCAGCCAGCCAGGATCCGCCAGAGCCGTCCAGCCAGGATCCGCCAGAGCCGTCCAGCCAGGATCCGCCAGAGCCGTCCAGCCAGGATCCGCCAGAGCCGTCCAGCCAGGATCCGCCAGAGCCGTCCAGCCAGAATCCGCCAGAGCCGTCCAGCCAGGATCCGCCAGAGCCGTCCAGCCAGGATCCGCCAGAGCCGTCCAGCCTGGATCCGCCAGAGCCGTCCCGCCAGGATCCGCCAGAGCCGTCCCGCCAGGATCCGCCAGAGCCGTCCCGCCAGGATCCGCGAGAGCCAGCCAGCCAGGATCCGCCATCTAGCCCGGTGCGGCCCCTTAGTCCGGTGCTGCCCCTTAGCCCGGTGCTGCCCCTTGTTCCGGTGCTGCCCCTTATCCCGGTGCTGCCCCTTAGGCCGATGCTGCCCCTTAGTCCGGTGTTGCCCCTTAGTCCAGGTGGGGTTAGTTGGAGGGTGGTCATTGGGAGGAGGCTACCGAAGCAGGTTGTGACTGTGGTGGGGTGGGGATCACGACCGGGGCCAGAACCGCCACCATGGACAGACGCCCACCCAGACCCTCCCCTAGTCCTGATGTTGGTGCGCCCGGAGTTCGCACCTTTAGGGGGGGGTACTGTGACACTCTGGCTCTAGGACTTGTATATGTGAGCCAGGGTGTATCTCATTTGGTGGTGTTGGGGATGGGTGAGTTTCATTTTGTTTGTATTTAGTGGTGATTGGTTAATGACTCCCAATCGGAGGTAACGAGTGTCAGCTGTCGGCTCGTTATCTCTGATTGGGAGCCATATATATTCTGTGTGTTTTCACCTTTGTTTTGTGGGTTATTGTTTCTTTGTTGCTGTTAGTTGTATTCAGTATAGAACTTCACGTATCGTCTTTTGTTGTTTTTTCGTGGTTGCTTTAATAATAAAGTCATCATGTTCACTCACAACGCTGCGCATTGGTCTCCTCCTTCAGACGATCGTGACAAATATAGGGATGAGGTAGTTGGGCGGGCTAATTTCAGATGGGCTGTGTACAGGTGCAGTGATCGGTAAGGTGCTCTGACAACTGTTGCTTAAAGTTAGTGAGGGAGATAAGTGTCTCCAGCTTCAGAGATTTTTGCAATTTGTTCCAGTCATTGGCAGCAGAGAACTGGAAGGAATTGCGGCCAAAGGAGGTGTTGGCTTTGGGGATGACCAGTGAGATATACCCGCTGGAGCGCAGACTACGGGTGGGTGTTGCTATGGTGACCAATGAGCTAAGATAAGGCGGGGATTTGCCTAGCAGTGATTTATAGATGGCCTGGAGCCAGTGGGTTTGGCGACGAATATGTAGTGAGGACCAGCCAACAAGAGCGTACAGGTCACAGTGGTGGGTTTTATATGGGGCTTTGGAGACAAAACGGATGGCACTGTGATAGACTACATCCAATTTGCTGAGTAGAGTGTTGGAGGCTATTTTGTAAATGACATCGCCGAAGTCAAGGATCGGTAGGATAGTCAGTTTTACGAGGGCATGTTTGGCAGCATGAGTGAAGGAGGCTTTGTTGCGAAATAGGAAACCGATTCTAGATTTAACTTTGGATTGGAGATTCTTAATGTGAGTCTGGAAGGAGAGTTTACAGTCTAACCAGACACCTAGATATTTGTAGTTGTCCACATACTCTAGATAATTTTGTACCCAGTAAAAATGAATGGTAAATAATGTATTGTGTCATTTTGGAGTCACTTTTATTGTAAATAACAATATAATATGTTTCTAAACACTTCTACATTAATGTGGATGCTACTATGATTACGGATAATCCTGAATGAATCGTGAATAATGATGAGTGAGAAAGTTACAGAGGCATAAATATCATAGCTCCCCCCAAAAATGCTAACCTCCACTGTTATTGTAATGGTGAGAGGTTAGCATGTCTTGGGGGTATGATATATGTGTGTCTATAACTTTTTTCTCATCATTTTTCACGATTAATTTAAGACTATTCGTAAACATGGTAGCATCCACATTAATGTATAAGTGTTTAGAAACATATTCTATTCTTATTTACAATAAAAGTGCCTCAAAAATGACACAATACATTACTTACCATTCATTTCTATTGGGCACAAAATAATCTGAAACACAACCATAAGAAACAGCAAATGCATCAAACAAGTGTGTAGAGTCACAAGCTTGATGTAATCTTTCTGTGCTAGGGATATGGGACCAAATACTACACTTTTGACTACTTTAATACACATATGAGTGAAATTGTCCCAATACTTTTGATCCCCTAAAATGAGGGGGGTCTATATACAAAAAATCTGTCAGTCTGCACTTTAACCTCACAGTCATTGTATGATTTCAAATCTAAAGTGCTGGAGTACAGAGCCAAAATAACAAAACATTTGTCACTGTCCCAATACTTTTGGAGCTCCAGTGTTTCAACCTCTACTCCATCTATCTCCATCCACTACTCCATCTATTTCCAACCACTACTCCATCTATCTCCAACCACTACTCCATCTATATCCAACCACTACTTCATCTATCTCCATCCACTACTCCATCTATCTTCAACCACTACATCTGTCTCATCTATCTCCAACCACTACTCCACCTGTCTCCATCTATCTCCAACCACTACTCCATCTGTCTCATCTATCTCCAACCACTACTCCACCTGTCTCCATCTATCTCCAACCACTACTCCATTTGTCTCCATCCACTACTCCATCTATCTCCATCCACTACTCCATCTATCTCCAACCACTACTCCATCTTTCTCCAACCACTACTCCATCTATCTTCAACCACCACTCCATGCTTGCTCTATCCTTCAGCATTATTATCTTCCCACATGCCACCACATCCCAAAGGGTTTCTTACTGCTGTTCTAGTTCAACATTTCTGCACAGTAGGTATGATTGAAACAATTCACACTAGGGTTTACATTATACCGTAGTGGCATTGGAGATAGTAAAATGCAGAGCCATCGTTTGGCAGAAATGTAAAAACGGTGACTTCTGTTTGGTTCCACAAGTAGCCTTGGTGGAATTACACCGTAATACAGTTTCTAGGGCAGGGATGGGCAACTGGTGGCCCGCGGGCCTCATGCTCTCCTCAACACTGATTCTCAACATGTGGGCCCCACAAGGGTGCGTCCTCAGTGCCCTCCTGTATTCCCTGTATACCCACAACTATGTGGCCTCACACAGTTCCAACTCCATCATCAAGTTCGCTGACGACGCAACAGTAGTAGGCCTGATTACCAACAACGACGAGACGGCCTACAGAGAGGAAGTAGGCACTCTGACGATGTGGTGCCAGGTAAACAACCTCTCCCTCAACGGTAGCAAAACAAAGGAGCTGATTGTGGACTTTAGGAGGAACCAGGCTGGGCACGCCCCCATCCTCATCAACGGGGCCGCCGTGGAGACGGACAATAACTTCAAATTCCTCGGTGTACACATCTCAGAGAAGCTGAAATGGTCTAACCACACGGACACCGTGGTGAAGAACGCACGACAGGGACTCTTCAACCTCTGGATGCTGAAGAAATTCGGCCTGTCCCAGAGGGCCTTCACAGTGTTCTACAGGAGCACCATCGAGAGCATACTGTCTGGTACGGCATCTCCACCGCCGCGGACCGCAAGACACTTCAGAGGGTGATATGTGCAGACGAACGCATAATTGGATTAATTGGAACGCACACTGCCTGGCCAACAGGACACCTACAACACCAGGTGTCGCAGGAATGCCAAGAAAGTCATCAGGGACCCCAGCCAACCCAAGTCATGCCCTGTTCTCCCCGCTTCAATCACTCAGATGTGGGCAGTACAGGAGCATCATGGTAAAAACTGAAAGACTGGCCAATAGTTTCTACCCTCAGACCATCAGGCTGCTGAATAGCCACCACTAGTCAGCTACCTGCTGAATAATAGAATACACAAGGTGCAATTTAGAAATGTGGTTGTGCATCAGCAGTGTTTCTCTTGTTATGTCAGTCACTGACAGTCACTCAATTAGCCCATGTCAGCTAACATGTTTTAGATTGGTAAGTTAGTCTAGCAGCCAGCTATCTAAACTTGTAGTAAGCATGGGGGGGGGGGGCATTGATCATCAGACATCTTATTAAAATCTGCAAACATTTGTCTCCACCCTATCGCAAAATGTGTAGAATTGCAGGAAATTAGCTGTAAAATTGCTAAATCTTCTCTCCGCCCCCATGGCAAAATGTGAAGAATTGCAGCAAACTTTCCGCTACAATGTTTTGTTTGCAGGGTGGGGGGGGACCCACGAGCCACTGCGGCCCCTCATGATGACTTCAGATGTCTTTTGTGGCCCCCCAACCCCATCAAAGTTGCCCATCCCTGATCTAGGGTTTTCAATTTCAAGCGTTTGTTTTCAAACCGTTTGACAGAGACTGTTGGAGAAGCATGTGCTTCTATTCATGTTATTTGGCTTGGTTTGGTTCAGTCAGTGCTCTGTGTTGCTGGGTTACCGGTCCCTGATGGGGATTGGCTCATTTGTTTGACACCAGGTGACAGATTGGCGATATGGGGCGACATGGGGCATCCCATCGTCTCCTCTTGGCCAAAGGTTACCTGAGAATGAGAGCGAGGGCCACCGACCGTGTCACATCAGATCTGTGTCCACTGCTGTAGTCCCCTAGTGCCAGTAGCCCTTTGGTCAGCAGCGGTAGACTAGCACACAGCATAGTGGGAGTGACAGACTCCTCAACTCACAGGGACAACGACCCTCCACCAAGTCTTACACCTGCCTCTGAACCTCTCTTCTGCCCAACAGGCAAAGCTGGTTGAAATGGCGGCATTATGGCAACATTACAACCTGTTTAGAGCCAGCACTAGTTGTAATTTCGTTATAATTAAGCCACTACTGTACAACCAGTTTCGTCCACAGGGTAAGAATCTCCATTTGTCTCCATTTGTCAAATAAAGCCCCTGTTTCATAATAAATGACTGTTGAATACAACAAATTGATGAATATTTCATAATAGTCTGCTGGTTTGTTTTGGTTTGGGGCTTTAGTGGAACAGAACAGATGGACTGACTTGGTTCAGAATAGCCAGCCTATTAGAATCAATATTCATATAAACACTGTGATCTGCTTTAACCAACAGAGACATAGGTTGTGTCCCAAATGGGCAAAGTAGCCCAATATATAGGGAATAGGGTGCCATTTGGGACGCATCCATAGACCTAGCCATGACCTCATCTCAACACAGTAGAATAATGACCTAGCCATGACCTCATCTCAACACAGTAGAATAATGACCTAGCAATGACCTCATCTCAACACAGTAGAATAATGACCTTGCCATGACCTCATCTCAACACAGTAGAATAATGACCTAGCCATGACCTCATCACAACACAGTAGAATAATGACCTAGCAATGACCTCATCTCAACACAGTAGAATAATGACCTTGCCATGACCTCATCTCAACACAGTAGAATAATGACCTTGCCATGACCTCATCACAACACAGTAGCATAATGACCTAGCAATGACCTCATCACAACACAGTAGAATAATGACCTTGCCATGACCTCATCTCAACACAGTAGCATAACGCAACATTAAGACTAGTCATGCAAAATTAATTTAGGTAAATGAGGGATTATGATTGATCCGCAACATGTCAGGAGAGAGCAATGCAATTGGGTGACACTCCATTTGACCCGATTGTCTCGGGAAATGGAGTAACGTCGTGACAGATTATGAACTCGGACATATGACTTCAAACTGACGCTTCGTGCGGTAAAGTTCTCGCCTCCATTTTTCAAATATTTATCATTCATTACTTGATAATAGTGCAAACTGGCGTAAAGAACTGACATTGAAAAGAGAACAGAATGCATTGTGTGGTAAGAGACACAACGAAGGAGAGAAGAAGTGGACAGTAAGGAACACAAAGACACTGAGAACAACTTCAGCCAAAAAGGTCCTCCTCTTTAACAACGCTACAATAGCACAATGTCCCAAAGAAAATACCTGCCTTCTAAATGGGACCCTATTCCCTACATAGTGCACTACTTTTGACCAGAGCCTTATGGGCCTCCCTATGGGCCCTGGTCAAAAGTAGTGCATTATATAGGGAAAAGGGGGCGATTTGAGACACAGGCAAGGTCTGCTTGACCCAGGGAATATTTAGGTAGGCTAACACCTCCAATGAGCAGCGCCTGACATCTAACACATCTTCTATCTACTGGGACTTGCCCAGGAGAAGTGCAAAGCGAGAATATGTGAAGCAAGAGAAATCAATGAGTCTCACTCCCCTGCCTCCCCTAAAGGCAAAGTCAGCTTCTAAAAAAGAACATATGAATGTACCTAATGGGACGGAAAATTGGGGGAAATGGGGATCTCTACCCCTGGGGGATGTCCTCTCCTTTCCACTCTTTAGTTTTCTCCACATATTTAACACAGTTTTACAGGAAAATCATTTAGATGGAAGGAATTGATCCCTTCCTTCCAAAGGTTGTTGCTCCCATTTGTTGTACCATAAACAGACAACGATACCTGCTTTTGATACACCATTTTGTATTTCATTGTCCATTGGTAGGTCAAATGAATTAAACATTTTAGATCAATAATTTTAAATATGCCCATTTTTATTTGACAACTAGAGTAACTTACACAGCAAGATTACATTTCATTTTGGTTATGTAGTTCGGTCTTGCCTTGAGTATTGTTACAGGAGGGGGGCGTAGTTCCAGAGCGATCCACTAGGTGTCCTCCTCCGACAACCTTAGGCGCCTGCTCACTCACAGTCTGAACTAATCATTTTACATTTACATTTTAGTCATTTAGCAGACGCTCTTATCCAGAGCGACTTACAGTTAGTGAGTGCCTACATTATGTTTTTCATACTGGCCTCCCGTGGGAATCGAACCCACAACCCTGGCGTTGCAAACGCCATGCTCTATCAACTGAGCTACATCCCTGCCAGCCATTCCCTCCCCTACTTGGACGACACTGGGGCAATTATTCGCCGCCCCATGGGCCTCCCAGTCATGGCCGGCTACGACAGAGCCTGGATTCGAACCAGGATCTCTAGTGGCACAGCTAGCACTGCGATGCAGTGCCTTAGACCAGTGCGCCACTCGGGAGGTGGGGGAAATGGATCCTATTGGTGTCACCTGTGTCTACCTGTTCACCTGTGTTCCCTTGCTCAGTTTTCTCTGCTAGTTTCTCTATGCTCAGCAGTACTAATCAGTGTCTGATCGGAGAAGTATGTACAGGTACTCGAGAAGTGTTCTCCCTGTTTCTTTATTATTTCAGTCGTAGTTACTATTTCGTATTTTTGCTGTCAGCCTGTTTTTGGAGACTTATTTGCTCCACCTTTCTTTTATTGTGTTAAGTCTGTTGTTTTGTATCCTGGCTTCGGGACCACCAGTAAAGATCCTTGTTTCACCATCTCTGCCTACTGCCTACTGTCCGCACCTGGGTCACACCTCACACCAACCCTTACAGAGTATTACCTACATGAAATTTCAGATTAACACATTCCGTTTGCAATTCTAACATGTTCCATGACGTGAAATTACTTGATAACCTGTTTCCAATAAATGTGAAATGTATTTAGAAACAAAAATGGTACCCAAAGCTAGCTTTTCAGTTGTGTGTGAAAGTAAGAAATACATTTTTTACATGTTACAATAAAATGTTTTATTGTGTAATTATTGTAATTCCAACATGTTTTTATTAACATGTACATGTTCAGTAGGATTAGTTATTATTAGTTATTATTCAGTCCCATCTGGTTAGTCTTTCCTGTCCTTCATGTCCATGAGACGGTGTGATAGACCAGGTGGGTATCTCTGTATTACATGTTCATAGGGATAAACATACCTGACATTAGGATTGTTATGAATGTTCTTTTAAGAGCAGGTGTCAACCATAGAAATAAAATGACATTCTAGTTGAGAATGGTTTTAACATACATATAAGCCACTCTCCTCTGTGTGGAATCGTCTAAAGCGCAACTGCTCTTTGACTAGCAGGTACGTACAATAAGATACACAACCTGACACTCATGCCAACTGACATTCAATTGTCATGCAGGGTTACATGGTTAACGTAATGTTTAATTTTTTACAGTGTCAAGGGTAATAGAATTATGCGGGCTTTCATATGAAATCAATCTGTTCTATCAGTCCAAACATATAATGAAAGGCATTATATCTATTATCATGGCAGTATAATGGCAGTGCCAGAATAGGTAGGGGGTAGGGCTTGCCTCGCTTGCTTTGACTCAAGCCTCTGTCCCTCCCTATATCTAAAGAATAGGTCATCTATATCACCCCCTCACCCTCACTCTGTCTCTTTCGGTCTCTCCCTCTCTCTCCCTCTCTCTCCCTCTCTCTCCCTCTCTCTCCCTCTCTCTCCCTCTCTCTCCCTCTCTCTCCCTCTCTCTCTGGCTCAGTGGGTTCCACATCACTGGGAATACTATTAGATCCAACCTAACTGTGACCCTCTTTAACGGCCACACATTGTAAATATAAATCTATTTTATTTCCCAGCAGAAATGACTTAAGGACCCACGAAGCAATTACCCAGCAGACAGTGCGGCTGTCCTCTATGCTGCTGGCCAATGGAGCTTTTAGATTGTTGATGTATAGAGTGGTAAGCTGCATGTATAGAGTGGTAAGCTGCATGTAGCCATCTGAATTAATGGAGTGGAAAACTAATTATTGCACAGAGGTAATAATAATTATGATAGATTGCCTAAGTCCCACTATTATCAATATAGAGATAATTGTATGAGTGTGTGTGTGTGTGAGAGAGAGAGAGAAAGAAAGAGAAGGGAGAGAGAGAGAGAGAGAGAGACAGAGAGAGAGACATAGAGAGAGAGAGAGAGAGAGAGAGAGAGAGAGAGAGAGAGAGAGAGAGAGAGAGAGAGAGAGAGAGAGAGAGAGAGAGAGAGAGAGAGAGAGAGAGAGAGAGAGAGAGAGAGAGAGAGAGAGAGAGAGAGAGAGAGAGAGAGGGGGGGGGGGGGGGGGGGAAGGAGAAAGGGAGAGAGGGGAAATAGAAAAAGAGTGAGTGAATAATAACATGCAGTATGTGTGTGGCTCAGTGTGGATAATTAATTGAAAGAAAGGCAGGCAGCAGCTTATAGCCCGGGTCAGCTCTGTGTCAATTACCTCTGTGTCGTTACTGGAACAGCCGTTCTGTGTCTGGGCATAATTTAAGAACAAGGCCCGATTTAAAAAGTCCATCAGTGGAGATGAAGAGATATGAAAGGCAACAACAGTCAGGGTCCATGAGTATAGTATGTGGGAGGAATGAAATTATTAACTAGCTCCTCTCTGGGCTGTACGTCCTGTGTGGCTCAGTTGGTGCTTGCAATGTCAGGGTTGTGGGTTCAATTCCCACGGGGGACAAGTGTGGAAAACAATTATGAAAATGTATGCACTCACTACTGTTCTAGATAAAAGCATCTGCAAAAATGTAATATACTATTTATTTCCTTTAGGTGTATTTATTGTTTTTGTGTGTCTTATTGCGAGGTCGCTTGTGAGCAAGCCTTTCACTGTATTTGTGTGCATATGACAAATAAATTTAAACTTGAACCTTGAGGGAACCTCGGGCCAGTTTACTCGATCAAACAGGTAAAACAAAATGGACACCTGTGAATTAAAAGGTGAATAAAGGATCTGTTTGCATGTTAATAAAGACTTTGTCTTGTTAACATTATCTGGACATAGATACTCACTAAACATAAAAATAAGTTGTGACAAAATTATTGAAATGAATTGGTTACATTTACCCACCTACACGCCTTGACAACATGAACATAGGAACACGCATTGTACATAGAAATTACCACACACAAAGATGTATCTCTGGAGCCAAGAAATAATGGGCTAGGTGAGTGCCTTTGTGTCAGAGGCATAGCTATGTAATAGCCGCAAAGCATGTTTAAAACTATAATTTTGATAATGGATGGTCAGTCCTTGCATCCATAGCTCAGTCTATTTGAGAGTGGTTACATTTCTCCAGCCTCACCCCTCAGCTGTTTACCAACACAGTGCTTTGTTGTTGTTTGAACTGCAGAGTGCCCCTTTAAATCACAGTCTATTGAGTTGTCGATGTTTATCCTCAAATTGAAGTGCAGTATGATGACCTGCAACTCTTAGTCTCTGCTCTTCTCAACTGGTTCTTTACAAATGTAAAATATCAAATATTCAGTAGATGGCGCAGCAACTCATGCTCTCCCTCATCAGATGTTCTGGTACATACAGTGCTTATGAGGTTATCGTAGCAGTACAACACATATTTAATTCCCTCGAAAGTAGTTATACTCTTTGATTAAGGAATCAGAGTTAATGTAATTACTTTGTACTTAAATATTAATGTAATCTTTGGAGGCAGGGTGCGTTATGTTTGTGTCTCAGGCCATTATCTCTAACGAGATCTGATCATCTCATTTGTAATCTACAGCAGGCCCCTCTGGAAGTGGAGTTCAGGATTCGTCAGGGGTGTGTGTGTGTGTGTGTGTGTGTGTGTGTGTGGGCCATGGTCAAAATGTGTGCACTATATAGGGAATAGGGTGCCATTTGGGACAACCCTTAACTAACCCCTGCACCTCACCCTCAGAGCTGCTGACACTCCTAAATTAAACATACTATAGGCAGGCCCAGAGTATATTGATAGGGCTACAATACACTCTAGACATGCCTGTGTACTTAATGTTACATGTTATGACAAGTATTAACATATCAAAGACAACAGCCTCAATTCGTTGGGGCATGGACTCTACAAGGTGTCTAAAGCATTCCACAGGGATGCAGGCCCATGTTGACTCCAATGCTTCCCACAGTTGTGTCAAGTTGGCTGGATGTCCTTTGGGTGTTGGACCATTCTTGATACACACAGGAAACTGTTGAGCGTGAAAAACCCAGCAGCGTTGTAGTTCTTGACACAAACCGGTGCGCCTGGCACCTGCTACCATACCCCGTTCAAATGCACTTAAATCTTTTGTCTTTCCCATTCACCCCCTGAATGGCACACATACACAATCCATGTCTCAATTGTCTCAAGGCTTAACAATCCTTCTTTAACCTGCCTCCTCCCCTTCATCTACACTGATTAAAGAGGATTTAACAAGTGACATCAATAAGGGATCATAGCTTTCACCTGGATTCACCTGGTCAGTCTATGTCATGGAAAGAGCAGGTGTTTATAATGTTTTGTACACTAAGTTTATAACTGTAGCACGTTAGCTAGCGAGTAGCCGTTTGACAATTCCTACACTGATTCCGAGGTTTCTACACTGCTTGTATTGTATCACCGGGTCAGTAAAACAGAGAACAAATAGGTAGGATGTGGGAAACTGGACGCTGTGGTACCGCAACCAGAAAATCTGGCCTGGACAGATGTTTGTGGGAATAAACAGGGAGCGCCTACAACTGGTCGGAGAGACTACAACTGCCAGCACTCCACCAACATACACTGATAGAAATACATCTCTTCTCTGTGCCGGAGTCTGTTCTACTGGAAGCGCTGCAGTCTCTGGACTATACACTGCGGCATGGGTTCAAACCCTGCCTGCGTCTTCATATCTATATTTTCTATTTCCCCCCTCTCTCACCTGTCTATCTCCTCATTTGAATTACATACTGTCAAGCTGATCATTGTTGTCATCTACATGTATCACCCACCAGGTGCCCTTGGAGAGTTCCTCAATGAGCTTGACACCTTGATAAGCTAATTTCCCGACGATGGCTCACCACTCATCGTACTGGCCGATTTTAACCTCCTGACGATTGACTTCAATTAATTTCTGTCCAACTCTTTTGACCTCACACTTTCCCAGTCCCCTCCCACTCACAAGGCAGGCAATATGCTTGGCCTCATCTTCACTAGAGGCTGTTTGCCTACTAATCTCACTGCAACCTCCTCCATGTTTCTGATTTCCTCCAACCCTACCCATTCAGCCCCTACCCAGATGGTCATGTGCCGCCGCAATCTTCGCTCTCTCTCGCCCGCTACTCTCTCCTCTTCTATCCTATCCTCTCTTACGTCTGCTAAATCCTTCTCCCTCCTGTCTCCTGACTCTGCCTCTTCGGCCCTAATCTCCTCCCTTTCTGCATCCTTTGACTCTTACTGTCCTCTTTCCTCCCGGCTGGCCCGAACTTTCCCTTCCGCTCCCTGGCTGAGTTACTCACTGCGTGCAAACAGAACAGGGTTGCGGGCAGATGAGCGGAAATTGAGGAAAACTTAAACTTCTGGTGGACCTATCTTCCTTCCACTCCCTCCTCTCTTCCTTCTCTTCCTATATATCCATTGCTAAAGCCGCATTCTATCACTCTAAATTTCAAACTTCTGCTTCCAATCCTGGGAAACTCTTCTCCACTTTGTCCTCCCTCCTTAATCCTCCACGTCTTCCCCCTCCCTCCTCCCTCTCTGCCAATGACTTTGTCAACCACTTTGAAAAAAAGATTGACAACATCCACTCCTCTTTCAGTCAGCCTACTGAGTCCACTGGTCCCACTAACACAGAACTACCCTATGCCTTGACCTCTTCATCCCCTCTCTCTCCAGATGAAATCCTGCGACTAGTGATGTCCGGCCGCCTGACAACCTGCCCACTCGACTCCATCCCCTCCTCCCTTCTCCAGACCATCTCTGGAGACCTTCTCCCATTCCTCACTTCCCTCATCAACTCATCCCTGACCACTGGCTGCATCCCCTCTGACTTCAAGGTGGCCAGAGTCGCTCCGCTCCTCAAAAGAACAACATTCGACACCTCTGATGTAACAAATTAGAGACCGGTATCCCTTCTTCTTTTTCTTCAATAAAGCAAATCTTAGGAAAACACTACCAAAGTTTTATCAACACATTGTCTGCGCCACTCGCACATAAAAAATTCTCAACCATTGCTACACTTCCTTCCTGGACGACTACAAGGCCCTCCCCCGGCCTCCCTTAGGCAATTCAGATCACTCCTCCATCCTGCTCCTCCCTTCCTAGAGGCAGAAACTCAAACAGGAAGTACCCGTGGTAAGGACTGTTCAACGCTGGTCTGACCAATCAGAATCCATGCTTAGAGATTGATTTGATCACACGGACTGGGACATGTTCCGGGTTGTCTCTGAGAATAACATTGACAAGAATAACATGCCTTGTGTAGCTCAGTTGGTAGAGCATGGCACTTGCAATGCTAGGGTTGTGTGTTCAATTCCCACAGAGTACGAGTATGAAAATGTATGCAGTCGCTCTTGTAGAGTCCATGCCCCGACGAATTGAGGCTGTTGACTTTGATATGTTAAAAATAACAAAAATCCAGAAAATCACATTGTATGATTTTTAAGTAATTAATTTGCATTTTATTGCATGACATAAGTATTTGATCACCTTCCAACCAGTAAGAATTCCGGCTCTCACAGACCTGTTTTCTTTAAGAAGCCCTCCTGTTCTCTACACATTACCTGTATTAACTGCACCTGTTTGAACTCGCTACCTGTATAAAAGACACCTGTCCACACACTCAATCAAACAGACTCCAACCTCTCCACAATGGCCAAGACCAGAGAGCTGTGTAAGGACATCAGGGATTAAATTGTAGACCTGCACAAGGCTGGGATGGGCTACAGGACAATAGGCAAGCAGCTTGGTGAGAAGGCAACAACTGTTGGCGCAATTATTAGAAAATGGAAGAAGTTCAAGATGACGGTCAATCACCCTCGGTCTGGGGCTCCATGCAAGATCTCACCTCGTGGGGCATCAATGATCATGAGGAAGGTGAGGGATCAGCCCAGAACTACACGGCAGGACATGGTCAATGACCTGAAGAGAGCTGGGACCACAGTCTCAAAGAAAACCATTAGTAACACACTACGCCGTCATGGATTAAAATCCTGCAGCGCACGCAAGGTCCCCCTGCTCAAGCCAGCACATGTCCAGGCCCGTCTGAAGTTTGCCAATGACCATCTGGATGATCCAGAGGAGGAATGGGAGAAGATCATGTGGTCTGATGAGACAAAAATAGAGCTTTTTGGTCTAAACTCCACTCGCCGTGTTTGGAGGAAGAAGAAGGATGAGTACAACCCCAAGAACACCATCCCAACCGTGAAGCATGGAGATGGAAACATCATTCTTTGGGGATGCTTTTCTGCAAAGGGGACAGGACGACTGCACCGTATTGAGGGGAGGATGGATGGGGCCATGTATTGCGAGATCTTGGCCAACAACCTCCTTCCCTCAGTAAGAGCATTGAAGATGGGTCGTGGCTGGGTCTTCCAGCATGACAATGACCCGAAACACACAGCCAGGGCAACTAAGGAGTGGCTCCGTAAGAAGCATCTCAAGGTGCTGGAGTGGCCTAGCCAGTCTCCAGACCTGAACCCAATATAAAATCTTTGGAGGGAGCTGAAAGTCCGTATTGCCCAGCGACAGCCCCGAAACCTGAAGGATCTGGAGAAGGTCTGTATGGAGGAGTGGGCCAAAATCCCTGCTGCAGTGTGTGCAAACCTGGTCAAGACCTACAGGAAACGTATGATCTCTGTAATTGCAAACAAAGGTTTCTGTACCAAATATTAAGTTCTGCTTTTCTGATGTATCAAATACTTATGTCATGCAATAAAATGCAAATTAATTACTTAAAAATCATACAATGTGATTTTCTGGATTTTTGTTTTAGATTCCGTCTCTCACAGTTGAAGTGTACCTATGATAAAACTTACAGACCTCTACATGCTTTGTAAGTAGGAAAACCTGCAAAATCGGCAGTGTATCAAATACTTGTTCTCCCCACTGTATGCAGTGACTGAGTTCATCAGGAAGTGTACAGGGGATGTTGTTTCCACTGTGACGATTAAAACCTACCCAAAACCGTGGATAGATGGCAGCATTCCCGTGAATCACAGCATTTTGCCACTGCAAGGTGTCTTGAACATGGACGAGTACAAACAATCCAGTTATGCCCTTCGTAAGGAAATCAAACAGGAAAAACGTCAGCACAGAAACAAAGTGGAGTCGCAAATCAACGGCTCAGACACGAGATATATGTGTCAGGGACTCCAGACGATCACGATTATAAAGGGAAAACCAGCCACGTTGCGGACGCCGACATCTTGCTCCCAGACAAGATAAACACCTTCATCGACCGCTTCGAGGAGCGGGCCACCACCGCTCCCGTGGACTGTGAGCTCTCGTTCTCCGTGGCCGATGTGAGTAAGACATTTAAGTGTGTTAACCCTTGCAAGGCTGCCGGCCCAGACGGCATCCCTAGCCGCGCCCTCAGAGCATGTGCAGACCAGCTGGCTGTAGTGTTTACGGACATATTCAATCTGTCCCTATCCCAGTCTGTTGTCCCCATTTGCTTCAAGATGTCCACCATTGTTTCTGTACCCAAGAAAGTGAAGGTAACTTAACTAAATCGCAACGTAGCACTCACTTCTGTCATCATGAAGTGCTTTGAGAGGCTGGTTAAGGAGATTGTGTCATACGCTGATCTATTGGGGCGGTATGCAAATTGCAGTGGGTCTAGGGTGTCGGGTAAGGTGGAGGTGATATGATCCATCGCACTGCACACTGCCCTATCCCATCTGGACAAGAGGAATACCTATGTAAGAATGCTATTCATTGACTACAGCTCAGCCTTCAACACCATAGTACCTTCCAAGCTCATCATTAAGCTCGGGGCGCTGGGTCTGAACCCCGCCCTGTGTAACTGGGTCCTGGACATCCTGACGGGCTGCCCCCAGGTGGTGAAGGTAGGGAATAACACCTCCACTATGTTTATCCTCAACACAAGGGGCCACACAAGGGTGCATGCTCAGCCTCTCCTGTACTCCCTGTTCACCCATGATTGCGTGGCCACGCTCATCTCCAACTCAATCATCAAGTTTGCAGATGACACAACAGTGGTAGGCCTGATTATCAACGATGAAGAGACAGCCTACAGGGAGGAGGTGAGGGCCCTGGCGGAGTGGTGCCAGGAAAATAACCTCTCCCTCAACGTCAACAAAACAAAGGAGCTGATTGTGGACTTCAGGAGACAGACACATAGCCAGGGCTGCAGTGGAGAAGGTGAAAAGCTTCAAGTTCCTCGTGTACAAATCACTTACAATCTGAAATGCTCCACCCACACAGACAGTGTGGTGAAGAAGGTGCAACAGCGCCTCTTCAACCTCAGGAGGCTGAAGAAATTTGGCTTGGCCCCTAAGACCCTCACAAACGTTTACAGATGCATCATGGAAAGCATCCTGTCGGGCTGTATCACAGCAACCGCAGGGCTCTCCAGAGGGTGGTGCGGTCTGCCCAACGCATCACCGGGGCACACTGCCTGCCCTCGAGTACATTTACAGCACGGTGTCACAGGAAGGCCAAGAAGATCATCAAGGACGTCAGCCACCCGAGCACCGGCCTGTTCACCCCGCTACCATCCAGAAGGCGAGGTCAGTACAGGTGCATCAAAGCTGGGACCGAGAGACTGAAAAACAGCTTCTATCTCAAGGCCATCAGACTGTTAAATAGTCACCACTAGCCGGCCCCCGCCCAGTACCCTGCCCTAAACTTTAGTCACTGTCACTAGACGGCCACCACCTAGTTACTCTACCCTGCACTTGAATAATGTTAACATCCTGTTTTACCCACTTCATATGTACTGAACAAAAATATAAATGCAACATGTAAAGTGTTGGTCCCATGTTTCATGAGCTGAAATAAAAGATCCCCGAAATTTGCCATAAGCACACAAAATGAATTTCTCATATTTTGTGCACAAATGTATTTACATCCCTGTTAGTGAGCATTTCTACTTTGCCAAGAGAATCCATTCACCTGACAGGTGTGGCATATCAAGAAGCTGATTAAACAGCATGATCATGCCCAATCATGTGAAATCCATAGATTTGGGCCTAATGAATTTATTTCAATTGACTGATTCCCTTATATGAACTGTAACTCTGTAAAATCTTTGAAATAGTTACATGTTGTTCAGTATATATACTTATTTAACTATTGATGTACATATACAGTGGGGGAAAAAAGTATTTAGTCAGCCACCAATTGTGCAAGTTCTCCCACTTAAAAAGATGAGAGAGGCCTGTAATTTTCATCATAGGTACACGTCAACTATGACAGACAAATTGAGAAAAAAAAATCCAGAAAATCACATTGTAGGATTTGTAATGAATTTATTTGCAAATTATGGTGGAAAATAAGTATTTGGTCACCTACAAACAAGCAAGATTTCTGGCTCTCACAGACCTGTAACTTCTTCTTTAAGAGGCTCCTCTGTCCTCCACTCGTTACCTGTAACCTGCAATGGACATTAGAACGGTGGAAATTTGTCCTTTGGTCTGGAGTCCAAATTGGAGATTTTTGGTTCCTACCACCGTGTCTTTGTGAGATGTGGTGTGGGTGAACGGATGATCGCATGTGTAGTTCCCACCGTAAAGCATGGAGGAGGAGGTGTTATGGTGTGGGGGTGCTTTGCTGGTGACATTGTCTGTGATTTATTTAGAATTCAAGGCACACTTAACCAGCATGGCTACCACAGCATCCCATCTGATTTGGGCTTAGTGGGAATATAATTTGTTTTTCAACAGGACAATGACCCAACACACATCCAGGCTGTGTAAGGGCTATTTGACCAAGAAGGAGAGTGATGGAGTGCTGCATCAGATGACCTGGCCTCCACAATCCCCCGACCGCAACCCAATTGAGATGGTTTGGAATGAGTTGGACGGCAGAGTGAAGGAAAAGCAGCCAACGAGTGCTAAGGATATGTGGGAACTCCTTCAAGACTGTCGGAATAGCATTCCAGGTGAAGCTGGTTGAGAGAATGCCAAGAGTGTGCAAAGCTGTCATCAAGGCAAAGGGTGGCTATTTGAAGAATCTCAAATCTCAAATATGTTTTGATTTGTTTAACACTTTTTTGGTTACTACATGATTCCATATGTGTTATTTCGTAGTTTTGATGTCTTCACTATTATTCTAGAATGTAGAAAATAGTAAAAATAAAGAAAAACCCTTGAATGAGTAGGTGTGTCCAATACAATTTAATTTAAATGTATTTTGTATATAGCCTTGTTTTTGTTTTTATTGTGTTACTATTTCATTTTTCTATTTAGCAAAAACAAAATCTTACTTTTTAACTCAGCATTGTTGGGAATGGGCTCGTAAGAAAGCATTTCTCTGTTCTATTCGGTGCATGTGACCAATATAGTTTGATTTGATTTGATTGCATCCTACCTTGCAGGTTGCTCCTACCAGGTGACGTGGAGAGGATATGTGTCTGCACCATGTACTCTCACTACTGGTGTCCCCCAGGGCTCGTTTCTAGGCCCTCTGCTCTTTAACCTTTACACCAAGTCACATCTCTGCGTGCCTGGCAGACATCTCAGCTTGGATGTCGGCCCACCACCTCAAGCTCAACCTCGACAAAATGGAGCTGCTCTTCCTCCCAGGAAAGGCATGCCTGCTCCAAGACCTCTCCATCCCGGTTGACAACTCCATGGAGTACCCCTCCCAGAGTACAACTCCCTGTCGTTCTCTGCAAACATCAAAACAGTAACTCGCTCCTGCAGGTTCATGCTCTACAACATCCGTAGAGTACGACCTTTCCTCACACAGGAAGTGGCACAATTCCTAATCCATGCACTTGTCATCTCCCGTCTAGACTACTGCAACTCTCTGTTGGCTGGGCTCCCCGCTTGTGCCATCAAACCCCTGCAACTTATCCAGAATGTCGTAGCCAGCTGGTGTACAATCATCCTATGTTCTCCCATGTCACCCCGCTCCTCCGCACACTCCACTGGCTTCCAGTCGAAGCTCGCAGCATCTTCAAGACCCTGGTGCTTGCCTACGGAGCAGCAAGGGGAACTGCACCTCCTTACTTTCAGGCTATGCTCAAACCCTACATCCCAACCTGAGCACTCCGTTCTGCCACATCTGGTCTCTTGTCAAAGCTCTTTTGTGTCCTGGCATCCCAATGGTGGAACAAGCGTCTGAAACTCTACCTCTTTGAAGAGTATCTTAACTAACTCTGTTACAATATTGTTACAATATTTGATTGAATAAATACGGGAATATATGAATACGGTAATTAACAGAAAACAAGGGGAAGGAATAGAATAATCATGGTGCGTGGGGGCGCCCGGGGAATCGGGTGTTGTGCTACTATTCCTCAACTCTGGCTGGGCTGCTGCGCTCGAACCGAAATGAGATAAATAAACCGAAGAAGATAAACAATGCCTACTGATGCGCTGCCTCGTTCTCTGAGGGCGGCTGTTCAAATTCCATTAAGCAGCTATGATTATCAATTAAAATCGGATCACTATGTAAATGAACGCAATTAGTGTCCACACCTCAAGGAGAGAGGTGAGCTAGCTAATGAGCTAATAAGGTGTAACCTGCGGCTGTACATATAAGAGCAGAACAGGGAAATTAGACGTGTATAGTTCTCTGAGTAACACTTTATAATAAGACGCACACTAGATCTTTATAAATCCCATCTAGTTTGGCCCTTAAGACACAAACAGTCATGGGTGTGCAGTGTTTCCGTTGCATTCATTTAGCTGTGGAGTTAATATATTTTTTAACATCATAGTATTTCTACCAAACATACTTTCGATAATCTGTCCAGGTACAACATCGTTCTAAAGGTTATTTAGCTATTTTGTGCCGCTCTGGCAGCCAAACCTGCCTGCTTGCACGAAACACAGTGCTCCATCCTCGAGACAGCACGCAAGTCAGACCTAGAGAGACAGTACACCAATCACTTGTACGGAATACATATTAGGAACTTCTTCATTCCTCCTCCTCAGACCTCCCCCTCACCTAGTCTCAAAACTCAAGTCTCACCCCTCAACCCCTTTCGTTAGGACCCTACGCAAGGTCAGATAACCCCCCCTCGCAATATTTATTTTGTATTTAATAATTTTTGGAAAACTGTTTTATTGGGGAAAACAGCAAACTTCTAGCAATTCTACACATTTTGCCAAAGGGCAGAGGGAAAAAGTTGCCGATTTATAGCTAATCTCATGCTATTCTACACATTGTGCCATGAGGCTGAGAGAAAATGTTGCTGTTTTATAAACATCAAGCAACACGCTGTGTATAATAGTCAACAACAACAATAACAACAAAAGGAACAAGAACGTTTGAATAATAATAATAATAATAATAATAATAAAAAATATATGGCATTTAGAAGACGCTTTTATCCAAAGCGACTTACAGTTATGCGTGCATAATTGTTTTTTTATGGGTGACCCAGCGGGAACCGAACCCAAGATCATTTGATCAAGAATAACGTTGTGTTCTCTTACCTTACTGACACCCCTGCCCCTGTCCTCGCCATAGTTGGTCCCCAGGATCTCAAAGTAGATGTTGGGGTTGGTTCCGTTGTCTGAAAACTCCAGGAAGCCAGTCAGACCACTCACTCCAGACTGTAGGGCACAGCACAAACACAAACACAAAGTCAGAGTGTTTTTAGTAAATCCTGCTGAGATTAAAACAATTCCTGCTGAGACTGAGTCTGTCCTAATATGGACACCGTACAGGAGTGATTAGTAAGGTCAAAGACACTACCATAGAAATAGTCCCAGAAAAAGTCATAAAACATTGAAAATGGTTCTTATAAGGTCTCTTGTCACTCTGGAGAACATCTGCTATTGCACGGGCCCATTGGAAGAAATATGTGATAGATAGTAAGACATCTTCAATCCTCCAGCCTAGACATTGTGGAGTGATTACCTGTAGATACAGATGTAGTATCTTAATTTGAGCCAGTTTGCTACAGCAGGAAAATAATCCTGCAGCAACAGGAAATTTGAATTATTATGTGGATTATAATTATTCCCGTATTGGGAAACATATTTATTCATCTGCATGTGGCCTGTTACATTATCATAATGATAATAATCGCCTGTTGTTAGTTTACTCTTATTGTGTCCTTCTTTTGCAAAATGAGAGCGGGCTTACACAGAAAGAGGTCTGCCACGAACAAAGCACCACACCATACGTAGCCTTTCATAGCCCCCCCCCCCCCCCAAATTGAAGGTCTAATTAACACAAAGACTTTTGTTGTAAATGTATTGCACCAATACTGCGCTGACAGGATTAATTAGCTGGCCAATTAGGAGAGCTGAGCAGTATCCGGGCGAGCTCACCCCAACGCATGCATTGAAAAGCCAATAAACAGCCTGTTCCCCTAATGAAGCCGTAGAACAGTGAACCAATGAGGACACCGTGGGGAATGAAATATGGGCCCATTACGTCGCTGGCTTACAGTAAAATAACAAGGCATACACATTTTTTTACATTTTAGTCATTTAGCAGAAGCTCTTATCCAGAGCAACTTACAGTTAGTGAGTGCATTCATTTTCATACTGGCCCCCAGTGGGAATCGAACCCACAACCCTGGCGGTGCAAACGCCATGCTCTAACAACTGAGCAACATTAACATTACCACAGTTATTACAACAGCCGGCAGCAGCTGCAGGAGAGAACACCTCACGCACATAACCAGTCCCAGGACTGGTTAGAGAGGGACTGAATTATTGGGACGCGACTTTTGCTGGCTCACCTTCCCTACGGCAGGGCCGGTGTCACTTTCACTGTCTGCTCACGTGGCTCACGGCAGAGGGCAGGGTGTGAGAATGCCACTGTGTGTGTGTATGTCTGTGTGTGTATGTGTGTGTGTGTGTGTGTGTGTATGTGTGTGTGTGTGTGTGTGTGTATGTGTGTCTGTGTGTCGACAGGTACAGCACACTCCCCAGGAGCTACGGCCACAGGGATGGAGAAGGTGCTGACACAGCACTAACACAGCAGCTCTGGAGAACACAATGTCACCTCAACACGACAACAACGCCAACAACCCCACCAGGGCTTTCTTCAATGCCCAAGACAGTGTCCCTGACTTCCTATCCATTTCAAAGGTCCCCTCAGAGAGAAAAGTGGGGACAGAAGAGATAATGTCCAACCTTGTCAACCCTGTCATAATATCACTTGTTTTTCACATACATAGGGTGCATCCCTAATAACACCCTATCTTCTACAGTAGGGAAAACAAGTATTTAGTCAGCCACCAATTGTGCAAGTTCTCCCACTTAAAAAGATGAGAGAGGCCTGTAATTTTCATCATAGGTACACGTCAAATATGACAGACAAATTGAGGAAAAAAAATCCAGAAAATCACATTGTAGAATTTTTAATGAATTTATTTGCAAATTATGGTGGAAAATATGTATTTGGTCACCTACAAACAAGCAAGATTTCTGGCTCTCACAGACCTGTAACTTCTTCTTTAAGAGGCTCCTCTGTCCTCCACTCGTTACCTGCATTAATGGCACCTGTTTGAACTTGTTATCAGTAAAGAAGACACCTGTCCACAACCTCAAACAGTCACACTCCAAACTCCACTATGGCCAAGACCAAAGAGCTGTCAAAGGACACCAGAAACAAAATTGTAGACCTGCACCAGGCTGGGAAGACTGAATCTGCAATAGGTAAGCAGCTTGGTTTGAAGAAATCAACTGTGGGAGCAATTATTAGGAAATGGAAGACATACAAGACCACTGATAATCTCCCTCGATCTGGGGCTCCACGCAAGATCTCACCCCGTGGGGTCAAAATGATCACAAGAACGGTGAGCAAAAATCCCAGAACCACACGGGGGGACCTAGTGAATGACCTGCAGAGAGCTGGGACCAAAGTAACAAAGCCTACCATCAGTAACACACTACGCCGCCAGGGACTCAAATCCTGCAGTGCCAGACGTGTCCCCCTGCTTAAGCCAGTACATGTCCAGGCCCGTCTGAAGTTTGCTAGAGTGCATTTGGATGATCCAGAAGAGGATTGGGAGAATGTCATATGGTCAGATGAAACCAAAATATAACTTTTTGGTAAAAACTCAACTCGTCGTGTTTGGAGGACAAAGAATGCTGAGTTGCATCCAAATAACACCATACCTACTGTGAAGCATGGGGGTGGAAACATCATGCTTTGGGGCTGTTTTTCTGCAATGGGACCAGGATGACTGATCCGTGTAAAGGAAAGAATGAATGGAGCCATGTATCGTGAGATTTTGAGGGAAAACCTCCTTCCATCAGCAAGGGCATTGAAGATGAAACGTGGCTGGGTCTTTCAGCATGACAATGATCCCAAACACACCGCCCGGGCAACGAAGGAGTGGCTTCGTAAGAAGCATTTCAAGGTCCTGGAGTGGCCTAGCCAGTCTCCAGATCTCAACACCATAGAAAATCTTTGGAGGGAGTTGAAAGTCCGTGTTGCCCAGCGACAGCCCCAAAACATCACTGCTCTAGAGGAGATCTGCATGGAGGAATGGGCCAAAATACCAGCAACAGTGTGTGAAAACCTTGTGAAGACTTACAGAAAACGTTTGACCTGTGTCATTGCCAACAAAGGATATATAACAAAGTATTGAGAAACTTTTGTTATTGACCAAATACTTATTTTCCACCATAATTTGCAAATAAATTCATTAAAAATCCTACAATGTGATTTTCTGGATTTTTTTTCCTCATTTTGTCTGTCATAGTTGACGTGTACCTATGATGAAAATTACAGGCCTCTCTCATCTAATTTAAGTGGGAGAACTTGCACAATTGGTGGCTGACTAAATACTTTTTTCCCCCACTGTATATAGCACACTACCTTCAACCAAAACCCTGTGGGCCCTGATCAAAAGTAGTCACTATATAGGTAATAGGGTTCAATTTGGGATGCAGCCATAATCTAGGACTGGGACAGCATGTGGGTGCAATTATTACCAGGTAGAACAGAAAACCAGCAGTGTTCCGGACCTCCAGGCTCGGATTTGAATACCCTTGGTCTATAACCTGGTCTGGTAGTCAGGATAAACTCCTGTCTCTAAGAATAACCCCCTTCATGGACCAGTACCTTAATCTCTTTATCTTAACCCCCTATATGGACCAGTACTTAATCTCTTTATCTTAACCCCCTATATGGACCAGTACTTAATCTCTTTATCTTAACCCCCTATATGGACCAGTACTTAATCTCTTTATTTTAACCCCCTTTATGGACCAGTACTTAATCTCTTTATCTTAACCCCCTTTATGGACCAGTACTTAATCTCTTTATCTTAACCCCCTTTATGGACCAGTACTTAATCTCTTTATCTTAACCCCCTTTATGGACCAGTACTTAATCTCTTTATTTTAACCCCCTATATGGACCAGTACCTTTTTGACGTTGTCCAGCATGGGCCGTCCACCTTGCCAGGGCTTGGAGTTCTTGCGGATACAGGTGAGGCTGGCCATGCTGTGCCACTTCCTGTCCTCCAGCTTCCTGTGGAAAGTGTTGGCCAATAGCAGCACTGTGTCGTAGATGTAGCGGTTGGTTATCTAGGGAAAGAGGGAGGGAGGGAGGGAGGGGGAGGGGGGGTGGGTGGGAGGAAGGACACAGAGGAAGGGGAGGGTGAGACAACAGAAGGGAAGTAGAGGGGAAGGGTGAGACAAAACATGAACGAGGTAAAGACGGAGAAAAGGAGAAGAGACCAAAAATGGAGGGAGAAGATAACAACGGAACAAAAGAAACAGGGGAAGATGGTCAAAAGTAGTGCACTGTATAGGGAATAGGGTGCCATTTGAGATGCAGATAAAGTATGCTCTGCTCTGCACCCTGCTGAAAGCTGCTGTGACGGCTGGCAGTGAAACATGCCGTGATCATAAGGAGTAGGCAGCCGTGGCTGGCATCATTTGAAAGAAAATTGATGCGCGCGCTCGCGTCATTTCATCAGTTCTTTGATCATTGGTAAAGAAGCAATACCTAACACCTGCGATTTGTAGCTACATCTCTGAAGTTCTCTCTGCAAACATCCACTCTAACTACTGTTTGCGGTACACATACAGGCTCCCAGTTCCCGGTAAAGAAAGAGGCCCTGGAAGGATTAAAACAGCTTTATCTCTGTAGCTTTGTCTAGGTTCAGCCTTTAAAAGCTCCACAACACAAATCGCACCACGCGCATCTTTTTAAAACTAGAACAGCCTGGCCTTTCAGCATATAAGAACCCGCTAGAGAACGTTACCAGGCGTTTCCTTTAGCATATGCATCAGATGCATATCAACCCGCAAGGTGCGCAAACATGCTTGATAAATAAATGCTTGATAAATAATGCATAGACTATTGTAAAGGATTAATTGCATGAAGCAATATTCTTGGAAATATATCAATAAAAGAACAAAAAAACAATAGTTATTTGTCTAGATAGAAAAAACATTGGTCTATAGCCTATTTTAGTTTCCCTTACAATAAAAACATGACAGTCCATTTGATCTACTTTATTTGTAGATTTGATTAGTAATAGAGTTATAGAAATTAATTAAGTCCAGTTACAGCTTCTTTTGACAAAGTAGAAACTAAAAAGGTAATAATAATAATAATAATAATAATAATAATAATAATAACAACAATATAACCAGCCAGGTGAGCAGGTGAAATGATTTGCTGTATTCCTAAACAAAAGCACCAGAGCATGAACAATTGCAAAGGATTAATTGCACAAGATATAAAAACAGTCATTTGTTGATTGCATGTGACACTGTATTGTGCCCTTATACCCGTGCCTTCACACATTAATCAATCTCATCTTCTCTTTATGCTTTGGGTCCACAATCAGCACACAGCTTCGGGGCTTTGTGTGAGCAAGCCCCACAAACATATCGGTTGCAATGCACACAGATTTCATGGGCTTTGTTTCGTGTGCACCTGCCGACTTGACATTGTGTCTTATTTTTCCCGAGCGGGAGCTGTGGTGCTTGGGGAAGAGAGAGAGCAGGACCTGCTGCCTTGGCGGCCTGCTTGGCGGCTCACGAAGCTCACTGTCACGCTCTGGCTCCGGGACTTTGTATGTTGAGCCAGGGTGTGTTCGTTTCGTTGTGTTCTGTTTGGTTGGGTTGTTCTATGTGGTTGTATTTCTTTGTTTGGATGAGTGACTCCCAATCAGAGGTAACGAGTGTCAGCTGTTTGGCTCGTTGTCTCTGATTGGGAGCCATATTTATAATGTCTGTTTTCACCTTGTGTTTGTGGGTTTTTGTTCCTTGTCAGTCATTGTCTGAGGACGTTACGTATCGTTTATTGTTTTGTATTCGTGTTTGCACTTTACTATTAAAGTATGTTCGCTCAACACGCTGCGCCTTGGTCCTCTCTAACCAACGATCGTGACAGAAAAACCCACCTTAAACAGATCAAGCAGCGTGACGAGGAGAGAGGATGGACGTGGGAGGAGATGATTGCGAGTCTGGCAAGAGGGAGAGAGGCCTGGGCCACGGGGAGGAGAGACCCCCAGGAAATTTTTAGGGGGGGGGCTCACGACGTCGGGGCAGCAGGTGTACGGGTTAGAGCGGTGCAAAGCATTGGCAGAGAAGGCCGCCAGGTTAGGGGGGCCACTGGGCACAGAGGAGAGGGAAAGTGTGGAGGCACGGCGAGAGGTACTGGGGTGTGTTACCAGTCCGGTCCGGCCCGTTCCTGATCCCTGCGTGGGGCCAGTGGTGTGTGTCCCCAGTACGGTCCGGCCTGTTCCTGCCATTCCCACCAAGGCAGTGGTGCGCGTCGTCAGCCCAGCCCGGCCTGTTCCTGCCATTCCCACCAAGTCTGTGGTGTGCGTCGACAGCCCGGCCCGGCCTGTTCCTGCCATTCCCACCAAGTCAGTGGTGCGCGTCGTCAGCCCAGCCCGGCCTGTTCCTGCCATTCCCACCAAGTCAGTGGTGCACGTCGTCAGCCCAGCCCGGCCGGTTCCTGCCATTCCCACCAAGTCAGTGGTGTGCGTCAACAGCCCAGCCCGGCCTGTCCCTGCTCCACGCACCAAGCCTACGAGGTGCGTCGCCAGTCCAGCCCGGCCTGTCCCTGCTCCACGCACAAAGCCTACGGTGTGCGTCGCCAGCCCAGCCCGGCCTGTTCCTGCTCCACGCACAAAGCCTACGGTGTGCGTCGCCAGCCCAGCCCGGCCTGTCCCTGCTCCACGCACAAAGCCTACGGTGTGCGTCGCCAGCCCGACCCGGCCTGTTCCTGCCACTCGCACCAAACCAGGGGTGCGAGTCGCCAGCCTGGTCCAACCCGTTCCTGCTACTCGCACCAAGCCAGGGGTGCGAGGCGTCAGCCTGGTCCAGCCCGTTCCTGCTACTCGCACCAAACCAGGGATGCGAGTCGTCAGCCTGGTCCAGCTCGTTCCTGCTACTCGCACCAAACCAGGGAATGGAGTCGTCAGTCCGGTGAGGCCCGTTCCTGTTCCACGCACCAAGCCAGGGGCGCGTGTCGTCAGTCCGGCTCCGACCAGCGGGGCTAGACAGGACCAGGGGTACTTTGGGGGGTTGGAGAGGAGGTGGGGATCAGGGCCGGAGCCAGAACCACCGCCGAGGAGGTATGCCCACCCAGCCCTCCCTTGTTTAGCCCTTATTGAGGCGCGGTCGCAGTCCGGGGTACTGTCACGCTCTGGCTCCGGGACTTTGTATGTTGAGCCAGGGTGTGTTCGTTTCGTTGTGTTCTGTTTGGTTGGGTTGTTCTATGTGGTTGTATTTCTTTGTTTGGATGAGTGACTCCCAATCAGAGGTAACGAGTGTCAGCTGTTTGGCTCGTTGTCTCTGATTGGGAGCCATATTTATAATGTCTGTTTTCACCTTGTGTTTGTGGGTTTTTGTTCCTTGTCAGTCATTGTCTGAGGACGTTACGTATCGTTTATTGTTTTGTATTCGTGTTTGCACTTTACTATTAAAGTATGTTCGCTCAACACGCTGCGCCTTGGTCCTCTCTAACCAACGATCGTGACACTCACATGCCAGATCCAGTGGGATACAGTGAGGGAAAAAAGTATTTGATCTCCTGCTGATTTTGTACGTTCGCCCACTGACAAAGAAATTATCAGTCTATAATTTTAATGGTAGGTTTATTTGAACAATGAGAGACAGAATAACAACAACAAAATCCAGAAAAACACATGTCAAAATTTTTATAAATTGATTTGCATTTTAATGAGGGAAATAAGTATTTGACCCCCTCTCAATCAGAAAGATTTCTGGCTCCCAGGTGTCTTTTATACAGGTAACAAGCTGAGATTAGGAACACACTCTTAAAGGGAGTGCTCCTAATCTCAGTTTGTTACCTGTAAAAAGACACCTGTCCACAGAAGCAATCAATCAATCAGATTCCAAACTCTCCACCATGGCCAAGACCAAAGAGCTCTCCAAGGATGTCAGGGACAAGATTGTAGACCTACACAAGGCTGGAATGGGCTACAAGACCATCGCCAAGCAGCTTGGTGAGAAGGTGACAACAGTTGATGTGATTATTTGCAAATGGAAGAAATACAAAATAACTGTCAATCTCCCTCGGCCTGGGGCTCCATGCAAGATCTCACCTCGTGGAGTTGCAATGATCATTAGAACAGTGAGGAATCAGCCCAGAACTACACGGGAGGATCTTGTCAATGATCTCAAGGCAGCTGGGACCATAGTCACCAAGAAAACAATTGGTAACACATTACGCCGTGAAGGACTGAAATCCTGCAGCGCCCACAAGGTCCCCCTGCTCAAGAAAGCACATATACAGGGCCGTCTGAAGTTTGCCAATGAACATCTGAATGATTCAGAGGAGAACTGGGTGAAAGTGTTGTGGTCAGATGAGACCAAAATGGAGCTCTTTGTCATCAACTCAACTCGCCGTGTTTGGAGGAGGAGGAATGCTGCCTATGACCCCAAGAACATCATCCCCACCGTTAAACATGGAGGTGGAAACATTATGCTTTGGGGGTGTTTTTCTGCTAAGGGGACAGGACAACTTCACCGCATCAAAGGGACGATGGACGGCGCCATGTACCGTCAAATCTTGGGTGAGAACCTCCTTCCCTCAGCCAGGGCATTGAAAATAGGTAGTGGATGGGTATTCCAGCATGACAATGACCCAAAACACACGGCCAAGGCAACAAAGGAGTGGCTCAAGAAGACGCACATTAAGGTCCTGGAGTGGCCTAGCCAATCTCCAGACCTTAATCCCATAGAAAATCTGTGGAGGGAGCTGAAGGTTCAAGTTGCCAAACGTCAGGCTCGAAACCTTAATGACTTGGAGAAGATCTGCAAAGAGGAGTGGGACAAAATCCCTCCTGAGATGTGTGCAAACCTGGTGGCCAACTACAAGAAACGTCTGACCTCTGTGATTGCCAACAAGGGTTTTGCCACCAAGTACTAAGTCATGTTTTGCAGAGGTGTCAAATACTTATTTCCCTCATTAAAATGCAAATCAATTTATAACATTTTTGACATGCGTTTTTCTGGATTTTTTTGTTGCTATTCTGTCTCTCACTGTTCAAATAAACCTACCATTAAAATTATAGACTTGTCTATAAAGGCACGCGCCTTTGCTTGTTCACTGTTCCTAGCAGGCTAGTCTTCTTTGCAATCAACTTGTCTTCCAGGGAAATTGATGTGAAGAAGTTGTCCATGGTCACATTTCTGCCTTTGCCCATGTAAGACTCCACGAGTCTCAAAACCAGTCTCAGACAGTCGCTCACCCGCTGGCCTGGTTTAATCTTTCCCCAGATATGGAAAGCCATTGAGCAAGTATTTGGTTTCGACGTCGGGCGGCTAACCGAAACTTAACTGAAGTCACATGCACCATTATCAGTTTCTATCTGGTTTCTAGCGCCCATTCATTCATTGACGACAGAATAGTGCACTATATCAGGAATACGGTTTTTGGGGCAGAGCCAGAGGCAGAAGGGGGAGACAGAGAATAGTTCATTCGGGCCCTGATCGATGGCACTGTGATTTAGCAGGAGCGTTGTCTCCATTTTAATGACAAAGTAATAAATAGAGTGGAGTGCCCATTAAATTTGCCGTTGTTTATTAACCTGTCACAATATCGAGTGCCGTGTTCCAGCGCCCACTGTCCTAACCGGGCATCCCCCTGACATAGGCATTTATCGCTGCGAGGTCACCCATGCATCAAATCAAATCGAATCAAATTGTATTTGTCACATGCGCCGAATACAACAAGTGTAGACTTTACCGTGAAATGCTTACTTACGAGCCCTTAACCAGCAATGCAGTTAAAAAGTAAGAACATTTACCAATAGATAAAAAGAAAATAATAACACAATAAAAAAACACAATACAATAACGAGGCTATATACAAGGAGTACCGGTACCGAGTCAGTGTACTGGGCTACAAGGTCGTTGAGGTGATTAATTGAGGTAATATGTAAATGTACATTTGGTTAGGTGATTCATTGAAATACTATGTACATGTAGGTAGGGGTGAAAAGCAGAAAGTCTGCGTAGCCGTTTAATGAACTGTTCAGCAGTCTTATTGTTTTGGGGTAGACACTGTTCAGGAGCCTTTTGGTCCCAGACTTGGTGCTCCAGTACCGCTTGCCGTGCGGTAGCAGAGAGAACAGACTGTGACCTGGGTGGCTGACAATTTTTAGGGCCTTCCTCTGACACCGCCTTGTATAGAGGTCCTGGATGACAGGGCGCTCGGCCCCAGTGATGTACTGGGCCATACACACCACCATCTGTAGAGCCTTGAGGTCGGATGCCAAGCAAGATGCTCTCAATGGTGCAGTTGTATAACTTGTTGAGGATCTGAGGGCCCATGCCAAATCCTTTCAACTCCTGAGGGGAAGAGGCGTTGTCGTGCCCTCTTCATGACTGGGTTGGTGTGTTTGGGCCATGATAGGTCATTAGTGATGTGGACACCGAAGAACTTAAAGCGCTCGACCCGCTCCACTACAGCCCCATCGATGTGGATGGGGGCGTGCTCAGCCCTCCATTTCCTGTAGTCCACGATCAGCTCCTTTGTCTTGCTGACGTTGAGGGAGAGGTTGTTGCCCTGGCACTACACTACCAGGTCTCTGACCTCCTCCCTGCAGGTGGTCTCATCATTGTCAGTGATCAGGCCTTTCACCGTCGTGTCATGGGCAAACTTTATGATTTGGAATAGGGTGGCAGTAAGAATATAGCCAGGCTCCCCATGCAAAACAACAGCCCAATCACCCAGCATACTACAGGACAACATGTTTTAGCATGCTGGGGGATTGTGCTGTTGCTTCCAACAACATCATTAAGAAATTGTTTAGGAATAATAATTTAAATGCCTAAGATATTCACAGGAAAAACATTGAGATAATTTAAACCTATGGGCGGTGAATGCTAAGCGTGGCATTACCATGCAATGTAAATGGATAGTGCTTAAGTTCGATTCATCACACACACGTAAGCACAAACGTGCATGTGCACGCATGCTTAGGGAACACACACACTCAGATGCACACACACACACACACACACACACACACACACACAAGGAACACACATACACAGGCCACGCTCAGATAGTTACTGCTGCAGACCACCTGAGAAAGTACCAACTAAATGGAGTAGGACGCTAGATGAAAACACAGCTCGTACAAAATGACTGCAACTTTTGGAGTGCGTGTTTTTCCTTTTCTGTTGTCTCCGTTCCAGAGAGGAGACTAGTTTATTATTTATTATTGAGATGTTTATTACTGCGTCACAACAAAGGATTATTACTTTGCAGCTTCAAGGAAAATTCTTTAAAAAATCTCCAGCATGAAGTGCCTACGCAGTATGTATTTAGAAAAAGGACAGAGCCCTAACTGCTCCACAGGGACACAGACACAGAAATAATAAAAAGAGCAACCTGGAGAGAGAAGAAAAGCATGACGGTGAATCCTCGTGACTCTGAAGCATCACTACTGTCATTACTGTGCCCAGAAGAAAAAATAAGCATTTGACTTGAATGGTGGGAGGGGTGAGGGTTTGGACTGGTAGAGGGAGGGGTAGATGTAACATGGGGGTTTTATGATTGATGATTGATGATTCATGTGTGTATGTAGAGAAGCCTGGAGGGATAGATGTAACATGGGGGTTTTATGATTGATGATTGATGATTCATGTGTGTATGTAAAGAAGCTAAGAGGGATAGATGTAACATGGGGACTGTTGTTTTGTGTTTCTGCTCAACTCCATCCAAAGACTTTGGCCAATGACAGGTCATTGAAGGTACTGAATGAATGTTACAGTGACGGAGATGGACAGCTTGTGTGAAATGTTGAGAGACTGTTCTTGAATGAGAGACTCTGGGAAGTACACATTTTGCCCCATGCTTGGGATATACACTACATGACCAAAAGTATGTGGACACCTGCTCGTCATTCCAAAATCATGGGCATTAATATGGAGTTGGTCCCCCCTTTGCTGCTAGAACAGCCTCTACTCTTCTGGGAAGGATTTCCACTAGATATTGGAACGTTGCTGCAGGGACTTGCTTCCAGTCAGCCACAAGAGCATTAGTGAGGTCGGGCACTGATGTTGGAAGATTAGGCCTGGCTCGCAGTCGATGTTTCAATTCATCCCAAAGTAGTTCGATGGGGTTGAAGTCAGGGCTCTGTGCAGGCCAGTCAAGTTCTTCCACACCGATCTTGACAAACCATTTCTGTATGGACCTCGCTGTGTGCACGGGGACATTGCCATGCTGAAACAGGACAGGGTCTTCCCCAAAGTGTTGCCACAAAGTTGGAAGCACAGAATAGTCTAGAATGTCATTGTACGCTGTAGCTTTAAGATTTCCCTACACTGGAACTATGGAGCCTAGCCCAAACCATGAAAAACAGCCCCAGATCATTATTCTTCCTCCACCAAACTTTACAGTTGGCACTATGCAATCGGGCAGGTAGCGTTCTCCTGGCATCCACCAAACCCAGATTCGTTTGTCGGACTGCCAGATGGTGAAGCGGGATTCATCACTCCAGAGAATGCATTTCCACCGCTCCAGAGTCCAATGGCGGTGAGCTGTACACCACTCCAGTTGACGCATGGTGATCTTAGGCTTGTGTGCAGCTGCTCAGCCATTGAAACCCATTTAATGAAGCTCCCGATGAACAGTTCTTGTGACGTTGCTTCCAGAGGCAGTTTGGAACTCGGTAGTAAGTGTTGCAACCGAGGACAGACGATTTTTACATGCTTCAGCAATCGGCAGTCCCGTTCTGTGAGCTTGTGTGGCCTACCACTGTTGTTGTTCCTAGATGTTTCCACTTCACAATAACAGCACTTACAGTTGACTGAGGCAGCTCTAGCAGGGCAGAAATCTGACTAACTGACTTGTTGGAAAGGTGGCATCCTATGACGGCGCCAAGTTGAAAGTCACTGAGCTCCTCAGTAAGGCCATTCTACTGCTAATGTTTGCATGTGTGTGTGCTCGATTTTATACACCTGTCAGCAACGGGTGTGGCTGAAATAGCCAAATCCACTCATTTGAAGGGTTTCCACATACTTTTGTATATAAGTGCATCGACGACGTCGTCCCCACGGTGACTGTACGTACATATCCCAATGTACGTACGGTCACCGTGGCTTAGTGGTTAAGAGCGTTGTGTACGTACGGCAGGTAGCTTAGTGGTTAAGAGCGTTGTGCCAGTAACCGAAAGGTTGCTGGTTTTAATCCCCGAGCCGACTAGGTGAAAAATCTGTCGATGTGCCCTTGAGCAAGGCACTTAACCCTAATTGCTCCTGTAAGTCGCTCTGGATAAGAGCGTCTGCTAAATGACAAAGAAAAAAAAAAAGAAGCCAGGGATTACAGGCAACATCCGCACCGAGCTAAATGAAATCAAATGAAATCCAATTTTATTTGCCGCATGCGCCGAATACAACAGGAGTAGACATTACAGTGAAATGCTTACTTACAAGCCCTTAACCAACAATGCAGTTTTTAAGAAAAGAAAAAGTGTTCAGTAAAAAATAGATATGTAAAATATAAAAATAATTATGAATAAATAAATAATAATAAAGGGCAGCAGTAAAATAAAATAACAGTAGGGAGGCTACAGTTAAAGTCGGAAGTTTACATACACTTAGGTTGGAGTCATTAAAACTCGTTTCTTAACCACTCCACACATTTCTTGTTAACAAACTATAGTTTTGGCAAGTCGGTTAGGACATCTACTTTGTGCATGACACAAGTAATTTTTCCAACAATTGCTTACAGACAGATTATTTCACTTATAATTCACTGTATCACAATTCCAGTGGGTCAGAAGTTTACATACACCAAGTTGACTGTGCCTTTAAACAGCTTGGAAAATTCCAGAAAATGATGTCATGGCTTTAGAAGCTTCTGATAGGCTAATTGACATAATTTGAGTCAATTGGAGGTGTACCTGTGGATGTATTCCAAGGCCAAATCAATCCCAGAACAACAGCAAATGACCTTGTGAAGATGCTGGAGGAAACAGGTACAAAAGTATCTATATCCACAGTAAAATGAGTCCTATATCGACATAACCAGAAAGGCCGCTCAGCAAGGAAGAAGCCACTACTCCAAAACCGCCATAAAAAAGCCAGACTACGGTTTGCAACTGCACATGGGGACAAAGATCGTACTTTTTGGAGAAATGTCCTCTGGTCTGATGAAACAAAAATAGAACTGTTTGGCCATAATGACCATCGTTATGTTTGGAGGAAAAAGGGGGATTCTTGCAAGCCAAAGAACACCATTCCTACCGTGAAGCACGGGGGTGGCAGCATCATGCTGTGGGGGTGCTTCGCTGCATGAGGGACTGGTGCACTTCACAAAATAGATGGCATCATGAGGAAGGAAAATTATGTGGATATATTGAAGCAACATCTCAAGACATCAGTCAGGAAGTTAAAACTTGGTCACAAATTGGTCTTCCAAATGGACAATGACCCCAAGCATACTTCCAAAGTTGTGGCAAAATGGCTTAAGGACAAAAGCCCTGACCTCAATCCTATAGAACGTTTGTGGGCAGAACCAGCTCTGTCAGGAGGAATGGGCCAAAATTCACCCAACTTATTATGGGAAGCTTGTGGAAGGCTACTCGACACATTTGACCCAAGATAAACAATTGAAAGGCAATGTTTCCAAATGCTAATTGAGTGTATGTAAACTTCTGACCCACTGGGAACGTGATGAAAGAAATAAAAGCTGAAATAAATCATTCTGAAATAAATAAGGTATGTAAACTTCCGACTTCAACTGTATGCAAATTATGGGTAGGTTTGTTTGCTACTGGGTACCAGGTTATTTTACATGTACATTCTTAGAAAAAAACATGCTATCTAGAACCTAAAAGGGTTCATCGGCAGTCCTCATAGGAGAAACCTTTGAGGAACCCTTTTTGGTTCCAGGTAGAACCCTTTACACAGAGTGTTCTACATGGAACCCAGAAAAGTTAGACCTGGAACCAAAAAGAGTTCTCCTATGGGAACAGCCAAAGAACCCTTTTGGAGCCCTTTTTTCTAAGACTGTAGCCCTTGAGCCTAAGTTTGTGTGGCTAGAGAAGGCTCTCTCTATGCTACATTTGTTTGGCTGGGTTGGACTTATTTATTTAATGTTATTATGTTGGCCTAGTCCAAGTTTGTATAGCAAGAAGACTCAAGTTTCATTAATTTTATTCACGTCCACTCCCGCTCCCCCTCTCCTGCGCTCGACGTCGCCGGTCTACTAACCACCGGCCCTGGCAACCATCATTACGTACACCTGCTTCCCATCAGTACACACACCTGGACTTTATCATCACCTTGATTACCTTCCCTTTATTTAGCCCTCAGTAGCCTCAGTCATCAGGCCGTATTGGTTTGTTTTCATTCACGTTCTGTATGCTTCTCATGTTTTGTTTATCTGCAGTCTTCATTATTAAACTCACCTTCTGCACCTGCTTCCTGACTCCCAGCGTATATGTGACAAAGGCTAAATTTGGATACGATGTAGGCTAGCCTATGCGTTTTGACAATATTTTTAAATTATTTTTGCCTCTGTGATTCAGACTGTTTCAAAACCCCAATGACATAAATAGGCCTAAACATTTCAAAAACAAGACCTTGAGAGATGATCATTGACTTAATAGCTCTAGAGATTGACTACCATACATTTTTAGCCAAATGAAGGCTAACAAATGATAACGAATGCAACACGAAAATGTTAGCTTTATGTATAATAATATACCTAAGAATGTCGCATGTCGAAATACCCGGGAGAAAAGTGATTTATTCTCTGGAAGGAAAATGTGTAAAATTAGAGGAAAATATAAAACCTTAGGTACAATGTTCTTTCCCTCCCTGCCTTTGCTGTATTTGAGGGCTTGATGTACAACAATAATTATAGACACAATATTGCTGCCCCGGGGCATATTCTTTTTTATAACAACAGAGAAATGACATGCCACATTTCCATGATAATATTGCAATGAATTATGATGTTTGAAACAAACAAAATGTGGAACATAAGCCTGGGGGCACAGGGCGACAACGTTGGTGCCATCAACAACTTTCAGATAATTAGAAGTTGTGAAATTGGGGGAAGGGGAGGGGTGGAAGAGGGGGGGACGAGGCATAATGGGAAAGACCCTATTCCCTATGTAGTGCACTACTTTTGATAGGGCTCTGGTCTAAGGTAGAGCGCAATATAAGCAATTGGGTGCATTTGGGACACATCCTTGGTGTGGTGTGGTGTTACCTCCAGTGTCTGAGCCTTGGGGTCCTTGGGGTCGCAGAGGGAGGTGTTGATGCGGTGGTTGTGCTTGACACAGCGCTGGCTGGTGTTCTGGGGCAGGGGGAAGGTCTGTCTGATCAGAGTCAGACGCCCAATCGACTTCATCACCAGCTCTTGGACGTCCTGGTCTGAGATTTCCTGTAGGAGCACAAAGAGACCCACACACACGCACGCGCACACACACACAGACAGACAGACAGACAGACAGACAGACAGACAGACAGACAGACAGACAGACACACAGACAGACACACGCACACACACACACACAGAGACGACAGACAGACAGACACAGACAGACAGACAGACAGACACACAGACAGACACACACACCACAGGAAAAAGTGGGTTCAGAAGAACAGAGGGAAACCAATTATTATCCGTATAAACAAATACACAACTGATATTTATTGTAATCATATAGTAATCATAAAGTAATCATATTGCAATCATATTGTAATCGTATAGGAATCCTATAGTAATCCTATAGTAAGTGGGGTGGCAGGCAGCCTAGCGGTTAAAAGCATTGGACGCGTTGGGCCAGTAACCAAAAGGTGGAAAATCTGTCTGTGCTCTTGAGCAAAGCACTTAACCCTAATTGCTCCTGTAAGTCGCTCTGGAGAAGAGTGTCTGCTAAATAACTAAAATGTAAATGTAATCATCAGTATGTCATGGATCAATTCATACACTAAATTGCATTTATTCTACTATTCCCATATTGTGTTAAGAAAGCACTTCAGGCCTCGTGCACCTAGACATTATTCATTTGATGTAAACCCTGATCACATGAGAGGGGAGTGAGTGAGGAGCGGAGAAGAGAGAGAGAGCATGTGCATGTGTTCGTCCTTGTGGAACCTTGCTAATTTTAGCCTAAAGACATCTCTCTCTTTTTTGACTGGGCATGCAGAGCGCGAGGAGCAGGGTCTGATGATTTAATGAGAGCAGACGTCAGAAAGTCCCTGATGAAGGTAGCTCCAAAACTCAACCAAGCTGTTCTGGCTGACAGATTTCAATTTTTATTTGCACATGTTTTGCCTGCATGACATTGGTGATGGTGACCGTGTCCTAGGAACACACACTACTAATATCACTGCTCTGGTGGCCATTCTCCACATCCAAACAGAACACAACGATACACCTGCCTGTCATGCCAACAGAGGAACAGCCAATCTAATTTCAAACGATTTAGCAATGTGATGTGTCAAATTCTGGGCTCTTTTGTAATAGGCAACGGCCCAAACATTTCAACCCAGAAAATGAGGAAGGGGATTATCTCACAAAGCCCTGACAAAAGGCGGAATAAACACAGAAAAGTGCTAAAAAAAACTTGCTGCCAAAAAAGCATTGCCGTTCCCCAAGCGTGGCGTGGCAAGGAAAGAAACATTGGCAGGGAGGCATTCGTTTTTACAAGTTTTTTTATTATTTTTATTAACAAGAGTACACGCTCCTCCGAAGTGCTGGAACGTACCAATTGACAAACGACAACTACTTTGACTTTCAGTGGACACATATTAAAAGCTCTTGGCATGTTGTCAGTGTAAATTATTGGGACGTGACTGTGGTCCCTCTGGGGGCCTCGGCGGTTAAGACTTAATTAGAGTTAGGGATTTGCCCTGGCTTGTTTTCCGTCCAACTTCCTGTCTAGATTACATGACATATCAGCCATGCCTAGGAGTCCGCATGGCAAGGAGAATGTAATCTAACTTGACGTCTAATACTGTTGGACAAATGCTAAGGCCGATTGACATTTAAAATAGGAGAGCGGGTTCTTCTCTGAATAGGCCAAAGCAATTACAGATGACGGATCTTAACTTGCTCACTCTTTTGTCGTGGAGAATTTTTGCTGTTGCAAATTAGCCTTGTGAGTGGCTGAAAATGAGCAGTTCTCTTTCTCGAGTTATTGGGATCAGGGCTTGCTATCAAAATGGTGTTCTCTCTCGTTCGCTCAAACGCTAGGCCAAGGTCCTATTACTGCAACATTCAAATATACAAAAATGTATCTGAAATGCAGCCATACACATGAACAACCATCGTTTTATATAGCTTAATAACACAAGATAGATATTGGTCTCCACTAGGCTATGGCATACAAGTGTCTAGTGCATCCTAAGGTTACGAATGAACCGTCAATATCGAGGTCAATCGTGGGGTGGTCTAGCGGTTAGGGCTGCTGCTTTCAGGGTGCATATATAGGCCGCATGGGTTCGATTCCGGCCTACGTCCTTCTGGCACGAATAACTCAATCCCCCGATTGACTTGATGTAGTTCCACATTTCAGGGTCATTCTACAGATTCGGTGACATTTCAGTATTGTCAGTGTCCCAAGATGTACTAGTGTTATAACTTGTCAGAACATTTATCAAACTACACTTAAATTACAACATTTCAAAGTTTTACATGTTTTTAATATGGAGTAGAGAATATGATTTTAAACAGAGATGAATTTCAATACTTATATGTTTGCTTTTCTTAGGAGTATTAAGAATTTCGCCTGTCCCTATTGACCATCATGCAAATGGCGTGACTCATTTTGAGTACACAGTGTTAAATAATAATGCTTTTTTTTTGTTACATTTATTGTATATGCCCCCTTATTATGCATAATCCATTTTCTCAGCATAAGACATTTTATTTTCTGAGAAATTCAGGCTTTTACCCCTGTCCTTGTATTTCTTTCAACCCCGTAACGCAACAATACCCCCACTCACAATTAAATAATGGTTTGATCCTGTGGACATCATTTATGAGGAAGTGACATCATACAAGTCTTCAGAGAAGCCTGGTGTGACAAGTGGTAAGCTGCTCTCTCACTTTTTATAAATTTTTCATGTTTTTTAAGCACATATGGGCTTTGTCAATCTCAGGTATTCAACTCTGTTGGGGGGGGGGAATTCATAGTTAAGATATTACCAAGAATTGTTTTTATAGCTATGAAGTATAACAATGTCTTTTGTTGAATAAGGCCATGTGGCACACTGCTAGCTGCTAGCATCCCGAATTAGCAACAGATTAGCACAAAATATTCAACCCTGTCACATTCAACCCCACCACATTTTTCAATGTTACGGGGTTGAATGGCTGTTACAGGGTTGAATAGCTGTTAAATCTTAGCAATATTTAATGTATATTGCTTAATACCAATCATATTTTCTTGTTGAATGTTTGTTGTTTACGGTTTTACAGTATCAACTAAAAGTACGAGGAATTTTTGAAAATAATAACTTTAAAAAAGTGACAATTAATTTGTTCTCTCTCCTATATACATTGACATATTTAGGAGTATTATCTGCAAGTTCATGTTCATTTTACTACATAGTGATTAAAAGGATACAATATTTAGTCTTGAAGAGTAAGCAGGTCATTGACTTGACCTTGACCTACAATTTCAGATTCAACAATGGAAAAAACAGCAGCAGAAAGGAAACACACATAGAGAGGAAGGTGAGGGACATCCGCGCGCCGGTGGTCAGGTAATTCTCCTGGAAATGTAAGATCTTTAAGACACGAGGTGGTGGTGGTCATGGACACACAATCAACAGAAAATAAAGTTTTGTTGCTTTAAAGCATAATTTGGTAATGCATAAAAAGACTAGAGAATGTAAATGAAGACTAGTCTAAAAAGACATACAGTATACTGCCTTGGCAACTTGCCTACCGTGATGTAAGCTGTATGTGCACAGTCCACAACAAGAAACTGGAATGCCAGTGTTTCAATACACAACATTTCACATTTACCCCTAAAGTTACATCAGTCGTGTCACAGAGGGAGGTTGATTGGGCAAATCCAGACATATGCAGGAAATGGTGCGTGGCCAAATATGATGACGATTTCTATCCCGGAATAATTCTAGACACAGATGAATCCCATGTGCAGGTCAAATGCATGTGCTGTGCTGGACCAAATAGGTACTTCTGGCCACTTCTTGATGATATCCTGTGGTATCCATTTGAGGACATCTTGGAACACATTGATCCCCCTAAACCGGTGACTTCTAGGCACATGGAAATACAGAAGGAAGTGTGGGCTAGGCTCTCTCAGTAAAAATGGTGAACAAACTGTAGGCTTACCTATAGGTTATTAATGTTAAGATGTTTGCTTAATGTTCAAACATTCAAACAACACAGACATTCCTGCCATTACTCTGGATATTTCTATGAAATCAATGAAATGTTGTAACTGTTGTTAGTTCATTAATGTGTTTTACTCTGTCTAGCTTTCATCTAGATTCTTTAGATTTTAAAAGCTATGTTGACAGTAGGTTTAAAAATGTTTAAAATGTTTAAAAAATGGCAACATGTTAGTGATCTCAAAAGATAAAACATATGACACGTGATGCTTTTCACTCAACCCTGTTACATGATTTTCAACCCTGTTGCGGTGCATTCATCCCTGTTACGAGATTATTTTTTTACATTTTTGTATTAAATACACAAAATATAACATCAATAGTGTTTTTATTGTGTGTATTAAATCAGGGTAAATAAGGCTATTTCAATTTTGTCAGGAATTACGCAGCATTCTTGCACATTTCTTGCGAAAATGTGGAGTTAGATTAGAAATTTCTTCATCGTAAACTGGAAAGGATGGTGCTGGTCAGTTTTTCTTGATTTTCTCTTTAATTACAATATGCCATTATTTACACAAGGGACATCTAAACTGTGAGATTATGCCAGAAGCTGATCTCAAGCTTATTGGAAAAATGAATAGTTGAATAACAAAATGACTGTGACGGGGTTGAATTAAATTGGGACTTGTTTGAGAAAATAATACAGAATAATAACTTAATACTCTACATTGAGATGGGAAAAGGTATTTTCTATCAAGTACACACATTACTTTGTCACATCAAATAAAAAAAAGCTTAAGATTTTAATGTTCATTGTTTCATCCTCCTCAATCACAAAAGGCACCGAATCTGTAGAATGACCCTTCAGTCCAGGGTTCACGTTGGTTGCAAGCATCTTTTAGGGAGCGGTAATGAGGTGACCAATAATGGTTGCAATTGAGATCAGCTGTGCAGGTGAATTTGATGGTTTAACGAGCAGCTGGCGATAATAAGGAATGCCGGGGAGGCTATCCCATCACCTGGCGGCGCAGCGAAAATGTAAAAAATAATCTGAATTAATGGCAGACAGAAGTACCCCACTTGGGATAACATTTTCCAGAAGAAGAAGGAATAACTTTGTGAAATGTAAGTTTAACGTTTATTTATTCACCAAATGATGTTAAAGTTTTGAATTCAGATGTTGAGTATCTGGTGTTTAGCAGACCGTTGCCAAGCTAGCCACACGTCGGACGTGATAGCTAGCTAGCAGGCGATCTCATCCTGCTTAACAGCTGTTTAGAGATGAACAACTAAACTAACTCATCTTATATTCAGCAATGTGCCAATTGTTAACACCCGGGCAGTTTTAAAATCAAGTAGCAAATCGTTTTTTCCCATTTGTTTTCAGTGACTAAAGTGGGCACCTGATCACGTTCCATTGCAATGGCTTGGCAGGAGAAAACGGTCCTGCCCGACTCGTTTGGAGGTAAGACGTTTCAGCAACATCTGATGAAAAACGTAGGAAATGCAGCCAACTGTGTTTTGTTCAATCTAGGCTTGCTAGCCAGCCAAGTTATTTGCGCATTCTGTTGATGAGTTTGTTTTGCTAGCTAGCTGCATACAGTGTCTGTTTACCTAGCTAACGTTTTGTGTTGCACCATTGGGGTTGGTGTTACTAGTTAAAATTAGAGGCTAAGATTATTCTACTCTTACTGTAAAGAACTTGACCAAGCCTAAAAATATACAAAACGATTGCACATTAATATAGGTAGTTGTGGCTCTAGCACTGAAATTTGAGCAATGAGGTTAATTTCTCTCCACTTGTCTCTGTTTGTTCGAGGTTGAAGGACATCCCACCCCGACACCCTGCATATGTAAAATAAACTTATCCCAGGATAAGGATATTATTAAGGAGTCTGCAACATCACAATGTTAGATAGAAATAGATTCACCCATGTTATTGTTTATCATTCAGATTTAACAGGACATTGTAACTTATGAAGCTCATTCTAAAATACAGATGCGATTTCTGTCCCAGGGGAATGCACTGTGTGCAAGTCTTCAATTTAGACCACAATTAGTTGAATCAGGTGTTAGTGAAGGGCTGGAACAAAAAACCTGTAAACTCCTGTCCTGTGTATAAAATAAACCTGTGGCTGTCATGACTAAATTTGCCCTCATGTACTGAACAAGCTTATGAATGTTGGAGGTTAATCTCCTTGAGATGTCCCTCACTTGGGAATGACTTATTTTGTACAATGGACTGTGCTTTAAGGACTCATGCACAGATACAGGAAAACCAATAAAAATTGATAACATTTATTCAAGTGTTGATGTCTCCACATGTTTCTGGTTTTGAGGCTTGGGAATCTATCTGCTGACTGCAGGTCATCTGTCTAATCACCTGGAAGAAGAGAGAAAGGCATCATTAATAGTACAATGCTGTATTCATTTAATTTAATATATATATACACCTGTTTGATATGCATTTATTTCATTATATTGGACATATTATCCTATCACATGCCATTTAGCGTACATTAGGATGAATTCGACTAGGCCTTCTAATCTAGTTAGATTGCATCATATCACTTTTAAATATTAGTTATCAACTAATATAAAACCATGTTATCTTGAACATCGGAGTCATTTAATAATATGGATGGGTGTGATAGTTGTATGAATAATCACAATGCAAGCCTACTCATTAGGATAAAACAGCAGCTCTAATGCTACATTAGCTTCACAGTGAAACACCACTATTCTGGCTATCAATCATTCTTTAAACAGTCAGCTAAATAAGCTATTTTACTATTTCAAAAAATTGTAGCCTGCATGATATCATGCATGCAAGCTTACCTGTCATGTCCACAACGATGGAGCAGCAGACCAGCAATAAGCGACAGGAGGACCCTATACCGTAAAATAATGATTCTGGTCGGTGTCAACTTCATTAACAGGTACTGAGGAGATTGATTCTGTTATTTGTTTACTTGTGTCAGATATTTCAATTTTAGGATAGTTGATCACTGAATTGCTAGCACTAGTTGCTCACGCTGCTGTGGATACAATGTGGCTAAAAACGTCTTGCGCTCGGTGGAATATGAATGTGTTATCACGTGATGCTGCCTTCGAATACCGTCCTATTGGAAAAGTGCTACCTACTAAGTACAGTGCATTCAGAAAGTATTCAGACCCCTTGACTTTTTCCACATTTTGTTACGTTACAGCCTTTTTTTCAAATGAAAAAAAATTATATATATTCCTCATCAATCTACACACAATACCCCATAATGACAAAGCGAAAACAGGTTTGTATAATTTTCTGCACATTTATATATATATATATATATATATATATATATATATATATATATATATATATATATATATATATATATATTTAAATACATAAGTATTCAAACCCATTGCTATGAGACTCTAAATTGAGCTCAGGTGCACCCTGTTTCCATTGATCATCCTTGAGATGTCTCTACAACTTGATTGGAGTCCACCTGTGGTAAATTAAATTGATTGGATATGATTTGGAAAGGCATACACCTGTCCTATATAAGGTCCCACAGTTGACAGTACATGTCAGAGCGTAAACCAAGCCATGAGGTCAAAGGAATTGTCCCTAGAGCTCCGAGACAGGATTGTGTCGAGGCACAGATCTGGGGAAGGGTGCCAAAATATTTCTGCAGCATTGAAGGTCCCCAAGAACACAGTGGCCTCCATCATTCTGTGTTAACAAACCTCCAAACGAGCTTCAATGCCATACAACACTCCTTCAGTAGCCTCCAACTGCTCTTAAACACTAGTAAAACTAAATGCATGCTCTTCAACCGAACGCTGCTTGCACCCGCCCACCCGACTAGAATCACTACTCTCGACGGGTCTGACCTAGAGTATGTGGACAACTACAAATATCTAGGTGTCTGGTTAGACTGTAAACTCTCCTTCCAGACTCACATTAAGAATCTCCAATCCAAAGTTAAATCTAGAATCGGTTTCCTATTTCGCAACAAAGCCTCCTTCACTCATGCTGCCAAACATGCCCTCGTAAAACTGACTATCCTACCGATCCTTGACTTCGGCGATGTCATTTACAAAATAGCCTCCAACACTCTACTCAGCAAATTGGATGTAATCTATCACAGTGCCATCCGTTTTGTCTCCAAAGCCCCATATAATACCCACCACTGTGACCTGTACACTCTTGTTGGCTGGTCCTCACTACATATTCGTTGCCAAACCCACTGGCTCCAGGCCATCTATAAATCACTGCTAGGCAAATCCCCGCCTTATCTTAGCTCATTGGTCACCATAGCAACACCCACCCGTAGTCTGCGCTCCAGCAGGTATATCTCACTGGTCATCCCCAAAGCCAACACCTCCTTTGGCCGCAATTCCTTCCAGTTCTCTGCTGCCAATGACTGGAACAAATTGCAAAAATCTCTGAAGCTGGAGACACTTATCTCCCTCACTAACTTTAAGCATCAGTTGTCAGAGCACCTTACCGATCACTGCACCTGTACACAGCCCATCTGAAATTAGCCCGCCCAACTACCTCATCCCTATATTGTTATTTATTTTGCTCATTTGTACCCCAGTATCTCTATTTGCACATCATCTCTTGCACATCTATCATTCCAGTGTTAATACTAATTGTAATTATTTTGCACTATAGCCTATTTATTGCCTTACCTCCATAACTTGCTACATTTGCACACACTGTATATATATGTATTTCTGTTGTATTTTTGACTTTGTTTTGTTTTACCCCATATGTAACTCTGTGTTGTTGTTTTTATCGCACTGCTTTGCTTTATCTTGGCCAGGTCGCAGTTGTAAATGAGAACTTGTTCTCAACTGGTTTACCTGGTTAAATAAAGGTTAAATAAAATAAAAAATAAAAATGGAAGAAGTTTGGAACCACCAAGACTCTTCCTAGAGCTGGCCGCCCGGCCAAACTGAGCAATCGGGGGAGAAGGGCCTTCATCAGGGTGGTGACCAAGAACCCGATGGTCACTCTGACAGAGCTCCAGAGTTCCTATGTGGAGATGGGAGAACCTTTGAGAAGGACAACTATCTCTGCAGCACTCCACCAATCAGGCCTTTATGGTAGAGTGGCCAGACAGAAGTCACTACTCAGTAAAAGGCACATGACAGCCCGCTTGGTTTGACAAGAGGCACCTAAATGACTCTCAGACCATGAGAAACCAGAATCTCTGGTCTGATGAAACCAAGATTGAACTCTTTGGCCTGAATGCTAAGTGTCACGTTTGGAGGAAACCTGGCACCATCCCTATGGTGAAGCACGGTGGTGGCAGCATCATGCTGTGGGGATGTTTTTCAGCGGCAGGGACTGGGAGACTAGTCAGGATCGAGGGAAAGATGAACTGAGCAAAGTACAGGGAGATCCTTGATGAAAACCTGCTCCAGAGCACTCAGGACCTCAGACCTCACCTTCCAACAGGACAACGAACCTAGGCACACAGCCAAGACAACGCATGAGTGGCTTCGGGACAAGTCTCTGAATGTCATTGATTGGCCCAGCCAGAGCCCAGACTTGAACCCGATCTAACATTTCTGGAGAAACCTAAAAATAGCTGCGCAGCGACGCTCCCCATCCAACCTGACAGAGCTTGAGAGGATCTTTTATTTTTTATTTCACCTTTAATCTCCCCAGGTGTGCCAAGCTTGTAGCGTCATACCCAAGAAGACTCAAGGCTGTAATCGCTGCCAAAGGTGCTTCAACAAAGTACTGAGTAAAGGGTCTGAATACTTACGCAAATGTAATATTTGAGTATTTTAAAAAATTTATACAAACCTGTTTTTGCTTTGTCATTATGGGGTATTGTGTGTAGTATGATGAGGGGTAAAAAAATAAAACAGGTAAGCAGTAGCCTTTGGATTGTTAAATAATAACAGCATGCTACACCAACATTAGTTTCCATTCATACAGAGAGTCAAAACGATTGCCCAGCACTTGGCGAGAACTCATGATCCACGGAGCCGAAGTGTGCTGTGCAGACCACTGCACTAGGGCAGTTCACAATGCTCTAGCAAGCCGTGAAAATACTTGATGATACTTGATGGTATGAGGTCGGTTGGTTTTCAGAGCCTTCCCCACACCATAGCCCCCTACCTAAGTTACTGCATTGTGTAGCCTATAAACACTGCTTCCAACTGCCTCCTGGTGGTGAGTATACATTTAAAATATGTTTTAAAATCCTCCTAACTGTAAGGATTTCTTTCCTAATAATAATCATGTAAAATTAACAAATTTACAGAAAGACCTGTGTGAATTTCAGTGAATCTCTTATACAATGGGTTAAAATTATGTACAGCAATCCCAGGTGTAAAATAGTAAATAATGGTTACTTCTCAGAAAGTATTGAGCTTTTAAGAGAAGTAAAACAAGGCTGTCCGTTGTCTCCATATCTATTTATTATGGCCATTGAAATGATAGCTATTAAAATTAGATGCAAGTAGAACATCCAGGGGTTAGAAATTCATGGGATAAAAACAAAAACGATGTTCAATGTTCTAGCCTCACTGGACTAAAACCTAATTATGACAAGTGTACCATATTACGTATTGGATTGTTAAAAGACACAGTGTTTACACTACCTTGTAGTTTACCAATAAAATAGGCACATGGTGAAGTAGACATACTTGGTATTCATATCTAAAAATATATATAAATGAACTTACCACAATCAATTTCAATAGAAAGTTTGCAAAACTAGATAAGATTCTGCAACCATGGAGAGGTGGATACTTGTCTATTTATGGAAAAATCACATTGATTAACTCTTTGGTCCTTTCACAGTTTACTTACTTACTAATGGCGCTGCCTACTCCAAACTCGTTTTTTAAATCATATGAGCAAAATATATTTAATTTTATTTGGAATGCTAAGCCAGACAAAATTAAACATGCCTATTTATATAATGAATATGAGTTTGGGGGGCTAAAATTATTAAATATTAAAGCTTTAAACCTCTCACTAAAAGCTTCACTCATACAGTGCCTTGCAAAAGTATTCATCCCCTTGGCATTTTTCCTATTTTGTTGCATTACAACCTGTAATTTAAATTGATTTTTATTTGGATTTCATGTAATGGACATACACAAAATAGTCCAAATTGGTGAAATGAAAAAAAAAAAAACGTATTTCATAAAATTCAAAAATATAAATAACGGAAAAGTGTTGCGTGCATATTTATTCACCCCCTTTGCTATGAAGCCCCTAAATAAGATCTGGTGCAACCAATTACCTTCAGAAGTCACATAATTAGTTAAATAAAGTCCACCTGTGTGCAATCTAAGTGTCACATGATCTGTCACATGATCTCAATATATATACACCTGTTCTGAAAGGCCCCAGAGTCTGCAACACCACTAAGCAAGGGGCAACACAAAGCAAGCGGCACCATGAAGCCAAGGAGCTCTCCAAACAGGTCAGGAACAAAGTTGTGGAGAAGTACGGATCAGGGTTGGGTTATAAAAAAAATATCAGAAACTTTGAACATTCCACAGAGTACCATTAAATCCATTATTAAAAAATGGAAAGAATATGGCACCACAACAAACCTGTCAAGAGAGGGTCGCCCACCAAAACTCACGGACCAGGAAAGGAGGGCATTAATCAGAAAGGCAACAAAGAGACCAAAGATAACCCTGAAGGAGCTGCAAAGCTCCACAGCGGAGATGAACCTAAGCATACTGCTAAAGCAACACTCAAGTGGTTTAAGGGGAAACATTTAAATGTCTTGGAATGGCCTAGTCAAAGCCCAGACCTCAATCCAATTGCGAATCTGTGGTATGACTGAAATATTGCTGTACACCAGCGGAACCCATCCAACTTAAAGGAGCTGGAGCAGTTTTGCCTTGAAGAATAGGCAAAAATCCCAGTGGCTAGATGTGCCAAGCTTATAGAGACATACCCCTAGAGACTTGCAGCTGTAATTTCTGCAAAAGGTGGTTCTACACAGTATTGACTTTGGGGGGTTGAATAGTTATGCACGCTCAAGTTTTCTGTTTTTCTGTCTTATTTCTTGTTTGTTTCACAATAAAAAATATTTTGCATCTTCAAAGTGGTAGGCATGTTGTGTAAATCAAATGATACAAACCCCCCAAAAATCCATTTTAATTCCAGGTTGTAAGGCAACAAAATAGGAAAAATGCCAAGAGGGGTGAATACATTCGCAAGCCACTGTACATAAGTTATACTTAAACCCAAAATTGTTCTCCAGTAGATTATTAAGAAAGGCTCATCCTTTGTTCAAAAATTGCCTTTTTGCCTTGATACAGATGACAACTTCTCATTTCCAACAAATTGAACATGAAATGTTGTTTAATGTATCGCTATTTCTTAAACAAGCCATTTAAAGCTGGTTACAATTTCAGATTATATATTTTTTACCCCTTTTTCGTGATATCCAATTGATAGTTACAGTCTTGTACCATCGCTGCAACTCCCGTACGGACTTGGGAGAAGCGAAGGTCGAGAGCCATGCGTCCTCCAAAACACGACCCTGCCAAGCCACGCTGCTTCTTGACACACTGCTCGCTTAACCCGGAAGCTAGCCGCACCAATGTGTCGGAGGAAACACCATCCAACTGGCGACAATTTCAACGTGCATGCGCCCGGCCCGCCACAGAAGTCAATAGAGCGCGATGGGACAAGGACATCCCGGCCGGCCAAACCCTCCCCTAATCCGGACAGCGCTGGGCCAATTGTGCGCAGCCTCAAGGGTTTCCTGTCCCGGCCGGCTCGAACCCGGATCTGTACTCGGCTCTAGCACTGCACCACTCAGGAGGCCCACTATTTCAGTTTTATCCCCCAGAAAATATAGAATAAATATTACAACAAATATTATGGATGAACTCAAATATACTGATTAATAAAAAAAACATTATTTATGGGAGAATGTTAAAAAATGGTATTATATTTATTAATGATATTATGAATAGAAACGTTATGAGTTATGTTACATATGCAGCTATCGAAAATATATGGGAATATCTGCTCAATCCAAATTTATAACCAACTGATTGCAGCATTACCACAAAAAAATGAAGGCGGCAAGTGGAAGAAGGAGAAGGTAGGGAACTTGTTTCTCTGCCATATATTAAAGATACAAACTGACTGAAAATAATTGGCATAAATAGAAAAATATACCAGTTTAATTTGAGGACAAAAATGTTGCCAGCTGCACTATACAGGTTGCAAAATAAATGGGAAGAGATTTTCAATGTACCGATTCCATGGCACATGGTTTATGAACAACACTTGATTCAACACTTCAAGTTTTTTTATTTAAATTATTATACAAAATTCTTACCACCAACAGAATGCTATATACATACAGTGAGGGAAAAAAGTATTTGATCCCCTGCTGATTTTATACGTTTGCCCACTGACAAAGACATGATCAGTATATAATTTTAATAGTAGGTTTATTTGAACAGTGAGAGACAGAATAACAAAAAAAAAATCCAGTAAAACACATGTAAAAAATGGTATAAATTGATTTGCATTTTAATGAGGGAAATAAATATTTGACCCCCTCTCAATCAGAAAGATTTCTAGCTCCCAGGTGTCTTTTATACAGGTAATGAGCTGAGATTAGGAGCACACTCTTAAAGGGAGTGCTCCTAATCTCAGTTTGTTACCTTTATACAAGACACCTGTCCACAGAAGCAATCAATCAATCAGATTCCAAACTCTCCACCATGACCAAGACCAAAGAGCTCTCCAAGGATGTCAGGGACAAGATTGTAGACCTACACAAGGCTGGAATGAGCTACAAGACCATCGCCAAGCAGCTTGGTGAGAAAGTGACAACAGTTGGTGCGATTAATCGCAAATGGAAGAAACACAAAATAACTGTCAATCTCCCTCGGCCTGGGGCTCCATGCAAGATCTCACCTCGTGAAGTTGAAATGATCATGAGAATGGTGAGGAATCAGCCCAGAATTACACGGGAGGATCTTGTCAATGATATCAAGGCAGCTGGGATCATAGTCACCAAGAAAACAATTGGTAACACACTACGCCGTGAAGGACTGAAATCCTGCAGCGCCCGCAAGGTCCCCCTGCTCAAGAAAGCACCTGTCTGAAGTTTGCCAATGAACATCTGAATGATTCATTCCAAAATCAAGCTCTTTGGCATCAACTCAACTCGCCGTGTTTGGAGGAGGAGGAATGCTGCCTATGACCCCAAGAACACCATCCCCACCGTCAAACATGGAGGTGGAAACATTATGCTTTGGGGGTGTTTTTCTGCTAAGGGGACAGGACAACTTCACCGCATCAAAGGGACGATGGACGGGGCCATGTACCGTCAAATCTTGAGTGAGAACCTCCTTCCCTCAGCCAGGGCATTGAAAATGGGTCGTGGATGGGTATTCCAGCATGACAATGACCCAAAACACATGGCCAAGGCAACAAAGGAGTGGATCAAGAAGGAGCACATTAAGGTCCTGGAGTGGCCTAGCCAGTCTCCAGACCTTAATCCCATCGAAAATCTGTGGAGGGAGCTGAAGGTTCCAGTTGCCAAACGTCAGGCTCGAAACCTTAATGACTTGGAGAAGATCTGCAAAGAGGAGTGGGACAAAATCCCTCCTGAGATGTGTGCAAACCTGGTGGCCAACTACAAGAAACGTCTGACCTCTGTGATTGCTAACAAGGGTTTTGCCACCAAGTACTAAGTCATGTTTTGCAGAGGGGTCAAATACTTATTTCCCTCATTAAAATGCAAATCAATTTATAACATTTTTGACATGCGTTTTTCTGGATTTTTTTGTTGTTTTTCTGTCTCTCACTGTTCAAATAAACCTAATATTAAAATTATAGACTGATCATGTCTTTATCAGTGGGCAAACGTACAAAATCAGCAGGGGATCAAATACTTTTTTCCCTCACTGTATATGGGGCATTCAACAATCTCAGCTCTGTAGATTTTGCTGTGAAGAGACAGAATCACTATATAATTTATTCTGATATTGCTCCTATGTAGCTTGTTTCTGGTCACAGGTTCAGGAATGGTTAAAAAATCACAACATTCACTTAAAATTAACCTTACAAATAGCAGTGTTGGGCGATTTTGGAAAGCCATAGTCAGTCAATAAATAATATAATAATACTTGTAGGAAATGTTTTCATCTTTGGCTCACAATCTGTGGATACTATATGATTAGAAAGGTTCAAAATGTATGTAAAACATCACAGCACATTTGAAAAATATATGGCACATGGAAACCAAACGAGGGTGGTCTATGGTGATAGGTGGGAAGGGCTGAGACTGGCTGAGGGGTGGGATTAAGGAGTTTATGTTCAGTAATATATTATTGTTATGTGATTGCTGTATATAAAAGTACCATATATGTAAAATGTATGTACAGTACCAGTCAAAAGTTTGGACACACCTACTCATTCAAGGGTTTTTCTTTATTTTTACTATTTTCTACATTGTAGAATAATAGTGAAGACATCAAAACTATGAAATAACACATATGGAATCATGTAATAACCCCCCCCCCCACACACACAAAAAAAGATATATATATATATTTGAGATACTTCAAAGTAGCCACCCTTTGCCTTGATGACAGCTTTGCACACTCTTGGCATTCTCTCAACCATTCGTTTTTTTGTCCTCCGAAGTGGACGAGTTACAAAAAAATTCAATAATAATAATAATAATAATCCTCCTGCTGCAGGATTATTTTCCTCCTACGACGAAATTGGTCATATTAAGATCCGACATCTGTAGTGTGTTCGAGGTTTAAAAATGCTTCTAAAGTTAGTAACTTCCACATTAGGATTTCAGACTTGACCTCTAAAAGTCTAGGCCATTTGGTGGCTAATATATGGAATAGTTTTAAGATGGTCATACCATGTATCATTTAGCTAATTGCTTTTACATTTTAGAACACCTTTAGATATAAAAAAAGTATGCAAAAATTGCTAAAATATATAAAATATTGAATTACTACTATAGCCCATAGAAACACATTGAATAATTTGTATTCATAAATGGCAAAAAAAGACAGTAAAAAAATGTATCATAAGGAATAAGGTTTTGAAGTGGACACATATTTAACCCCTTATTTTTGTTGCCACAAAACTACCTCCATACTTCCATTCGTTTGTACCTTCAGACGATTGAGAAGCAGCTAAAAAAAAAACTCTCTCTAGCTTAAACTTTCTTATGTTACTTAGATTGACACACCCATGCAAGGATTACATTCCAGACTTGATTTGCCCTAATGAAAAATGTATCAACCCGTAAAAAAAATGTCCATTCATTCTAATCCACATAATATTTCACATTTCTTGTTGCTGCAGGATTATTTTCCTTCTGTAGCAAACTTGCTCAAATTAAGATCCTACATCTGTAAATCTACAGGAGGTCCAAGACAACATTGTCACCTAATTGTCACGTTCGTTGAATGACGGGTCAGACCAAGGCGCAGCGTGATATGCGTACATGTTTATTGAACTTAATAAACACACGACAAAACAACAAAGGAAACTAAACGTGAAGTCCAAGGTAGCACACACAACATACCTTAACCGGAACACGATCCCACAACTAGACAGTGCCAATAGGCTGCCTAAGTATGGACCCCAATCAGAGACAACGAGCGACAGCTGCCTCTGATTGGGAACCACACCGGCCAACATAGATCCACACATACTAGAATATACAACATAGAACATACACAACAAAGAATATACACACCCTGACTCAACATATAAGAGTCCCCTGAGTCGGGGCGTGACAGTACCCCCCCTCCCAAAGGTGCGGACTCCGACCGCACAACATAAACATAACAGGGTAGGGGCCGGGTGGGCATTCCGCCTCGGAGGCGGATCCGGCTCGGGGCGTGACGACCTCTCACTCTCCGCCTCCCTGTTGAGCCCCTGGTCTGGTCTGGACCTCGGCGCGCTACTTCCCCTCTCCTTCCTCCCACGATACGCCAGGCCCTGTCTGGACCCTGGTGTGGGAGACCCCGAACCTGGAGAGGGGCTGACGTCATGGTCTGGACTAGAGCCGCTGACCGGAGCTGGATCAGGCACCGGTGGAGTGGACTGCTCTGGCTCCGGAGTGGAGCCGCTGACCGGAGCTGAACTGGACCCCGGTGGAGCGGACTGCTCTGGCTCCGGAGTGGCGCAGCTGACCGGAGCTTGATCAGGTACCGGTGGAGCGGACTGCTCTGGCTCCGGAGTGGAGCAGCTGATCGGTGCCGGACCAGGCACCGGTGGAACGGGCACGGGCCGTGCCGGACTGGACAAACGCACCACTGGTCTGGTGCGAGGAGCAGGCACTGGCCGGACCTGACTAGGAACACGCACCACTGGCTTGGTGCGAGGAGCAGGTACAGGCCGGGCTGGGCTGGCGACGCGCACCACTGGCTAGGTGCGAGGAGCAGGAACAGGCCGGGCCGGGCTGGCGACGCACACCACTGGGTTGGTGCGAGGAGCAGGAACAGGCCGGGCCGGCGACGCGCACCACTGGCTTGGTGCGAGGAGCAGGAACAGGCCGTGCCGGACTGTGGAGGCGGACTGGAGGTCTGGAGCGGAGAGCTGGCACAACCCGTCCTGACTGGATGCCTACTTCCGCACAGTATGTGTGAGGCATCAGCACAGGACGCACTGGGCTGTGCACGCGCACTGGCGATATAGTTTGTGGAACCGGCGCAGGATATGCAGGACCGAGGAGGCGTACTGGAGACCAGGAGCGTTGAGCCGGCACACCCCGTCCTGGCTGGATGCCCATCTTCGCACGGCACGTGCGTGGTGCAAGCATAGGACGTACAGGACAGTGCCGGCGCACTGGTGACACAGTACGCAGCTCCGCATAACACGGAGCCTGCCCAGTCATACGCTTCCTCGCGTGAGTACGGGGAGTTGGCTCTGCTCTGACACTAGGCTTCGCCAACCACCCCGTGTGCCCCCCCCCCCCCCCCCCCCCCCAATTTTTTATTGGGGCTGCTTCTCGGGCTTCCTCCTCGACCGGCCTCCTCCGTGTTGCCGTTGCACCTCTCCTGCCTGGGCATCTACCTTAGCCCATGGTCCTCTCCCCGCAAATATCTCTTCCCATGACCACAAATTGCCCACCTGTGACATGGCTATTCGCTCCGCCTGGGCACGCTGCTTGGTCCTCGTTTGGTGGGATCTTCTGTCACGTTCGTTGAATGACGGGTCAGACCAAGGCGCAGCGTGAAATGCGTACATGTTTATTGAACTTAATAAACACACGACAAAACAACAAAGGAAACGAAACGTGAAGTCCAAGGTAGCACACACAACATACCTTAACCGGAACAAGATCCCACAACTAGACAGTGCCAATAGGCTGCCTAAGTATGGTCCCCAATCAGAGACAACGAGCGACAGCTGCCTCTAATTGGGAACCACACCGGCCAACATAGATCCACACATACTAGAATATGTCACGCGTGCTGTAGGTGGGTGTAGTGGTGGAATCAAACGCAGGACACCGAAGTATGTCCAGAGGAGGGTGACGTGTGAGCCCAATAGATCAATCGATCCCGAACCTCGAGCGGAACGTACTTCCGACCCTCCGGGCACTGTGGTGGACTAGGGTCGGTGCGTAACGCCCGCTCGAGCTCAGCATCGACCTCCCACACTACCGGTGCCACCAGACACGACTCCGGCAGTATGGGAGTGGGCTCCACGGACCTCTCCTCCGTGTCATACCGCCGAGACAGCGCATCTGCCTTACCGTTCTGGGACCCAGGGATGTACGTGATCTTAAACGTAAACCGGGTCAAAAACATATTCCATCTAGCCTGCCGAGGGTTTAGCCTCCTCGCTGCCCGGATGTACTCCAGGTTACGGTGGTCCGTCAAAATGAGGAAAGGGTGTTGAGCCCCCTCAAGCCAGTGCCTCCACACCTTTAGGGCCTGTACCACGGCTAACAGCTCCCTGTCCCCTACGTCATAGTTTCGCTCCGCCGGACTGAGCTTCTTGGAATAAAAAGCACAGGGGCGGAGTTTAGGTGGCGCGCCTGATCTTTGTGAAAGCACGGCTCCTATACCGGCCTCAGACGCGTCCACCTCTACCTGAAATGGTAAAGAGGGATCCGGATGCGCCAGCACTGGAGCCGAGGTAAACAGGTCCTTCAGCCTCCCAAATGCCCTGTCCGCCTCGGCAGACCACTGCAGACGCACCGGGCCCCCCTTCAAGAGAGACGTGATGGGAGCTGCCACCTGTCCAAAACCCCGGATAAACCTCCGGTAGTAATTCGCAAACCCCAAAAACTGCTGCACCTCCTTCACAGTGGTTGGTGTTTGCCAATTACGCACGGCTGACACCCGGTCTACCTCCATCTTCACCCCTGACGCAGACAACTGATACCCCAAAAAGGAGACCGACTCCTGGAAAAACAGACACTTCTCTGCCTTAACATACAGGTCGTGCTCCACCAGCCTCCGCAACACTCTGCGCACCAGGGCCACATGCTCGACACGGGTAGGCGAGTACACGAGAATGTCATCTATGTACACCACGACCCCCTGCCCCTGCATGTCCCTGAAGATCTCATCCACGAATGATTGGAAAACTGACGGAGCGTTCATCAACCCGTATGGCATGACAAGATACTCGTAATGGCCCGAGGTGGTACTAAAGGCTGTCTTCCATTCATCGCCCTCCCTGATGCGCACCAAGTTGTACGCGCTCCTGAGATCTAATTTAGTGAAGAAACGCGCCCCATGCAAGGACTCAGTCATGGTCGCAATCAGCGGGAGTGGATAACTGTACTTCACCGTGATCTGATTGAGACCACGGTAATCGATGCATGGGCGCAAACCACCATCCTTCTTCTTCACAAAAAAGAAACTCGAGGATGCAGGGGAAGTGGAAGGCCGTATGTATCCTTGTCTCAGAGATTCGTCTATGTAAGTCTCCATAGCTTTCTTCTCCTCCTGAGACAGAGGATACACATGGCTCCGTGGGAGCGCAGCTCCTGCCTGGAGGTCTATCGCACAATCTCCCTGCCTATGGGGCGGCAACTGCGTTGCCCTCGACTTACTAAACGCAATAGCCAAATCCCCATACTCAGGGGGAACGTGCAATGCGGGCACCTGGTTTGGACTCTCCACCGAGGTAGCCCCTACGGAAACGCCTAAACATCTACCCACACACTGGGCAGACCACTCCATCAGAGCCCTCTCCTGCCACGAAATAGATGGGTTATGGGTACTCAACCAGGGCATGCCCAGCACCACCGGATACGCAGGAGAGTCAATCAGAAATAGCTGAATCATCTCCTGATGACCCCCCTGCGCACACATCCTAAGCGGCGCAGTGACCTCCCTGATCAAGCCCGCACCCAACGGACGGCTATCTAGGGCATGAACGGGGAAAGGGACATCAACAGGAAGAAGGGGAATCCCTAAAGCTAAACAAAATTTCTTATCAATAAAATTCCCAGCCGCGCCTGAATCTACCAGCGCCTTATGCTGGGAATGAGGTGCTACCTGTGGAAAACTCACAGGCAAACAGAAATGTGCAATAGAGAGCTCTGGGTGAGTGGGGCGCCTACTCACCTGGAAGGAATCCCCAGTGCGGGACCTGTCGTCCTCTCCCCTAGGAGGCCATCCCCAGCACCTAGCCGCGGTGTGTCCTCCCCGACCACAGTTGGTGCAGGGGATGGACCCCCTAGTAAGCCGCCCCCTCCTCTCTCTAGCGCCAGCACCCCCGAGCTCCATGGGACACGGCTCGGAGGCGCTGGAGGGTGAAATGGACGGACCCCCCTCGGAACGTCCGCGGGTAGCTAGTAGGTTATCCAGCCTGATGGACATGTCGACCAACTGGTCGAACGAGAGGCTGGTGTCCCTACAAGCCAGCTCCCGACGGACGTCCTCTCGTAGACTACACCTGTAGTGATCGACGAGAGCCCGATCATTCCACCCTGCATCTGCCGCTAGAGTACGGAATTCGAGGGCGAACACTTGCGCACTCCTCCTCCCCTGCCGGAGGAAGACCAGACGCTCCCCCGCCGCTTTCCCCTCCGGGGGATGGTCAAACACCGCCCTGAAGCGGCGGGAGAACTCGTCGTACGTGATGGTGTCCGCGTCGATCTTCCTCCACTCCGCGTTGGCCCATTCCAATGCCTTCCCGGAAAGGCAGGAGATCAGGGCGGACACGCTCTCATGTCCCGAGGGCGCCGGGTGCACGGTGGCCAGGTACAGCTCCACCTGGAGAAGGAATCCCTGACACCCGGCCGCGGTTCCATCGTAGGACCTCGGGAGCGAGAGTCGGACTCCTCGGGGTTCCGGTGCTGGAATGGGCGGACTGGCCGATGGTGCTGGCAGGGAGGGTGGCGGTGGAGGCGTTCCCCAGCCTCGAAGGGTGGTGATCACCTCCTGCAGTGCGGTCCCCATCTGCAGGATCTGGTCCCGTTGTTCCCGAACCTGGTCCTCCAGCGTCGTCTGGGCTGCTGCGGCTCCTGCTGATTCCATTTTAAGGTGTGTTATTCTGTCACGCGTGCTGTAGGTGGGTGTAGTGGTGGAATCAAACGCAGGACACCGAAGTATAGTCCAACAGACTTTAGTAACTCTCCAACAAGGAAATTACGAGAACACTTGCCCGTAGGCGAAATAACGCACGAAGGCGAACAAAACAAATGCGCACTACACAGGTGCGTAAACACTCCACGCAGTGGAGGGAAGCTCAACCGAGCGAAATAGCGAACATCAGCCCTACACACGACAGACAAAAATCAATAACACACAACACCTGACAAACACAACGAGAACTAAATAGGACACTAATGACACTAAATGAAAACAGGTGTGACAACAATCAGACAAAAGCAAACGAACATGAAACATACAACGGTGGCAGCTAGTATTCCGGAGACAACGAACGCCGAAGCCTGCCCGAACAAGGGAGAGAGGCAGCCTCGGCCGAAACCGTGACAGAATATACAACATAGAACATACACAACAAAGAATATACACACCCTGACTCAACATATAAGAGTCCCCTGAGTCAGGGCGTGACACTAATATATGTATTACTAAGTTGAAGCTATTTTCTATGCTCTTCAGTCTGAGTTAAAGTATTGCTATCAGTATGTTGTAGTTCTGGTATTACTGGCATATTCTTTAGCTTTGAATTCCTATCCAAGGTATATTTGCATTCTGAGAGTGACGATAAGCCGATTCACAAGTAAACCTACTGTATTCAGGTTGGTCTTTTAACACGAGTTAGCAAGAGCAGCCCTAGCAGGGACTGTGACTCTCTGGCTACGTCTCAATTATCTCTCCTTTCTCACAAAGTGTACACTGTTTACTTCCCATCACTGATTTGAAAGGAAATGACAGGTATAAGAAACTCCCACAAGCCAATGTCCCAACCAATCCACTGCTATTAGATTTGGTGGGAAGTAGTGAACGAGAGCATACTACAGGATATATTATTAGGACGCACCCTCTAGTTCCCTCAAACCTGTCCTGGTAACTACAGGGGACCAGCTATCCCCCAGCAGCTGCTCTTCTCAGAGGAAGAGCGTGGAAAAAAGTCCCTCGGTCGTCGACGGACCCCATTTTAATTCCTCTTGAAGTGGTATTATTTTTTTGCTCACTTGCCAGTATTCATTTGGATCAGTGTGTTGGCATTTGTCCTCATTCGCCCCGCCATGTGGAACAAGCCAAGCAGGGAGGGATGGAAGGAGAGAGAGAGAGAGAGAGAGAGCAGAGCGTTCCAGCCTGTCTTCATGCCATACGTCCCCACATATAGATGGGAACGGTCAATTATGAATGCTCTGCTTTTCAATCCGAACAACGTCAGTGTGGTGAGTAAAGGAAAATTATTATAACCATCAGCTCTAATTCATATTAAAGATTAAACCTGGCCGTAGCCGTCCCTTCAACATGAAACATGTTTATTTATTACAAAAGGGATTCAGTGATAGTCAGTAACTTGCAAAAATCTGTAAAGTGTGTGTCTTTGTTTGTGTTCATTTTGAGGGTATTTGTGATACACCCCCCCAGTGTTCTGCAGTACCCCCTAGTGTTACCCTGGCAGACAGCTATGAGCAGACCCACCCCAAACACAACAACACTACTACCCAGCATGCAACACTGTAGCCTTAGCTGCCTCCGCACTGACCTCATTGATGATGATCCAGTGACAGTCGAACGCCACGAGATTCGTCTCCACAACCTGAAAACCACAACGATAATATATATTATTATATATTCAGGAATTCAATACATATTTTGTCAGTATTGCTCTACTAACTAAGCAACACAGGACCAGCCTGAGTAATATTATACATTTCTAAAATATGCATCTGACGGTGCAGTTATCCACTTTAAAGTAAATGCTTTTGACTGTGTTGCGCAGTACGTGTTCACTTTCTAATGCCTCTAACTGTAAGTATACTGTAGTCATGAAAGCTGTCAAGTTGTTTAACCCACAGGGAAGGTCAGCGTTACAGTGTGATTGAAATTTAAAGGCAATGGTCCCGCGTTAGCAGACTGCATTCACGGTAAACGCTACATATGTCGGCTCAATCAGAAATTACCTTTACATTTCTATCGCGCAATTGGTAACACTTCAGCGCTACAGACTGAATAGAGACCCTCATTTTATGTATGTCATGGGACTTGTGTCATGAAACCAAAAATTATTGTGCTGCTGCGTGGACCATGCAATATGGAAATGCTCTAGTCTCTCATCAAAAATGGAGAATGCTGTGGGTGGGATAAAAATCTATGAATACTTTATACAAACGTTCATAAATATTTATACATGTCAACTCTTAACTAGCAATAATATTTTGGCATCATGGAGCAGCTAATAGAGTGAAAACTATAATTTGTGTAACTCTAGACAGCAGAAATGACGGTTGCTGTAAAGCAAAAACACGGCGATAGGAATTAGGGTGGACCGCGGTGGGAGCACACACATGCGCGCACACACATACACACACACTTTTATTGTGTGTTTACAGTTGGGCGAGTTGCGCATCCTGAGTGTTGTATGTAGAGTGATGTCAAAACCCTGTAGCAATTGGGGTTAGTGCCTTGCTCAAGGGCACAGAGACAGATTTTTCACCTTGTTGGCTCTGGGATTCGAACCAGTGACCTTTCAGTTACTGGCCCAATGCTCTAACCTCGTTTTTTTCTGCGTTTAAATACATTTCTTATTCCCCACTCTTTCCCCATTCTCTTCAATTGTAACAGTCTCTCTCTCTCCTCTCTCTCTCTCCTCTCTCTCCCGCCTTTCTCTCTCCTCTCTCTCTCTCTCTCTCTCTCTCTCTCTCTCTCTCTCTCTCTCTCTCTCTCTCTCTCTCTCTTCTCTGCACTCCACTCCCAAGCACATCCCTAGCTTCTCTGTACATGTCTCAGTTCCCTTCTTCCTTCCACACGTCTCCATCACTCTCCCGTCTACAAGGACAAGTCTTCCTCTTCCCCGGCAGCACCCCACGTTTCTCCTGCTCACAGTATTTCATTTAACCTAATTGTCTAGGTGACTAAAGCGGGGGGTGTCATAAAACATTTTAGTCATAAACAAAAGCAACAGCTGGAGAGTATTGCAGTGGAGCGTTAATAGTGTTTTAATCTCCAACAAAGACTCAATAAAACTTCATAATTACACTGCAGACAAGTCCCATAAAACAACCTGTCAATTGGACTGAGACAGTGAGATAAGGCAAACAGAGAGGGCGAGGTCTCCCTCTCTCTTTCTCTGTCACCCCCTCTATGTGTCGCCCTCTCTCTTTCTCTGTCACCCCCTCTATGTGTCGCCCTCTCTCTTTCTCTGTCACCCCCTCTATGTGTCGCCCTCTCTCTTTCTCTGTCACCCCCCTCTGTGTCTCCCTCTCTCTTTCTCTGTCACTCCCTCTCTGTGTCGCCCTCTCTCTTTCTCTGTCACCCCCTCTCTATCCCTCTCTCTTTCTCTGTCACCCCCGCTCTGTGTCTCCCTCTCCATCCCTCTCTCTTTCTCTTACTCCCACTTGTCACTCATGGTCTCTCTCTCGCTCCCTCCCTCTCTCTCTCTCTCTCTCTCTCTCTCTCTCTCTCTCTCTCTCTCTCTTCCTCACTCCACTCCGTCCACTGGTCACTCAGCCAGATGGTAACCATGACAACCAAGTGGGTGATGACACTGGAAGCCTTTTTTTGACAGACATGATAGGAACTATTTACAGCCCTGGATGTGAGTTATTGACTGGCCATTCTATTTCTGAACTCTCTCTTTCACCCTCTGCCCCTCTCCCGCTCTCTCTATCTCCCTCTCTCTCTCTCTCTCTATCTCTCTCTCTCTCTCTCGCTCTCTCTCTCTCTCTCGCGCTCTCACGCTCTCTCTCTCTCTCTCGCTCTCTCTCGCTCTCTCTCGCTCTCTCTCACGCTCTCTCTCACGCTCTCTCTCGCTCTCTCTCGCTCTCTCGCGCTCTCACGCTCTCTCTCTCGCTCTTGCTCTCTCTCACGCTCTCTCTCGCTCTCTCGCGCTCTCACGCTCTCTCTCTCTCGCTCTTGCTCTCCCACCGCCCTTCTCTCTCTCCCACCCCACTCTCTCTCTCCCACCGCCCCTCTCTCTCTATCTCGCTCCCACCCCTCCCCCAATCTCTCTCTGATGACTTGTAAGTTTACTGGCTGCTATGTTTTCATGATGATACTGCTGACTTCCAGCACTGTGTTTGTGTGAGGTGGTATGTGAAACATGCTCCCCACACAGAGCACAGATGGGGCTATGCTTCACTGACTCAAAGCGGAAAGAGAGGGAGTGTGTGTGTGTGTGTGTGTGTGTGTGTGTGCGCGTGTGTGTGTGCATGTGTGTGTGTGTGTGTGTGTGCGTGTGCGTGTGTGTGTGTGCATGTGTTGATCAGTATATGTGTGGGTGTACGCAAGCACGTGCGTGCATGAGTATGTGCCAGCCCACGTCGGGCTCTCTGCGTTCGTTCACGCCCATCAGTACTCTCCCCAGCTTGTCCAAGGGCAGATGTTTCTGCCTAATTAGAGAAAGGCCAGTATTCCAGTGGAAGATGTGCTCCTCTGGGCATTGGCTGCTGAAACCAACACGGCAGTTCAATGTTGTTAACACACAGCTGATGACCAAAATAGAGCAGCCAAGGAGAAATCTGGACCAACAGTAAGCCACTGCCTATGGCACCACCCAACAAGGGCTGGGACATTAAACGTTGTATTGCCTCCTGCCGTAGTCCACGGCCAAGGAGAAAGCTATTGATTCTGGCAGCGGGTTCTGAATTGACACAGAGACACTCCTCCTGATGGTCCGGCTTGCTGGCTTGGAGCCGTGTGCAGAATCTAGAACAACACATGGGGGATTCTTTCAGCCAAAAAACTTTCTGGCCGAAAGAATCAGTGCAAAAAGTAAGCCAATTCATTACCTCAGCAAGAATTAACTCAGGCTAAGGTTAAAAGGCTTGAAGCAGGGCTCTCATTAAAACACCAGTGAGGTTTGCCTTGCCTTGCCTTGCTCTGCGCTGGGAAAGGAGAGGGCTTAAGTGAGTGAGTGAGTCCTTCCCGGTGATTCTTTTTATCTGACTGACAGCTAGCTAGGTAACTGGTGTTGTGTCTCGTAGATCAAAGTGTCTGTGATTAGACTGTGAGAGATAGAGCTCCTCATCCACCATCAGCATCGCCCTTAAATCAGACACACAGTGCTGTATCTTTTCCAGAACCCTGGGAACCTGGATATATCTGTTCCAGAACCCTGGGAACCTGGATATATCTGTTCCAGAACCATGGGGACCTGGATATATCTGTTCCAGAACCCTGGGAACCTGGATATATCTGTTCCAGAACCCTGAGAACCTGGATATATCTGTTCCAGAACCGTGGGAACCTGGATATATCTGCTCCAGAACCGTGGGAACCTGGATATATCTGTTCCAGAACCCTGGGAACCTGGATATATCTGTGCCAGAACCCTGGGAACCTGGACTCTCAATTAAGAAATGATAAGTTCTCCTCCACCAATAAAGAATTTCCCATGGCACCTCGAGATTTTGGGGATGTTGAGCAGCGATCTGTTAAGGCCATACCCATTTTACATTTTAATCATTTAGCAGACGCTCTTATCCAGAATGACTTACAGTTAGTGAGTGCATACATTTTCATACTGGCCCCCGTGGGAAACGAACCCACAACCCTGGTGTTGCAAGCGCCATGCTCTACCAACTGAGCTACAGGGGACCTACTGTGTACGAAGGGGGGTTATCAGCGAAATTGGTCCCCATTGGAAAATTAGCGGTGTACTTCCAATTTCACACCTGATTTCAAATCAAATCAGGCCAACAGCGATGGCACAGGCAAAACAAAGGACGAGAACAAAAACACGCTATGCTGTAAGTCATTAGTTGTGCTGTAAGCCTTAGTCGTGCTGTAAGCCTTAGTCATGCTGTAAGCCATTAGTCGTGCTGTAAGTCATTAGTTGTGCTGTAAGCCATTAGTTGTGCTGTAAGCCATTAGTTGTGCTGTAAGTCATTAGTTGTGCTGTAGCCATTAGTCGTGCTGTAAGTCATTAGTTGTGCATTAAGCCATTGGTCATGCTGTAAGCCATTAGTTGTGCTGTAAGCCATTAGTTGTGCTGTAAGCCATTAGTCGTGATGTAAGCCATTAGTCATGATGTAAGCCATTAGTCGTGATGTAAGCCATTCGTAGTGCTGTAAGTCATTAGTTGTGCTGTAAGTCATTAGTTGTGCTGCAAGCCATTAGTTGTGCTGTAGCCATTAGTCGTGCTATAAGCCATTAGTCGTGCTGTAAGCCATTAGTTGTGCATAGGCCATTAGTCGTGCTGTAAGCCATTAGTTGTGCATAAGCCATTAGTCGTGCTGTTAGTCATTAGTTGTGCTGTAAGCCATTAGTCGTGCTGTAAGTCATTAGTTGTGCTGTAAGCCATTAGGTGTGCTGTAGTCATTAGTCGTGCTGTAAGCCATTATTCGTGCTATAAGTCATTAGTTGTGCTGTAAGTCATTAGTTGTGCTGTAAGCCATTAGTTGTGCTGTAATCCATTAGTTGTGCTGTAGCCATTAGTCGTGCTGTAAGTCATTAGTTGTGCTGTAAGCCATTAGTCGTGCTGTAAGCCATTAGTCGTGCTGTAAGCCATTAGTTGTGCTGTAAGCCATTAGTCGTGCTGTAAGTCATTAGTTGTGCTGTAAGCCATTAGTCGTGCTGTAAGCCATTAGTTGTGCTGTAAGCCATTAGTTGTGCTGTAGCCATTAGTCGTGCTGTAAGTCATTAGTTGTGCTGTAAGACATTAGTCGTGCTGTAAGCCGTTAGTTGTGCTGTAGGCCATTAGTCGTGCTGTAAGTCATTAGTTGTGCTGTAAGCCATTAGTCGTGATGTAAGCCATTTGTCGTGATGTAAGCCATTAGTCGTGATGTAAGTCATTCGTAGTGCTGTAAGTCATTAGTTGTGCTGTAGGTCATTAGTTGTGCTGTAGCCATTAGTCGTGCTATAAGCCATTAGTCGTGCTATAAGCCATTAGTCATGCTGTAAGCCTTTAGTTGTGCATAGGCCATTAGTCGTGCTGTAAGCCATTAGTTATGCATAAGCCATTAGTCGTGCTGTTAGTCATTAGTTGTGCTGTAAGCCATTAGTCATGCTGTAAGTCATTAGTTGTGCTGTAAGCCATTAGGTGTGCTGTAGTCATTAGTTGTGCTGTAAGCCATTAGTCGTGCTATAAGTCATTAGTCTTGCTGTAGCCATTAGTTGTGCTTTAAGTCATTAGTTGTGCTATAAGCCATTAGTTGTGCTGTAGCCATTAGCCGCACTGTAAGACATTAGTTGTGCTGTAAGCCATTAGTCGTGCTGTAAACCTTTGGTCATGCTATAAGCCTTTAGTCGTGCTGTAGCCATTAGTCATGCTGTAAGTCATTAGTTGTGCTGTAGCCATTAGTTATGCTGTAAGTCATTAGTTGTGCTGTAAGCCATTAGTCGTGCTGTAAACCTTTAGTCATGCTATAAGCCATTAGTCGTGCTGTGGCAATTAGTCATGCTATAAGTCATTAGTTGTGCTGTAAGCCATTAGTCGTGCTGTAAGCCATTAGTTGTGCTGTAACTCATTAGTTGTGCTGTAGTCATTAGTCGTGCTGTAAGTCATTAGTTGTGCTGTAAGCCATTAGTCATGCTGTAAGCCATTAGTTGTGCTGTAAGCCATTAGTCGTGATGTAAGCCATTAGTCGTGATGTAAGCCATTAGTCGTAATGTAAGCCATTCGTAGTGCTGTAAGTCATTAGTTGTGCTGTAGGTCATTAGTTGTGCTGCAAGCCATTAGTTGTGCTGTAGCCATTAGTTGTGTTATAAGCCATTAGTCGTGCTGTAAGCCATTAGTTGTGCATAGGCCATTAGTCGTGCTGTAAGCCATTAGTTGTGCATAAGCCATTAGTCGTGCTGTTAGTCATTAGTTGTGCTGTAAGCCATTAGTCGTGCTGTAAGTCATTAGTTGTGCTGTAAGCCATTAGGTGTGCTGTAGTCATTAGTTGTGCTGTAAGCCAGTAGTCGTACTGTAAGTCATTAGTTGTGCTGTAAGTCATTAGTTGTGCTGTAGTCATTAGTTGTGCTGTAAGCCGGTAGTCGTACTGTAAGTCATTAGTTGTGCTGTAAGCCATTAGTCGTGCTGTAAGCCATTAGTTGTGCTGTAGCCATTAGTCATGCTGTAAGTCATTAGTCGTGCTGTAAGCCATTAGTCGTGCTGTAAGCCATTAGTTGTATGGTAAGCCATTCGTCGTGCTGTAAGCCATTAGTTGTGCTGTAAGCCATTAGTCGTGCTGTAAGTCATTAGTTGTGCTGTAAGCCAGTAGTCGTGCTGTAAGCCATTAGTTGTGCTGTAAGACATTAGTTGTGCTGTAGCCATTAGTCGTGCTGTAAGTCATTAGTTGTAATGTAAGCCATTAGTTGTGCATAGGCCATTAGTTGTGCTGTTAGTCATTAGTTGTGCTGTAAGCCATTAGTCGTGCTGTATGTCATTAGTTGTGCTGTAAGCCATTAGGTGTGCTGTAGTCATTAGTCGTGCTGTAAGCCAGTAGTCATACTGTAAGTCATTAGTTGTGCTGTAAGTCATTAGTTGTGCTGTAAGCCATTAGTTGTGCTGTAAGGCATTAGTTGTGCTGTAGCCATTAGTCGTGCTGTAAGTCATTAGTTGTGCTGTAAGCCATTAGTCGTGCTGTAAGCCATTAGTTGTGCTGTAAGCCATTCGTCGTGCTGTAAGCAATTAGTTGTGCTGTAAGCCATTAGTCGTGCTGTAAGTCATTAGTTGTGCTGTAAGCCAGTAGTCGTCCTGTAAGCCATTAGTTGTGCTGTAAGCCATTAGTTGTGCTGTAGCCATTAGTCGTGCTGTAAGCCATTAGTTGTGCTGTAAGCCATTAGTCGTGCTGTAAGTCATTAGTTGTGCTGTAAGCCATTAGTCGTGATGTAAGCCATTGGTTTTGCTGTAAGCCATTGGTTGTGCTGTAAGCCATTGGTTGTGCTGCAAGCCATTAGTTGTGCTGTAAGTCATTAGTCGTGCTGTAAGCCATTAGTTGTGCTGTAAGTCATTAGTGTGCTGTAAGTCATTAGTTGTGCTGTAAGTCATTAGTTGTGCTGTAAGCCATTAGTCGTGCTGTAAGTCATTAGTTGTGTTGTAAGCTATTAGTCGTGCTGTAAGCCATTGGTTGTGCTGAAAGCCATTGGTTGTGCTGTAAGCCATTAGTTGTGCTGTAAGTCATTAGTTGTGCTGTAAATCATTAGTTGTGCTGTAAATCATTAGTCGTGCTGTAAGCCATTGGGCTACTGGTAATGACACACAACACAGAGTGGATCTGAATGCATTCTAAACGGGGGGGCAACGTACCTAAGAGTAGCTGCTTTTGCATAGCTCTGATTATTGTTACTGTCTCACATGTTCCACCTGCATGTCTGCTCTCTGGCAGTGAGAGCAGGAAGACAATGAAGGGCCAGTACTCATCTAGCAGACTGGTGATGGAGATGATGATCATAATTACACCACACCCATGGAGATTGCAGGAAAACAGCGCTAGGCTAAGTTTAGCTAGGCCACTCACCCACTGGAGACAGAAGGCCTTGACATATAAAATAGAATACACCTTTATTGTCCCAATTGGGAGATGTGTAGTGCAGTCAGGGTAAACAACAATATCCACCATATCCACCATACAACCGATGATAGAGTGCCTTCAGAAAGTACAGTGCCTTGCAAAAGTATTCTTCCCCCTTGGCAATTTTCATATTTTGTTGCATTACAATCTGTAATTTAAATAGATTTTTATTTGGATTTCATGTAATGGACATACACAAAATAGTCAAAATTGGTGAAGTGAAATGAAAAAAATTACTTGTTTCAAAAAAATCTATAACGGAAAAGTGGTGCGTGCATATGTATTCACCCCCTTTGCTATGAAGCCACTAAATAAGATCTGGTGCAACCAATTACCTTCAGAAATCACATAATTAGTTAAATAACATTGTGAATGTTGACCTGTTTAAAGGTCTTGCTCACATCGGCTACAGAGAGCGTGATCACACAGTCGTCCAGAACAGCTGGTGCTCTCATTCATGCTTCAGTGTTGCTTGCTTCGAAGCGAGCATAAAAGGCATTTAGCCCGTCTGGCATTTAGCGTCACTAGGCAGCTCGCAGCTGGGTTTCCCTTTGTAGTCCGTAATAAAGCCCAGACCTCAATCCAATTGAGAATCTGTGGTACGATTTAAAGATTGCTGTACAACATCGGAACCCATCCAACTTGAAGGAGCTGGAGCAGTTTTGCCTTGAAGAATGGGAAAAATCCCAGTGGCTAGATGTGCCAAGCTTATAGAGCATGGTGAAGTTATTAATTACACTTAGGATGGTGTATCAATACACCCAGTCACTACAAAGTTACAGGTGTCCTTCCTAACTCAGTTGCCGGAGAGGAACGAAACCACTTAGGGATTTCACCATGAGGCCAACAGTTACAGAGTTTGATGGCGGTGATAGTAAACTGAGGATGGAGCAACAACATTGTAGTTCCTCCACAATACTAACCTAATTGACAGAGTGAAAAGAAGGAAGCCTGTACAGAATAAAAAATATTCCAAAACATGCTATCCTGTTTGCAACAAGGCACTAAAGTAATACTGCAAAAAATGTGGCAAAGCAATTAACGTTTTGCCCTGAATACAAAGTGTTATGTTTGGTGCAAATCCAATACAACACATTACTGAGTACCGTACTCCATATTTTCAAGCATAGTGGTGGCTGCATCATGTTATGGGTATGCTTGTAATAGTTAAGGACTGGGGAGTTTTTCAGGATAAAAAATAAACGCAAAGGAGCTAAGCACAGCAAAACCTTAGAGGAAAACCTGGTTCAGTCTGCTTTCCACCAGACACTAGGGGATTTGAAGACAATGAATGTTCCTGAGAGCAGAGTTACAGTTTTGACTTAAATCTACTTTAAAATCTATGGAAAGACCTGAAAATGCTTGTCTAGCAATGATCAAGAATAATGAGCAAATGTTGCACAATTCACTTTCAATACATTTGCAAAAATGTCTAAACACATGTTTTCACTTTGTCATTATTGGGTATTGTGTGTAGATGGGTGAGCCATTTTTAATTCAGGCTGTAACACAACAAAACAAAATGTGGAATAATGTGGAATAAGTGAAAAGGCACTGTATACACAAAAAAATAAATAGAACGAGGTCAGTCCTAAATCATAAAATAGGAGCAAATGTGAAAAGATTGGCTTTTATTTTACTATTTTCTTCTTCTGCCTGCCTACTTTATGACATCATAAACATGATATTATACATAGCATCTTATCTAAAAAAAAATATGGGGTTTCATAAATGTTGGGTTGTTTGTGATTATTGGTGCAATTTCACTTTATTAAGTTACTTAGATTGAAGCACCCCTGCGAGGATTACATTTCAGACTTGAATTGCCCTAATGAAATAATTATCAACCCCTCCATTAATTACAATCCACATAATAATTCAAATGTCTTGTTGCTGCAGCATTATTTTCCTTCTGTAGCAAACTGGCTCAAATTAAGATCCTACAACTGTAAATCCACAGGAGGTCCAAGACAACATTGTCACCTAATATATATATATATTAATAAGTTGAAGCTACTTTCTATGCTCTTCAGTCTGAGTTAAAGTAATGCTATCAGTCTGTTGGGTTGTTTGTGATTATTGGTGCAATTTAGCTGTCCCGCATTTGTATGTTACTAGTGCACTTTGTTAATTAAAGATGATATTGCAACTTTCAATGAGTTTCACTTTGACAAATTAATGTAGAAGACGTAAATGCTATGGGATAAATAAACAGCAATTTTGTGCAATGGGCTAAGCCTAGGCAATTCTATCCACAGGCTATATAAGATAACACAGTACTTCAGTTTGAAGTAGCAATTCATCTATGTGCACTCCCTAACTGGGGAATAGTGTGTTCGACTCACCGAAAAACATGTTCTTCCATTACGTATTTGCACCGGTTTGAGCAAGCGAGCTTATGGAGTTGTGAAATGCTTTCTCTGCGGAGCGTGAGATTCAATCCGTTTTACGCATTTAGCTCTCACTTACTCAGGCATGTGCTCCTTAATACATCATAATCCTTATGTGTCACAATGCCATTTTGGTTTAATGTCAGCCACCTGACTCACCGTGCAGCATCCATCATCTATAATTCATACTCTGTGTGCGACTGTCAGGAAGCCACACCACACTGTCGCTGTTGCTGTAAGGCACTGACTCCTCGATGAACCTGGGAGCAACACACACTTAGCACGCACAGAGCGAGAGCTGCAGAGCGGGGCCCTCCTGTGATATATGAATATGACCCTGGTGCTATATCCTACCTGCCAGTCCAGGCATAAGACACGTGTGGGTTGGCCTGCGGGCTCTTGAGGGAGGCAGAAGGGATTTGATGTGGATCCCTCCCTGGTTTCTTAATGACTCTAAATCACCCCCATTACTGCCTGCTTAATTAGGCCAATACAGGCCTGGTACGCCACTGACTTCCACAGGCCATCAATTCAGCTCCAGCCACTCAGCCCCAGCCATTCCAAGGGCATGCCAAGGCCTGTCTGACTCTGACAAGGCCTGACGCTGGCCTTGAAGCTGGCCCTGCCCGGCCCCAGCTCAAACCAAACATTCTATTGATCCTCCTCCACCATTCCGATAGATGAAAGCCAAAGTCATCCACTCCCCCACCCCTCCACCCCACAGAGTACTGAACGCAACCGGTGTAGGGTGAAGTTTCCCCTAGATGATGACAATAGGTCAGTTTAGCATTTCCTCCACTAATGGTTAAGGTTAGGATTAGGGGAGGGGAAGCTGATCCTGGATCTGTACCTAGGGGAAACTTCACCCCAGAGCTATGCAACCAGAACCATCCGGTCTGACTGCACTGGGATTGGTCAGTGGCTGACCCATGGGGGTGCTGGCCATACTCTTCCTGTCTGCGATGGGTTCCTCTTCCTCTCCCCTCTCCCCACTCCCTTCTTTCTAATCTGACAGAGAAATCATTAGTGTGAATTCCTGGTGACTGGCTTCCATAGACCTGTGTTGTGATAGGAGGGTCCAGTTCTGTCAGAGCCAACATACCAGTGGCTTCCATAGACCTGTGTTGTGATAGGAGGGTCCAGGTCTGTCAGAGCCAACATACCAGTGGCTTCCAAATACCTGTGTTGTGATAGGAGGGTCCAGGTCTGTCAGAGCCAACATACCAATCATTCGTCTTCCCCAGTATTGAACAAAGATCCTGAACTCGGCCACAGCCACGGAGGAGATGATGGTGAATATAGATCCATTCCCATGTATGACACCCAGGGCAATACATCACTGTCAAGCCTCTTTTATATGATGACATCTCATTTGACATTTGGATGGCGATTGATCAATTGTTGGATGAAATGTAATGGAGTGTATGGATTGGGGTGTTCATACATCTACACATATTAGTAAGCTATTATTTAAACGTCCATCTAACAAAGGGCGATGGTCAGCTCAATGATCGCAAGTGATCAAGATAATTTAGAAGCAATTTAGAATGTTTTGTTGTTGCAAGTAAATCTCTATTCTAAATGTATAATGTTTTGTTGTTCCAAGTGAATCTTTATTCTAAATGTATAATTTTATTTTGTTCCAAGTGAATCTTTATTCTAAATTTAGAATGTTTTGTTGTTCCAAGTGAATCTTTATTCTAAATGTATAATTTTATTTTGTTCCAAGTGAATCTTTATTCTAAATTTAGAATGTTTTGTTGTTCCAAGTGGATCTTTATTCTGCACCCACACCAGTTATGATGTAGTAAGTTCTCTTTTTTTTTTTTTTTTTTTTAACATACGTTTTGGTATAACTCATTACAAATTAAATCATCTTATAAATAACTTTCATCTGTTTGTCACGCCCTGGCCTTGAGAGACCGGTTTTCTTTAGTTGGTTTGGTCAGGGTGTGTATTTCTATGTGTACATTCTATGTTTGTAGATCTATGTTGGCCAGGTGTGGTTCCCAATCAGAGGCAGCTGTCGATCGTTGTCTCTGATTGGGGATCATACTTATGTAGCCATTTTGCCTACCTATGTTGTGGGATCTTGACTCTTGTTTGGTGTGTTTGTGTGTAGCCATTGTGAGCTTCACGTTACGTTGCTTTTGTTGTTTTGTCGTGTGTTTACTTAGTGAATAAACATGTATGCTTTCCCCGCTGCACCTTGGTCCAATCCTGTACTCAACGAACGTGACAACGATCCCATAAACTAAAATAAACATCAGTGAATAAAAAAGATGCACTGTCCAAAATAGCTGTTAATTAACTGTCAAGTACAACAATCGTAAATTGCTACCCTATGATTACATTCCGAATACATGCCGTTTGGAAGTTTCAGAGGTGTGTGTGTGTGTCTCCTCGCTACTCCTCCATACACCATGCCAGGCCTGTCTCCTCTCTACTCCTCCATACACCATGCCAGGCCTGTCTCCTTGCTACTCCTCCATACACCATGCCAGGCCTGTCTCCTCTCTACTCCTCCATACACCATGCCAGGCCTGTCTCCTCGCTACTCCTCCATACACCATGCCAGGCCTGTCTCCTCTCTACTCCTCCATACACCATGCCAGGCCTGTCTCCTCTCTACTCCTCCATACACCATGCCAGGCCTGTCTCCTCTCTACTCCTCCATACACCATGCCAGGCCTGTCTCCTCTCTACTCCTCCATACACCATGCCAGGCCTGTCTCCTCTCTACTCCTCCATACACCATGCCAGGCCTGTCTCCTCGCTACTCCTCCATACACCATGCCAGGCCTGTCTCCTCTCTGTCTATAGGGTGTCATTTGGGAAGCAGACAATGTAAAGCCTACAGTGTATATGGGAGGTATTTTATAATCCTGACCTGATTATTGGTAATGATTCTATTCTGCCAATGAGTCAACTCAGTTATGGACGTCTAGAATACTGGATTGAAACCAGCTTCACACTGTCTACTGGCTATGGCAACTCATGGCGTTGCATTGCGATGGGGGACGACGTGTGTTTTGGAACAGCATGATGAGTGGGATCAGGCGCTATAGCTCCCCTGTCAATCACTGACCCACAGAACACAGTGTGTACCACAGTATAAGCATCCCTGTTCTCCTTACCCACACGTTACCTACAGGATTACACTAACATGTTACCTACAGGGTTAAACTAACATGTTACCTACAGGGTTAAACTAACATGTTACCTACAGGGTTAAACTAACATGTTACCTACAGGGTTAAACTAACATGTTACCTACAGGGTTAAACTAACATGTTACCTACAGGGTTAAACTAACATGTTACCTACAGGGTTAAATTAACATGTTACCTACAGGGTTAAACTAACATGTTACCTACAGGGTTAAACTAACATGTTACCTACAGGATTACACTAACATGTTACCTAAGGGGTTAAACTAACACGTTACCTACAGGGTTAAACTAACATGTTACCTATGGGGTTAAACCGAATACTGACAGACAGTGTGATTACCCCACCCAGTGTGAAGCACTAAGGCGCAGTCTCCTACTCCATCGATAGTTTAAACCCACATGACGCACACACACACACACACACAGCACATCCCTCTGTGTCGAGTTAACGCCTGCCTCGAGAGCACACTTCAATAATCCGGTATGGAACAGCTGTTTCTCCCCTGGTGCTGTCTGTCAAATGGCACTCTATTCCCTATATAGTGCACTATGAGCCCTGGTCAAAAGTAGTGCACTATAAAGGGAATAGGGTGTTATTTGAGAGGGCCCATAGTGTTGTTATTTCCACTATGGCTGGTGACGGTATCACAGTATAAGTTTGACCCCGTGGTTGACCCCTGCCTGAGTCTGTCTGCATGTGTAATAGTGAAGTGTGGAGGGAGAGGATTAGAGGACTAATCCAATCATGGTAGTCTTATCAGCCTACTGCCATGGTAGTCTTATCAGCCTACTGCCATGGTAGTCTTAATAGCCTACTGCCATGGTAGTCTTATCAGCCTACTGCCATGGTAGTCTTATCAGCCTACTGCCATGGTAGTCTTATCAGCCTACTGCCATGGTAGTCTTATCAGCCTACTGCCATGGTAGTCTTATCAGCCTACTGCCATGGTAGTCTTATCAGCCTACTGCCATAGTAGTCTTATCAGCCTACTGCCATGGTAGTCTTATCAGCCTACTGCCATAGTAGTCTTATCAGCCTACTGCCATGGTAGTCTTATCAGCCTACTGCCATGGTAGTTTTATCAGCCTACTGCCATGGTAGTCTTATCAGCCTACTGCCATGGTAGTATTATCAGCCTACTGCCATAGTAGTCTTAAAAGTCTCCTGCCATGTTAGTTTTATCAGCCTACTGCCATAGTAGTCTTAAAAGTCTCCTGCCATGGTAGTTTTATCAGCCTCCTGACTCTGTCAACATTCATCACATACCACAGGGAGGGTCACTAAATAATAGGAGGAAAGAAAACACTAAACAAAGCTTGTCTTCAAAAATAGATGATGTACTGCAGCCTCAGAAGGAAACCACAGTCAATGGGACTTGCAGAGCTTTCGAGGCTCATATCTTTTTTTTTTTTATGGTGATATTTATAATGGAAAGTTTGTAGTATCAGTGTATATGTGTTTTCACTAGTAGAAATGATACATAACATCGAGGTAAGAAGAATAGAATATCTATAGTAGTAAACTATACAGTAGGCTAACAGTAGACACTGGGAGGATGCTGCACACTTTCAACACATCAATTACACAAATTAAATTGATGACCTGACATTTGTCACGACTTCCGCCGAGGCTGCCCCCGCTCCTGGTTCGGGCAAGCTTCGGCGTTCGTCGTCACCGGAGTACTAGCTACTGCCGATCCCATTCTCATCACTCCACTTGTCATGTCTTGTCAATCACACACACCTGGTGCTCATTCCCCTAATTAGTATGTGTATAAGTGTTCCCTCTGTTCCCCTTGTCTTTGTGAGTGATTGTTTTGTTGTGAGAGCGTGTAGCTCGTTGAGCTACATTTCACTGTGTTATTGCCAAGGTGGATGTTTTCCCTTGTACAGTTTCGTTTGACACTTGGGGCGTTTGATTTATGCAAACGGATTAAACTCTGGACTTAGGTATTTTACCTCCTGCGCCTGACTCCTTCTTTCACACCTCGTCACAGAATCACTCACCTGATCTGATATGAGGTCAGCAGGAGAAGACCGCATGTCTGGAGTTGTGGCAAGGAACCAGGAGCATTCCTCGATGTTGGCCAGCTTGGGGGGAAGCGATGGATCGGGTTCTTCAGGTGGTGGAATGCCTGGAGAGGAGAGGATCTGATCTATCGAGACCAGCTGGTCAACCGGATCCAGCCACCTACACCCCAGCCCCTGGAGGGATCCAGATATCCCGGCCACCGGCGTTTGACGGGACTGCAGCGCGATGTAAGGGATTCCTACTCCAATTGGAGTTGTATTTCGCCAGCATCAGGCCGGAGCCCCTGGAGCGGGAGAAGGTATTCGTCCTCGTTTCCTGCCTTTGTGGGAGAGCGCGGTATGGAACGAGGGAGTTACCACGTTGGAGAACTACAGGGAGTTTGCTCGCCTCTTTTGGGCCGTTTTGATCACCCGCCTGAGGGTCAAGAGGCGGGCGAACAACTGGTTAATCTAAGGCAGGGGACAAGGACCGCTCAGGACTATGCGCTGGAGTTCCGGACGCTGGCAGCGGGGTCCGAGTAGAACGAGCGGGCCCTGATAGACCATTTCTGGTGCATCTAAGGGAGGACGTCAGACGGGAGCTAGCCTGCCGGGATGCCATGCTATCGTTCTCCCAACTGGTGGACATGGCCATCTGGCTGGACAATCTGCTAGCAGCCAGAGGACATCCTGGTAGGGGTCTGCCAGCTCCCACTCCGGACGACTCTGACCCCGAGCAGATGGAGCTGGAGGGAGCCGCCGGTCGAGAGAGCGCAGGAGGACAGCGACAGTGCCACTCTGGTGGCACGAAGGGACAATCCACCTCACGTCGCAGTCAACGTTCTTTTGGGTCTGGAGGCGGTAGGCAGGGTACTCACACATCACCCCAGGTAATGAACACCCAAACGTGTTCAGAGCCCTTTGCGGCGCACTGTACTTTATCTATCTCCTTTCCGGATCACTTGGTAGGTTCCCAGTGAAAGGCGCTAGTCGATTCAGGCGCAGCAGGGAATTTTATGGACAGAGCATTTGCACACCGTCAAGGCATTTCATTGGTTCCCCTAACCATTCCACTCCCCATCAGAGCAGTAGATAGTCGACCATTAGGATCCGGGTTGGTTAAGGAAGTTACTGTACCAGTCACCATGATTACGCCTTTATGATTGTTGAGTCTCCTGCTTACCCTGTAGTCTTGGGTATCCCGTGGTTAGCCCTTCAGAACCCCAATTTCTCATGGCCGCAGAGGGTTCTTACAGGGTGGTCGCGTGAGTGTCCGGGTAGGTGTTTCCGTTGGTGCGACCACGATGGAAAGTCCAGACGGTACCCCCACCGTGCGCATTCCCCCCGAATACCATGATCTGGCGCTCGCGTTTTCCAAGACGCAAGCGACTAAATTACCACCTCATTGGGAGGGGGATTGCGCGATAAACCTTCGGGTAGACGCTGTACCTCCCAGGAGTCATGTGTATCCCCTGTCGCAGGCTGAAACGGAGGCTATGGAAATATACGTCACCGAGTCCCTGCGCCAGGGGTATATACGTCCCTCCACTTCACCTGCCTCCTCGAGTTTCTTCTTTGTGAAGAAGAAAGATGGCGGTTTACGCCCGTGCATTGATTATCAACCACTGAATAATGTGACGGTACGATTTAGTTATCCTCTTTCCCTCATTCCTTCAGTGATTGAGTCAATGCATGGGGCCAGTTTTTTCACCAAATTAGACCTCTGTAGTGCCTACAACCTGGTGCGTATTCGGGAAGGGGAGTCAATCTCCTTCCTCGGATATCGCATTACAACGACAGGTGTGGAGATGGAGGGAGACCGCATTGCAGCCGTGCGTAATTGGCCGACTCCAACCACGGTAAAGGAGGTGCAGCGCTTCCTTGGCTTTGCCAACTACTATCGAAGGTTTATTCAGGGTTTTGGCAAGGTCGCAGCTCCCATTACCTCCTTGTTGAAGGGTGGGCCGTCCCGGCTCCGCTGGTCTGCTGAGGCTGATCTGGCCTTCAGGAGACTGCAGGGTCTGTTCACCTCAGCCCCGGTACTAGCCCACCCCGATCCATCACTACCGTTCGTAGTGGAGGTTGATGCGTCCGAGGTAGGGATAGGAGCTGTCTTATTCCAACGCTCGGGCACGCCACCCAAGCTCCGCCCCTGTGCCTTCTTTTCTAAGAAGCTCAGCTCGGCGGAGCAGAACTACGGCGTTGGTGATCAGGAGTTGTTGGCTGTTGTCCGAGCCTTGACGGTGTGGAGACATTGGCTCGAAGGGGCGAAACACCCTTTCCTCGTCTGGACAGACCACCGTAACCTGGAGTACATTCAGCAGCGAGGAGGCTGAATCCTCGCCAGGCCAGGTGGGCCCTCTTCTTCACCCGGTTTGATTTCACACTCTCATACATTCCGGATAGGAAGAACGTGAAGGCAGACGCACTGTCTCGGCTGTATGACACAGAGGAGAGGCCCAGAGACAACACCCCCATACTCCCGGCCTCATGCATTGTGGCGCCGATAGTATGGGCGATGGACACAGATATAGCGCAGGCATTACATACAGATCCATCTCCACCGCAGTGTCCAGCTGGGCTGCAGTACGTGCCTGTGCTTATCCGTGATCGTCTGATCTACTGGGCACACACGTCACCCTCCTCTGGTCATCCAGGTATCGGTCGTACAATGCACTGCCTGACTGAGAAGTACTGGTGGGTTACCTTGGCTAAGGACGTGAGGGTGTATGTTTCCTCATGCTCAGTGTGCGCCCAGAGTAAGGCACCTAGGCACCTCCCAGCGGGTAAGCTACAACCTTTACCAGTTCCACAACGACCATGGTCTCACCTGAGTATTGATTTTCTCACTGATCTTCCCCCCTCCCAAGGTAACACCACGATCCTGGTTGTTGTGGACCGCTTTTCAAAGTCCTGCCGCCTCCTTCCTCTGCCCGGTCTCCCCACAGCCCTACAAACTGCAGAGGCTCTGTTTACTTACGTCTTCCGGCAATACGGGGTACCAGAGGATATAGTGTCCGACCAAGGTGACCAGTTCACGTCTAGAGTCTGGAAGGCGTTCATGGAACATCTGGGGATCTCGGTCAGCCTGACCTCTGGTTTTCACCCCGAGAGCAATGGGCAGGTGGAAAGGGTGAATCAAGATGTGGGTAGGTTCCTGCGGACCTACTGTCAGGATCGGCCGGGGGAGTGGTCGGTGTTCCTGCCATGGGCAGAATATGCTCAGAACTCTCTCCGCCACTCCTCCACTAACCTAACACCCTTCCAATGTGTTTTGGGGTACCAACCGGTCCTGGCACCGTGGCACCAGAGCCAGACCGAGGCTCCCGCGGTGGATGACTGGTTTCGGCACGCGGAGGAGACTTGGGACGCTGCCCACGTGCGCCTCCAGCGCGCCGTGCGTCGTCAGAAGGCCAACGCTGACCACCACCGCAGGGAGGCCCCGGTGTTCGTACCGGGGGATCGGGTCTGGCTCTCGACCCGGAATATGCCCCTCCGCCTGCCCTGCCGGAAGCTGAGCCCGCGGTTTGTGGGGCTGTTTAAAGTCCTGAGGAGAATAAACGAGGTGACATACAGGTTGTTACTCCCCCCTGATTACCGTATTAACCCCTCGTTTCATGTGTCTCTCCTCAGGCCGGTGGTAGCTGGTCCGCTCCAGGAGTCTGAGGTACGGGAGGTTCCTCCACCTCCTCTGGACATTAAGGGGGCCCTGGCGTACTCAGTCCGTTCCATCCTGGATTTGAGGCGTCGGGTGGGGGGCCTTCAGTATCTCGTGCAGTGGGAGGGGTACGGTCCGGAGGAACGGTGCTGGGTCCCAAGGCGGGACATCCTCGATCCCTCCCTGTTGAGGGATTTCCACCGTCGCCATCCGACTCACCCTGCTCCGCATCCTCCTGGCCGTCCCCGAGGCCGGGGTCGACACACTGCTGGAGCCGCGCGTCAGGGGGGGGTACTGTCACGACTTCCGCCGAGGCTGCCCCCCCTCCTGTTTCGGGTAGGCTTCGGCGTTCGTCGTCACCGGAGTACTAGCTACTGCCGATCCCATTCTCATCACTCCACTTGTCATGTCTTGTCAATCACACACACCTGGTTCTCATTCCCCTAATTAGTATGTGTATAAGTGTTCCCTCTGTTCCCCTTGTCTTTGTGAGTGATTGTTTTGTTGTGAGAGCATGTAGCTCGGTTGAGCTACATTTCACTGTGTTATTGCCAAGGTGGATGTTTTCCCTTGTACAGTTTCGTTTGACGCTTGGGGCGTTTGATTTATGCAAACGGATTAAACTCTGGACTTCAGTATTATACCTCCTGTGCCTGACTCCTTCTTTCACACCTCGTCACACATTTTAGAACACTTCTAAGACTTAAAAGCAACCAAGGTGTTAATCTAGCATCACCTTTTTCAACAGCGACGTTTCCAAAAATAATAACAGTCGTCTGGACCAGAAATGTCATCCACTTCATCATCAGACGACAGAGGAGAAAAGCCTATGCATTCAAGCAACCCGAAATAAGTCAGAATTAATTCAGCAACTATCCATGAGGCTCTCTCTCTCTCTCTCTCTCTCTCTTGTCTCTCTCTGCCTTTCTGCAGACAATTTCAATTTCACATCTAATACATCTTACTAGCGGTACTTCCATTAAAACCAAGTGCATGAATTAGAAAAGACACAGCAAATGTTTTTTTTTTTTTTTTTTTTTTACAGTGGAACGTCATTCTTCATCCTTCATTCCACTCCAATCTAAAAATGCCACTCTACATTCTCTGCCTTGAATGCCAGGCTCGGCGTGATACTGTCCATGAAGGATTGTGTAAAGAACGGTCACGCATTTCCAAATGATATTAGAAACAAAGCGAGAAGAGATGTCCTGAGATGGGAGAATGGCCAGTGATATCTAATTGACTGTGTAATGTGGAGATAGTGACAGAGAAAAGGGGCGGGGCTGGGGGGAGATAGGCAGGCTAAAGGGTGTAAATAATCACTGAATGAGCGCTCCGGCACCGTGAGACAGATCTGATGCACTCCTCTTCAGAGACGAGGGGCTGTATAATAATAATAATAATATGCCATTTAGCAGACGCTTTTATCCAAAGCGACTTACAGTCATGCGTGCATACATTTTTGTGTATGGGTGGTCCCGGGAATCGAACCCACTACCTTGGCGTTACAAGCGCCGTGCTCTACCAGCTGAGCTACAGAGGACCACTGTATCACCTGCTTAACACGCACACACACGTACAAAGACACATAGTGTACGACATACACACACACACACACACACACATACATGGACTCTCATGCACACATACGCGTGCATATAGACACACACAAACACGTGTCGATACAAAACCTATTGTAAACCAAAACACTGTGGTGCGTTTACACAGGTAGCTCAATTCTGATCTTTTTCCACTAATTGGTCTTTTGACCAATCACATCAGATCTTTTCACATCAGATCTTTTTAGTGAAAAAAATTATCAGAATTGGGCTGCCTGTGTAAACGCAGCCCAAAAATATCTGTCCCCTTGTACTATATTTTATGTTCAGAGAGAAAGTCATTGGTGTTGTGTACTAGTCTCCTGAGTGGCGCAGTGGTCTAAGGCACTGCATCACAGTGCTAACTGTGCCCCTAGAGATCCTGGTTCAAATCCAGGCTCTGTCGCAGCCGGCCGCGACCGGGAGACTCATGGGCGGCGCACAATTGGTCCAGGGTAGGGGAGGGAATGGCCGGCAGGGATGTAGCTCAGTTGATAAAGCATGGCGTTTGCAACGCCAGGGTTGTGGGTTCGATTCCCACAGGGGGCCAGTATAAAAAATATATATATATATGTATTCACTACCTGTAAGTCGCTCTGGATAAGAGCGTCTGCTAAATGACTAAAATGTAAAATGTACTAGCGTGGGTTAACAGTACTAACCTAAGAGCTTACTACTGTACCCTTAACGCTCCACCAGAATTTTGGTCCACATAGTGTGTGTGTGTGTGTGTGCGTAAGATAATACTTTAATGTCATGGCCGTCTATTTTTGTGATAAAGTTCAAGGTTAAAGCAGACCCATTAAACACCCTATGCCCTTGTGCGGTATATGTCTGCGTCCCAAATAGCACCCTATTCCCTATGTAATGCACTATATTCGACCAGGGCTCATAGGGGTCTGGTCAAACGCAGGGCACTATATAGGGAATAGGGTGCTATTCGGGTCAACCAATGAGTGCTGTCTGTAGAGAGGATATGCCAAGGCAGGGTGGAAACTGATGACATGTTCACCAGCAGCAGTAATGGCCCTTTAAATGTCAGCATGCGTACTACTGTAACACCGTCTTCTAAGAAAATGATTTCCAGGTAATATGTTATTTTGCGTTACACGGTAATCATATAATTATTTCCAGAAAATGTACTCTTGGTTATTTTGGGATTCATTGTAGCTAACCTGATAGTACCAACATTGTTACCAAGAAATTACTAATTTAGTGAAATCATTTCAAATAATTACTAGAAAGTACCAATTTGTTACTGAGTCATTTCACATTAAATACCAGAGGAATAACAGTAGCTAGTAAGCTAGTAGGACTGTAAAATAAAGTGTAACCCATTTCCACTATGCTACTGCATGTGCTCTGTACCTCCTCTTCATGGATCCCCACCCCTTACATCCACGCCCCTCAAGCCATCCCCACCCCCATCACCTCTCCACCCCCTCTACTTCTCTCCTTCATGAGGGTAAGGACAAAAGCGTTCCAGTGTCTCATCCCCCTGTTCTTCCACCTCCTCCGCCATAATAATAGCACCTCTATCACAGGTTACTCTTCCTACACTCTGTCACCATGGCAGTAAAGTTGACGGTAGAGAGAGTGACACAACACACGATTAATCATCTTCTCAGCCTCAGCACTTCCCATTTGAATAATGCATTTGCTTCCCTGCCTTGGCATGTTGGAACAACAGAAAAGTTTCCTAGGTGTCATTCAGTGAAGGGAGGGAAGGAAGGAGGGAAGGAAGGAAGGAAGGAAGGAAGGAAGGAAGGAAGGAAGGAAGGAAGGAAGGAAGGAAAAAAGGAAGGAGGGAAGGAAGGAAGAAAGGAAGAAAGGAAGAAAGGAAGAAAGGAAGAAAGAAAGAAAGAAAGGAAGGAAGGAAGGAAGGAGGGAGGGAGGGAGGAATGAAGGAAGGATGAAAGGGAGGGAGGGAGGGAGGGAGGGAGGGAGGGAGGGAGGGAGGGAGGGAGGGAGGGAGGGAGGGAGGGAAGGAAGGCCAAGCACACCATTCTTCTTCTTCTTCTTCTCTGGCTGTCTCGTTGGGTTATCACCCCATGATAAACCTCTATAGGTTAGTATCATTCTTCATTTGTCCACCTGTTCTCATCAGCCGGGTCTTACAAAGAAGGAAAGATCTGGATCAAATGCATTCTGGGTGCTTGGAGGTCATGATTCGTTTGACTGACTTTGACCTTGACTTTCATTGGTCAGATGTTTTGACCCGCCGCCTCCTGATGTCCACTTTGACTTCGCCCCATCTTTCTCTTTCTGTCAATTTTACTCTCTCACTCACTCTCTCTCTCGCTCTCTCCTTCTGTTTGCGGTGCATGTGTCATGTACATCACTAAGATGTCGTGGTCACCTGACCAAAACTGTCTCCCCACTCTGTCTAACCAGAGCTCTCTGTGTGGCCCACCTAGTGTTGGAGAGGTGTGACCCCTGCTGTGTGTGTCTGCTGCTCAGACCGCGACCTTGAGTGGTGGGAACAGGGTCCGACTGAGGAAGAGAGATGGAGATAGGCGAAAGGGGGAGATAGGGGAAAGCAGTAGAGAGGAGGGCATGTCTGACAGGGGCCATCCGTCTAACTGTCACCTTGAGATAAAGTGACCAGACACACGGCCCACACCGAGCTAGCTGTACCTCATCCAAATCATTGCAGAGAGGTAGGGGTGTGTGTGTGTGTGTGTGTGTGTGTGTGTGTGTGTGTGTGTGTGTGTGTGTGTGTGTGTGTGTGTGTGTGTGTGTGTGTGTGTGTGTGTGTGTGTGTGTACTGGGAAACATCAGCTAGTCTGCCCTGACAACCCTGGGAGACTGATTCTCTGCCCCCTGGACTGGAATAGATCTCATACTGAATGATGGTACACAGCAACAACAACACCAACAGTACTGATGTAACTTAACCAGACAGAGCTAGAATACTTCTTATCACTGTAATACAGCACAGCCAGGAGAAACATGTATTTAAGTCAGTGACAACTACCCCTCTGTTGTTGCACCCTGTCTGTTGTGTTGGTGTTGTCAGCTGTATGAGAAATTATCTCCAGAGAGGCTGTGTTCTCTAACATTCCCTCTCCAGCTGTCAGGCTGTCACCATCAGAGTGATGGACATCTGTCCCTGACACTGTCGGACACACACTTCACTGGGAGTGATGGCTGAGAGGCAGTGGCTGAGGACACGGCCTACCTCACCTCGCCTCACCTCCCCGACACCTCCTTCCATGTCCCAACGTCTGTCCCTCTGTCTGTTTGGGTGACCTCTCAGTGACTCCACCAGACTAGTAGTCATTAATGTCAAGCCCCTCGTCTGTCAACATCACACATACTGTATGTACATACACACACACACACAAACACACACACATCACCTCACACTCACCTTTGCCAACAGTCTCCACTCCCCCAGCCCAAAACAAGCCTAATATAGTACACTGGTGGTTTCCCAGGACCAGTTTGGGATTTCAGTCAGACATAATTTGTCTTACTACTTGATTATTTGAAATGGCTTCAGACAGCTTCTTAATAAGATTTTTGACTCTTATTATCTCATTCACCACAGGAGTGCTGGTACTGAGAGGCCCAACACAAAAACAAACGACGCTTGTTTCTCTGACCTGCGATTTCAGCTAAGTGATTATAAGCTTGCCAGCCAGCGCTGTGTTCTGAAATGTGATTTTGGAATGAGAAAGGGGATGTTAGAGGGTTTTTAGCTGGTTAGCATTTGTCTTGAAGGACTACAATCACTATTTGGGAGCTCGATAGATAATAATCCAGCATAGCGATAAAAGTAGAAAGCATTTTCCATTTGCACTCGACAATCATCTTGTGATAACAAAAACTTCCAAACCATTAATGCCTGTCTCTGTTTATTTGTGTATTTGATACACTCCCTTGGGTGTATAAACTTCTGATGATAAGATCAATCAAATGATTAAAAGAAACAGTGACGGGTCTGTCAGATCGTGGAGTGCCTTACAACAAATTAAATTAGCATCTCCAAAATACTCTGTAGTTATTTAGTAATGAAACAAATCCAATCTGTGCCACACTTTTATATTTGCATGTTGCTTATTACAGGATCATTATTATTTAGAAATGTGCTCATGCAACGTAAATCTAAAGTTCCAGGGATAACTCATAGGGTCATTGATGGATTGGTCACTGACTGTTTTCCTCAAGGCATTGGGAGCATAAATCATCTCCACGTTCAAAACAGTCTCCTATCCTCCCTTAGAGACAGTTTCTATCTCCCACTCACTCTGTTGTAGAACATGCCTGTTCTGTTCCCTGTCCAGGGGTATTCAAATCTGAGCCTGGAGGTCCGGGGTACTGCTGGTTTTCTGTTCTACCTGATAATGAGAATTGCACCCACGTGGTGCCCCAGGTCTAAATTAGTCCTAATTAGCGGGAAAGAATGAAAATCAGCAGTGGTACTGGCTTCAAGGTCCAGATTTGTATTGGAGTGTCCTATGTAGTGCCCTACTTCTAACTAGGCTCTGGTAAGAAGTAGTGCACTACATGCAGTAGGAAATAGGGTGTCGTTCCACACATACCCCATGTCGACAAACCAGTGAAACTAGTAACTAGTCCTCTAAAAACTATTGCCCATACTAGCTAATTCTGCATCTCTTGGGTAACCACATTTCCACTACGTCCATCATATTTCTACATCAAAGCACGTTTTCAGCTCTGCTCTTTTGAGGAAATCATGTTATTTTTTTATTTTTTTTCGGTTATTAGGAAGAGGGCATGTCATTTTAGGATTTCATTTTGGATATGAGAAACTGTCAAGCTGAGATCATTTTAATATTTCAAGGTAAGGACATCAAATGGCAAAATTCATATTCTCTAGATATCAAAGAAGTACTTGAGATGATGTGGATTCAGAACTCTGTAGACTTATTGCAATCGTTCCAGGGGCCTTTTCTAACGAGCAACTTATCTTTTGCATTGTCATTATAAGTGGATTCTCATATAGGCATCTAAGTAATTCCTCAATTCCGATAACATCAGGCCATATCAGGCCAATAATCTAGACATCCATTCATTAGGAATACAAATGTTGACTTTCATAATACCCAAATCATGAACATGTTCTTAAAATGTGTTCATAGTGTAAGTGGATTCTTATGTAGCGATCCTATTCACAATGCAGGTAAGGTGCAGGAGGAGAGCAAATAGTCGCATAATTCCTTGATACAGGCCCATGTGTTGGCCATAAAACGAACCAGACAGAGCTAACCAAAGGATTCATTAACACAGAAAATCGCATAAGTGGGTATTATGTGTGTGTGTTTGTCTACAGACTGTTTAGGGTGAGAAATGTGCCCATGCTAGGGTGTGGAGCAAACAGATGTTTAACAGTCCTTCCTGCTGTGTTAGAGCAATACACACACACACAGTCAGGCACACACACACACACACAATACAAACTACACACATATACAGTCAGGCACACACACACACACAATACAAACTACACACATATACAGTCAGCCACACACACATACACACACAATACACACTACACACATATACAGTCAGGCACACACACACACACAATACAAACTACACACATATACAGTCAGGCACACACACACACACACAATACAAACTACACACACACACAGTCAGGCACACACACACACACAATACAAACTACACACATATACAGTCAGCCACACACACACACACACACAATACAAACTACACACATATACAGTCAGGCACACACACACACACACACAATACACACTACACACACACACACAGTCAGGCACACACACACACACAATACAAACTACACACATATACAGTCAGGCACACACACACACACACACAATACAAACTACACACACACACAGTCAGGCACACACACACACACAATACAAACTACACACATATACCGTCAACGCACGCACGCATGCAAGCACACACCCACACACACACGAAGACCCACACACACCCACCCACACACACTGACACACACACACACCCACAGGAAAGGAGGGGTAGTGAGCCCTGGCTACAATCTGTTCCCATCTAGCAGAAGAGCCTAATGCATTTTGCTAGGCCCGCCTGTGACAAATAAACTTGATAAAGTATTAATAGTCCGAGGCATCCTCTCCAAGCCAGAGAGATCTTGTCATCCATTTTATCCCAAAATCGGTATCCATCTTACGCTATCTCACCATGGAACAGGACATCCCTTTAGAGGATGTGTAAAAAAAAATATGTGGATTGTAAATTCTACCTTGTGAGTCCCCAGAAAACCTAATTTGATACCACGTCCAAATCGATGAGGATTGAACAGCAGGCGTCTCTTGAGGGCCAGCTGTCTGCGTCTCCACCCATGGAAATGTCAAGTGCTCCCTGAGGTGGTTACGAAGCAGACCCCAGGCCATGTCCTGACCCTCTATTACCACTGCCTATGGGGCCTGTGCCATCCACTGATATCCCATCCGACTCTCCCCTCCTCTCCACTCCTCTCCACTCTACTCCACTCCTCTCCACTCCTCTCCTCTCCATTCCTCTCCTCCCCTCTTCACTCATCTCCTCTCCACTCCTCTCCTCCTCTCCTCTCCTCTCCTCTCCTCTCCTCTCCTCTCCTCTCCTCTCCTCTCCTCTCCTCTCCTCTCCTCTCCTCTCCTCTCCTCTCCTCTCCTCTCCTCTCCTCTCCTCTCCTCTCCTCTCCACTCCTCCTCTCCTCTCCATTCCTCTCCTCTCCTCTCCGCTCCACTCCTCTCCTCTCCATTCCTCTCCTCCCCTCTCCACTCCACTCCTCTCCTCTCCTCTCCTCTCCCCTCTTCTCTTCTCTTCTCCTCTCTACTCCACTCATTTCCTATTCTCTCCTATCCACTCCATTCCACTCCTCACCTCTCCTCTCCTCTCCTCTCCTCTCCTCTCCTCTCCTCTCCTCTCCTCTCCTCTCCTCTCCTCTCCTATCCTCTCCTCTCCACTCCTTTACTCTCCACCTCTCCTCTCCTCTCCTCTCCTCTCCTCTCCTCTCCTCTCCTCTCCTCTCCTCTCCTCTCCTCTCCTCTCCTCTCCTCTCCTCTCCTCTCCTCTCCTCTCCTCTCCTCTCCTCTCCTCTCCTCTCCTCTCCTCTCCTCTCCTCTCCTCTCCTCCCCTCTCCACTCCTTTACTCTCCACCTCTCCTCTCCTCTCCTCTCCTCTCCTATCCACTCCATTCCTCTCCTCTCCTCTCCTCTCCTCCCCTCTCCACTCCTTTACTCTCCTCTCCTCGATCTCCTCTCCTCTCCTCTCCTCTCCTCTCCTCTCCTCCTCTCCTCTCCTCTCCTCTCCTCTCCTCTCCTCTCCTCTCCTCTCCTCTCCTCTGCAGTACTCTCCACTCCTCTCCATCCTCCAGTTGGATTCATAAGTTGTAATTACGAGAAGAGCAGAATCCCACGTGGGAATAACGAAGCAGCTAATTCTTGTTTGAATTCCATATCATTAAGAATGTAAAGTCATTATAATGACTTCCTTATACATTGTACTACACGTGTCTCATGTTTCACACAGTATGAATAAAATATGAACTTAGAGGAAAGCCCATTATTTTCTCATTGATAACGAGAGAGAACTGCGTCCCAAATGGCACTCTAAAGGTTGTGGTTAAAAGGCCTTAGGCTAGTGCACTATAAAGGGAATAGGGTGCCATTTGGGACGTCTATCATGAGGCATGTCTTGGTTCTTCAGAAAAAAGGCACTAGGTGCCTCTCACAGGCCTGATAATGGCACATTATGACCTAATTTGAAGATAATAACCTTTTAAGATTTATTAGTCCCAGTGTTTTAATGACTCCCTGCATGAGATATATTAGTGAACATGTTGGAAAGTAAGTGGTATTAGTGTGTGTGTGTGTGTGTGTGTGTACAGTATGTCTGTGTGTGTGTGTGTGTGTGTGTGTGTGTACGTGCGTGGATATGCGTGCCTGTATGTGCATGCGTGCGTGGACATGTGTGTGTGCACCTGTGTATGTGTGTGTGTTTCGTCAGACCTCCTCTCCCCCCATACCTCAGTGATAAAGGCCTTGGCGGTGGCGGGACTCATGAAGAGCACGGCCCGGCGCAGTGTGTCCCGGTAGCGGTGGAGTTCCTCCACCCTCATTGTTCTGAACATGCTGGTGATCATCATGTTGATGTTGGACTCCACCTTCTGCAGCGACACGTCCATGCCCTGCTGAGACGTCTTGTCCAGGAAGTCCTGTATCCCACGGATATCTATATGGAGGGGGGGGGGGGGGGGGGCGAAGGGGGATAGGGGGTAGAGGGAGAGGGGGGAGGGTGGTAGGAGCGGGAGAGATAGAGAAAGAGAGGGGAGGAGTGGGAGAGAGAGAGTCAGAGAGTGAGAGTGTGTAAGAGAGAGATTTTCATCACATTTATTGTGCTGACACCTGACATGGCGGGTCACAGAACACAGAGCACCAGATAAAACATCTATAGAGGAAAAGACATGTCAATAAACTTACTGACCCTCTTCTGAGGAACTATAAAACAGCTTATTGGAGACCACATTCCACCATTCCCCATTAATATGTACAGTATTTGTTATATATTATACTATAAAATCATAGTATTATACATTAACTTTTATCGCAGCACATTTGCTCCTGTAGAAAAAGGTTGTAATATATAGAAGAGCATTAACATTTCTTTTTCAGTGTGCTGGAGTTAGACCTGTGTAGTACATTTGTCACTGAAGCAGCGAGGTGGGCTGCTGTCTCACTGAGGAGGTACATAAAAAATGAATCATAGTCAGAGAGACTGGCTGCTCATCTCTCTTCCTGTGGCATATCTTTGCTCCTCCATTGGCAGAGCTGATGTTTGGAGTTTGTGTTCTCTCTCTCTCTCTCTCTCTCTCTCTCTCTCTCTCTCTCTCTCTCTCTCTCTCTCTCTCTCTCTCTCTCTCTCTCTCTCTCTCTCTCTCTCTCTCTCTCTCGGTGCCTTCAGATAGTAGTCACACCCCTTGGAATTTTCCACATTTTGTTTTGTTACAGCCTGGCCTACACACAATACCCCATCATGTCAAAGTGGAATCATGTTTTTAGAAATGTTTACAAATTAATAGAAAATGAAAAACACAATGCCAAATATACACTGGAGTTGCTTCCCAAGACGACAATCAATGTTCCTGAGTGGCCGAGTTACAATTTTGACTTAAATTGGATTGAAAATGTATGGCAAGACCTAAAAATGGCTGTCTAGCAATGATCAACAACCAATTTGGCAGAGATTGAAGTGTTGTTTAAATAATAATGTGCGAATATTGTACAATCCATGTGTGCAAAACTCTTAGAGACTTACCCAGAAAAACACAGCTGTAATCGCTGCCAAAATTGATTCTAACATGTATTGACTCAGTGGTGTGAATGCTTATGTAAATGAGATACTTCTGTATTTAATTTTCAAAAATTTGCTAAGTCAAGGTATACCAGTCAAGGTATACCAAACCTTTTTTGATATACTCAGAGGACCATTATTAGCATGTATTAACCACTCCTATGTAAATGATAGATTATCAGACACTCAAGAAGAAGCTCTGATTTCATTATTACTGAAACAGGATACAAGTGGAAAATATAAAGATCCAGTCCATTAAAAAAATTGGAGGACCCTTTCACTTCAGTGTTGTGATGCAAAAATCCTAGCAAAATGTATTGCGCATAGATTTAAAAAGATATTGTTGGACATTATTCATTCTAATCAGACAGGTTTTTTTACATGGACAATACATTGGAGATAATATAAGGCAAGTACTGGAAACAATAGAACACTATGAAAAATCTGGGAAACCAGGCCTGCTATTCATAGCAGACTTTGAAAATGCATTTGATAAAGTACGACTAGGGTTTATATATAAATGCCTGGAGGATTTCAATTTTGGAGAATCTCTTATAAAATGGGTTAAAATCATATATAGTAACCCTAGGTGTAAAATAGTAAATAATGTATATTTCTCCTAAAGTTTTAAACTGTCAAGAGGAGTGAAACAAGGTTGTCTACTATCGGCATATCTATTTATTATGGCCATTGAAATGTTAGCTATTAAAATCAGATCCAACAATAATATCAAGGGATTAGAAATCCAGGGTTTAGAAACAAAGGTGTCATTGTACGCTGATGATTCATGTTTTCTTATAAAGCCACAACATGAATCCCTCCACAGCCTCATAGAGGATCTAGATACATTTTCTAACCTCTGTGGATTACAACCAAATTATGATAAATGTACTATATTACATTTAGCAGACACTCTTATCCAGAGTGACTTACAGTTAGTGAATACATATTTTTTTTTATACTGGCCCCCCGTGGGAATCGAACCCACAACCCTGGCGTTGCAAACGCCATGCTCTATCAACTGAGCTACATCCCTGCCGGCCATTCCCTCCCCTACCCTGGACGACGTTGGGCCAATTGTGCGCCGCCCATGAGTCTCCCGGTCACGGCCGGCGGCGACAGAGCCTGGATTTGAACCAGGATCTCTAGTGGCACAGTTTGCACTGCGATGCAGTGCCTTAGACCACTGCACCACTCAGGAGGTATTGGATCGCTAAAAAATACAATTTTTACCTTACCATGTAGTTTGCCAATAAAATGGTCTGATGGTGATGTGGATATACTCGGAATACATATCCCAAATGAAATACATTATCTTACTCCAATACATTTTAATAGAAAGTTAGCAAAAATAGATTAGATCTTGTTACCATGGAAAGGTAAATACCTGTCAATTTGTGGAAAAATCACCCTGATTAACTCTTTAGTATTATCTCAGTTTACCTATTTGCTTATGGTCTTGCCTACGCCTAGCGAACAGTTTTTTAAATTATACGAGAAAAGAATATTCAATTTTATTTGGAACGGCAAGCCAGACAAAATTAAACGGGCCTATTTATATAATGAATATGAATTTGGAGGACATAAATTATTAAATATTAAAGCATTAGACCTATCACTAAAAGCTTCAGTCATACAAAAGTTATACTTAAATCCGAACTGGTTCTCTAGCAAATTAGTAAGATTGTCTCACCCAATGTTCAAGAACGGCCCTTTTCCCTTTATTCAGATTACAACCTCTCACTTTCAGTTATTTGAAAAGAAAATCATCTCCCAAATATCACTATTTCTAAAACAAGCCATAGACAGTTGGTTGCAAATTATAATATGACATTTAGCAGACGCTTTCATCCAAAGCGACTGACAGTCATGTGTAAATAGATTTTTACGTATGGGTGGTCCCGGGGATCGAACCCACTACCCTGGTGTTACAAGCGCCATGCTCTACCAATTGAGCTACAGAGGACCACATAGATACATTTACATTTTAGTCAATTAGCAGACGCTCTTATCCAGAGCGACTTACAGTTAGTGAGTGCGTACATTTGTATTTTTTTTTTCTTCATACTGGCCCCCCGTGGGAATCAAACCCACAACCCTGGCGTTGCAAACGCCATGCTCTACCAACTGAGCTACGCGGGACTACTAATTTCAATTGAATCATCCAGAAACGACAGAACAAATAATGCAACAAATATTGTGGTTAAACTCAAATATACTAATTGATAAAAAACATTATTTTTTGAATAAAAAAAGAAAGAAAAGGTATAATCTTCATAAATTATATCATAGGTAGGACTGGTGGAGTTATGTCGCACATGCAGCTAACAAAAACATATGGAAATGTCTGCTCTACCCGAAATTACAACCAAATAATTACAGCATTACCACAAACATGGAAGAGGAAAGTGGAAGGGGGAAAAAGTAAGGAACTTGTCTGTCGGCCCTGCATTAAAGAACATACAGTGGGGAAAAAAAGTATTTAGTCAGCCACCAATTGTGCAAGTTCTCCCACTTAAAAAGATGAGAGAGGCCTGTAATTTTCATCATAGGTACACGTCAACTATGACAGACAAAATGAGAAAAAAATATCAAGAAAATCACATTGTAGGATTTTTAATGAATTTATTTGCAAATTGTGGTGGAAAATAAGTATTTGGTCAATAACAAAAGTTTCTCAATACTTTGTTATATACCCTTTGTTGGAAATGACACAGGTCAAACGTTTTCTGTAAGTCTTCAAAAGGTTTTCAGACACTGTTGCTGGTATTTTGGCTCATTCCTCCATGCAGATCTCCTCTAGAGCAGTGATGTTTTGGGGCTGTCGCTGGGCAACACAGACTTTCAACTCCCTCCAAAGATTTTCTATGGGGTTGAGATCTGGAGACTGGCTAGGCCACTCCAGGACCTTGAAATGCTTCTTACGAAGCCACTCCTTCGTTGCCCGGGCGGTGTGTTTGGGATCATTGTCATGCTGAAAGACCCAGCCACGTTTCATATTCAATGCCCTTGCTGATGGAAGGAGGTTTTCACTCAAAATCTCACGATACATGGCCCCATTCATTCTTTCCTTTAAGCGGATCAGTCGTCCTGGTCCCTTTGCAGAAAAACAGCCCCAAAGCATGATGTTTCCACCCCCATGCTTCACATTAGGTATGGTGTTCTTTGGATGCATCTCAGCATTCTTTGTCCTCCAAACACGACAAGTTGAGTTTTTACCAAAAAGTTATATTTTGGTTTCATCTGACCATATGACATTCTCCCAATCCTCTTCTGGATCATCCAAATGCACTGTAGCAAAATTCAGACGGGCCTGGACATGTACTGGCTTAAGCAGGGGGACACGTCTGGCACTGCAGGATTTGAGTCCCTGGCGGCGTAGTGTGTTACTGATGGTAGGCTTTGTTACTTTGGTCCCAGCTCTCTGCAGGTCATTCACTAGGTCCCCCCGTGTGGTTCTGGGATTTTTGCTCACCGTTCTTGTGATCATTTTGACCCCACGGGGTGAGATCTTGCGTGGAGCCCCATATCGAGGGAGATTATAGTGGTCTTGTATGTCTTCCATTTCCTAATAATTGCTCCCACAGTTGATTTCTTCAAACCAAGCTGCTTACCTATTGCAGATTCAGTCTTCCCAGCCTGGTGCAGGTCTACAATTTTGTTTCTGGTGTCCTTTGACAGCTCTTTGGTCTTGGCCATAGTGAAGTTTGGAGTGTGACTGTTTGAGGTTGTGGACAGGTGTCTTTTATACTGATAACAAGTTCAAACAGGTGCCATTAATACAGGTAACGAGTGGAGGACAGAGGAGCCTCTTAAAGAAGAAGTTACAGGTCTGTATGAGCCAGAAATCTTGCTTGTTTGTAGGTGACCAAATACTTATTTTCCACCATAATTTGCAAATAAATTCATTAAAAATCCTACAATGTGATTTTCTGGATTTTTTTTCTCTCAATTTGTCTGTCATAGTTGACGTGTACCTATGATGAAAATTACAGGCCTCTCTCATCTTTTTAAGTTGGAGAACTTGCACAATTGGTGGCTGACTAAATACTTTTTCCCCCCACTGTAATTGGTTAAAGAAAATTGTGATAAATAAAAAAGTATACCAGTTTTATTTCAGGACCAAAGGATTGACAGCCGTCCCATATACATGTAGATTGCAAAATAGTTGGCATAGTGTTTATGAACTGATACGCAAAATGACGCCAGATTCAAAACTTAGAATTTTTCAATTGAAATTATTATACAAAAATCTTGCTACCAATAGAATGTTATTTATATGGAGGATCAAATCTTTCCAGCTCTGCAGATTTTGCTGCGAAGAGACAGAATCATTAGATCATTTGTTTTGGTACTGTCCTTTGTAGCTTGTTTTTGGACACAGGTCCAGGAATGGCTAAAGGATTGCAATATTTACCTGGAGCTAACCCTGCAGATAGCACTACTGGGTGATCTGAAAAGTCATAGTCAATCGATCAATAATATAATAATATTTTTTGCCAAAAAAAATTATTTTTAATTTACAATCTGTAGAAACAATGATAATAGAAGGGTTCAAAACGTTTGTAAAACATCACATTACAGTTGAAAAATATATGGCAAATAGAAATCCAATATGGATGGTGTTAAGAGATAGATGAGAGGTGTTGAATGGAACTGAAGGATGGGACTAATAACAACTAACAACAACTAATAACAACAAGATAACTAATGTAAAGCATACTGTATCCATAATAAATATATAGGTTATAGATTGAGAGTTTTTGTGAAAGAGCACAGTCAGAAAGATATGGCATATACAGTGGGGGAAAAAAGTATTTAGTCAGCCACCGGGAGGAGGAGGAGGAATGCTGCCTATGACCCCAAGAACACCATCCCCACCGTCAAACATGGAGGTGGAAACATTATGCTTTGGGGGTGTTTTTCTGCTAAGGGGACAGGACAACTTCACTGCATCAAAGGGACGATGTACCGTCAAATCTTGGGTGAGAACCTCCTTCCCTCAGCCAGGGCATTGAAAATGGGTCATGGATGGTTATTCCAGCATGACAATGACCCAAAACACACGGCCAAGGCAACAAAGGAGTGGCTCAAGAAGACGCACATTAAGGTCCTGGAGTGGCCTAGCCAGTCTCCAGACATTAATCCCATAGAAAATCTGTGGAGGGAGCTGAAGGTTCGAGTTGCCAAACGTCAGCCTCGAAACCTTAATGACTTGGAGAAGATCTGCAAAGAGGAGTGGAACAAAATCCCTCCTGAGATATGTGCAAACCTGTTGGCCAACTACAAGAAACGTCTGACCTCTGTGATTGCCAACAAGGGTTTTGCCACCAAGTACCATGTTTTGCAGAGGGGTCAAATACTTATTTCCCTCATTAAAATGCAAATCAATTTATAAAATGTTTGACATGCGTTTTTCTGGATTTCTTTGTTGTTATTCTGTCTCTCACTGTTAAAATAAACCTAATATTAAAATTATAGACTGATCATGTCTTTGTCAGTGGGCAAACGTACAAAATCAGCAGGGGATCAAATACTTTTTTTTCCCTCACTGTATATATATATATATATATATATATATATATATATATACAGTGAAATAAATATATATACACTCCTTTCCTAATATTAAGCAAATATTAAGCACATTGCTTCTCTTTACAACAGTAGTGTATATATATATATATATATATATATATATATATATATATATATATATACACTACCGTTCAAAAGTTTGGGGTCACTTAGAAATGTCATTGTTTTCCATGAAAACATACATGAAATTAGTTTGAATAGGAAATATAGCAAAATGCATAGGAAATATAGTCATTGACAAGGTTAGAAATAATGATTTTTTATTGAAATAATAATTGTGTCCTTCAAACTTTGCTTTCGTCAAAGAATCCTCCATTTGCACTAATTACAGCCCTGCAGACCTTTGGCATTCTAGTCGTCAATTTGTTGAGGTAATCTGAAGAGATTTCACCCCGTGCTTCCTGAAGCACCTCCCACAAGTTTGATTGGATTGATGGGCACTTCTTACGATCAAGCTGCTCCCACAACAGCTCAATAAGGTTGAGATCAAGTGACTGTGCTGGCCACTCCATTATAGACAGAATATCAGCTGACTGCTTCTTCCCTAAATAGTTATTGTATAGTTTGGAGCTGTGCTTTGGGTCATTGTCCTGCAGCCCCCAGTATCACTCCTACTCCCCAGGAGCTATCATTTGTTGACTTCTGTAACCGTAAAAGTCTTGGTTTTCTGCACGTAAATATCAGAAGCCTCCTTCCTAAGTTTGAGTTATTCACTGTGTTAGCACACTCCGCCAACCCTGATGTTCTAGCAGTGTCTGAATCCTGGCTTAGGAAGGCCACCAAAAATTCTGAAATTTCCATCCCCAACTATAACATTTTCCGTCTAGATAGAACTGCCAAAGGGGGTGGAGTTGCAATCTACTGTAGAGATAGCCTGCAGAGCTCTATCATACTATCCAGGTCTGTGCCCAAACAGTTTGAGCTTCTACTTCTAAAAATCCACCTTTCCAGAAATAAATCTCTCACTGTTGCCGCTTGCTACAGACCCCCCTCAGCCCCCAGCTGTGCCCTGGACACCATATGTGAATTGATTGCCCCCCATCTATCCTCAGAGTTCGTACTGCTTGGTGACCTAAATTGGGATATGCTTAACGCCCCGGCCATCCTACAATCTAAACTAGATGCCCTCAATCTCACACAAATTATCAACGAACCTACCAGGTACAACCCTAAATCCGTAAACATGGGTACCCTCATAGATATCATCCTGACTAACTTACCCTCTAAATACACCTCCGCTGTCTTCAACCAGGATCTCAGCGATCACTGCCTTATTGCCTGCGTCCGTAACGGGTCCGCGGTCAAACGACCACCCCTCATCACTGTCAAACGCTCCCAAAAACACTTCAGCGAGCAGGCCTTCCTAATTGACCTGGCCCAGGTATCCTGGATGGATATAGATCTCATTCCGTCAGTAGAGGATGCCTGGTTGTTCTTTAAAAGTAATTTCCTCTCAATCTTAAATAAACATGCCCCATTCAAAAAATACAGAACTAAGAACAGATATAGCCCCTGGTTCTCCTCAGACTTGACTGCCCTTGACCAGCACAAAAACATCCTGTGGCGTACTGCATTAGCATCAAATAGCCCCCGCGATATGCAACTTTTCAGGGAAGTTAGGAACCAATATACACAAGCAGTTAGGAAAGCAAAGGCTAACTTTTTCAAACAGAAATTTGCATCCTGTAGCACTAACTCCAAAAAGTTTTGGGACACTGTAAAGTCCATGGAAAATAAGAGCACTTCCTCCCAGCTGCCCACTACACTGAGGCTAGGAAACACTATCACCACCGATAAATCTACAATAATCGAGAATTTCAACAAGCATTTTGCTACGGCTGGCCATGCTTTCCACCTGGCTACCACTACCCCGGCCACCAGCTCTGCACCCTCCGCTGCAACTTGCCCATGCCCCCCCCGCTTCTCCTTCACACAAATCCAGACAGCTGATGTTCTGAAAGAGCTGCAAAATCTGGACCCCTACAAATCATCTGGGCTAGACAATCTGGACCCTTTCTTTCTAAAACTAGCCGCCAAAATTGTCGCAACCCCTATTACTAGCCTGTTCAACCTCTCTTTCGTAACGTCTGAGATCCCCAGAGATTGGAAAGCTGCCGCGGTCATCCCCCTCTTCAAAGGGGGTGACACTCTAGATCCAAACTGTTACAGACCCATATCCATCCTGCCCTGCCTTTCAAAAGTTGTTGAAAGCCAAGTCAACAAACAGATCACCGACCATTTCGAATCCCACCGTACCTTCTCCGCTATGCAATCCGGTTTCCGAGCTGGTCATGGGTGCACTTCAGCCACGCTCAAGGTCCTAAACGATATTATAACCGCGATCGATAATAGACAGTACTGTGCAGCCGTTTTCATTGACCTGGCCAAGGCTTTCGACTCTGTCAACCACCGCATTCTTATTGGCAGACTAAATAGCCTTGGTTTCTCAAATGACTGCCTCGCCTGGTTCACCAACTACTTCTCAGATAGAGTTCAATGTGTCAAATCGGAGGGCCTGTTGTCTGGACCTATGGCAGTCTCTATGGGGGTGCCACAGGGTTCAATTCTTGGGCCGACTCTTTTCTCTGTGTATATCAATGACGTCGCTCTTGCTGCTGGTGACTCTCAGATCCACCTCTACGCAGACGACACCATTTTGTATACATCTGGCCCTTCATTGGACACTGTGTTAACAAACCTCCAAACGAGCTTCAATGCCATACAACACTCCTTCAGTAGCCTCCAACTGCTCTTAAACACTAGTAAAACTAAATGCATGCTCTTCAACCGAACGCTGCTTGCACCCGCCCACCCGACTAGAATCACTACTCTCGACGGGTCTGACCTAGAGTATGTGGACAACTACAAATATCTAGGTGTCTGGTTAGACTGTAAACTCTCCTTCCAGACTCACATTAAGAATCTCCAATCCAAAGTTAAATCTAGAATCGGTTTCCTATTTCGCAACAAAGCCTCCTTCACTCATGCTGCCAAACATGCCCTCGTAAAACTGACTATCCTACCGATCCTTGACTTCGGCGATGTCATTTACAAAATAGCCTCCAACACTCTACTCAGCAAATTGGATGTAGTCTATCACAGTGCCATCCGTTTTGTCTCCAAAGCCCCATATAATACCCACCACTGTGACCTGTACGCTCTTGTTGGCTGGTCCTCACTACATATTCGTCGCCAAACCCACTGGCTCCAGGCCATCTATAAATCACTGCTAGGCAAATCCCCGCCTTATCTTAGCTCATTGGTCACCATAGCAACACCCACCCGTAGTCTGCGCTCCAGCAGATATATCTCACTGGTCATCCCCAAAGCCAACACTTCCTTTGGCCGCCATTCCTTCCAGTTCTCTGCTGCCAATGACTGGAACGAAATGCAAAAATCTCTGAAGCTGGAGACACTTATCTCCCTCACTAACTTTAAGCATCAGTTGTCAGAGCACCTTACCGATCACTGCACCTGTACACAGCCCATCTGAAATTAGCCCGCCCAACTACCTCATCCCTATATTGTTATTTATTTTGCTCATTTGTACCCCAGTATCTCTATTTGCACATCATCTCTTGCACATCTATCATTCCAGTGTTAATACTAATTGTAATTATTTTGCACTATAGCCTATTTATTGCCTTACCTCCATAACTTGCTACATTTGCACACACTGTATATATATGTATTTATGTTGTATTTTTGACTTTGTTTTGTTTTACCCCATATGTAACTCTGTGTTGTTGTTTTTATCGCACTGCTTTGCTTTATCTTGGCCAGGTCGCAGTTGTAAATGAGAACTTGTTCTCAACTGGTTTACCTGGTTAAATAAAGGTGAAATAAAAAATAAATAAAATAAATAGGAGGAAATTGGCTCCAATCAAGCGCCGTCCACAGGGTATGGCATGGCGTTGCAAAATGGATTGATAGCCCTCCTTCTTCAAGATCCCTTTTACCCTGTACAAATCTCCCAATTTACCACCACCAAAGCAACCCAGACCATCACATTGCCTCCACCATGCTTGACAGATGGCATCAAGCACTCCTCCAGCATCTTTTAATTTGGTCTGCGTCTCACAAATGTTCTTCTTTGTGATCCGAACACCTCAAACTTCGATTTGTCTGTCCATAACACTTTTTTCCAATCTTCCTCTATCCAGTGTCTGTGTTATTTTGCCCATCTTAATCTTTTATTTTTATTGGCCAATCTGAGATATGGCTTTTTCTTTGCAACTCTGCCTAGAAGGTCAGCATCCCGGAGTCGCCTCTTCACTGTTGACGTCAAGACTGGTGTTTTACGGGTACTATTTAATGAAGCTGCCAGTTGAGGACCTGTGAGTCATCTGTTTCTCAAACTAGACACTCTAATGTATTTGTCCTCTTGCTCAGTTGTGCACCGGGGCCTCCCATTCCTCTATCTATTCTGGTTAGAGAAAGTTTGCGCTGTTCTGTGAAGGGAGTAGTACACAGCGTTGTATGAGATCTTCAGTTTATTGGCAATTTCTCACATGGAATAGCCTTCATTTCTCAGAACAAGAATAGACTGACGAGTTTCAGAAGAAAGTTCTTTGTTTCTGGCCATTTTGAGCCTGTAATCAAACCCACAATTGCTGATGCTCCAGATACTCAACTAGTCTAAAGAAGGCCAGTTTTATTCCTTCTTTAATCAGCACAACAATTTTCAGCTGTGCTAACATAATTGCAAAAGGGTTTACTAATTATCAATTAGCCTTTTAAAATGATAAACTTCGATTAGCAAACACAACATGCCATTGGAACACAGGACTGATGGTTGCTGATAATGGGCCTCTGTACGCCTATGTAGATATTCCATTAAAAATCAGCCATTTCCAGCTACAGTAGCCATTTACAACAGTAACAATGTCTACACTGTATTTCTGATCAATTTGATGTTATTTTAATGGACAATTTTTTTTCTTTTCTTTCGAAAACAAGGACATTTCTAAGTGACCCCAAACTTTTGAACGGTAGTGTATGTTCTAATTCTATTCTATATTCATTTTCTATAATTGAGGGTCTCAGATTTTCACTTCATTACATATAGTCGGTTGCAGGCGGGTTATTGGCAATTGTGGGTGGGTGTGGATAGGACTGTTGCGGTGACTATTACCGCCACATCGGCGGTCACGAATCATGAAGGCAGTCAAATTCCACGTGACCGTTTAGTCACGGTGGTTAGGCTTCTCCAAGCTCTGATGCTGCTGAAGGTCATAAGTAGCCTACCAAACGTGCTAACTGCCTGGTACTCGGCACTCTATTGATCCTCTAATCACTCTGACATTAATGCAAATGTAATCGAAAATCTAATCAAACACTTCATGAGAGCCCATGATCTCATGTTGCACAACATTTCTATAGGCTATGCAATTGCGTGAGAAAACAGAGTGATTAAAAAGAGGTGGATCCCATCAGCTTTCTATAGGCTAGGCCTACTATATTTATTTCTCAACTTTCCTAATATTAAGCAAATATTAAGCACATTGCTTCTCTTTACAACAGGAGTATAGCCTACCTGGCTGGCATGAAAATGATCCACAGGAAAAGTGCCCTCCATTTGCTATTTACAGTGAGGGAAAAAAGTAGTTGATCCCCTGCTGATTTTGTACATTTGCCCACTGACAAAGACATGATCAGTCTATAATTTTAATGGTAGGTTTATTTGAACAGTGAGAGACAGAATAAACACAAAAAAATCCTGAAAAACGCATGTTAGAAATGTTATTAATTGATTTGCATTTTAATGAGGGAAATAAGTATTTGACCCCTCTGCAAAACATTACTTAGTACTTGGTGGCAAAACCCTTGTTGGCAATCACAGAGGTCAGACGTTTCTTGTAGTTGGCCACCAGGTTTGCATACATCTCAGGAGGGATTTTGTTGCACTCCTCTTTGCAACTCTTCTCCAAGTCATTAAGGTTTTGAGGCTGACGTTTAGCAACTCGAACCTTCAGCTCCCTCCACATATTTTCTATGGGATTAAGGTCTGGAGACTGGCTAGGCCACTCCAGGACCTTAATGTGCTTCTTCTTGAGCCACTCCTTTGTTGCCTTGGCCGTGTGTTTTGGGTCATTGTCATGCTGGAATACCCATCCACGACCCATTTTCAATGCCCTGGCTGAGGGAAGGAGGTTCTCACCCAAGATTTGACAGTACATGGCCCCGTCCATCGTCCCTTTGATGCGGTGAAGTTGTCCTGTCCCCTTAGCAGAAAAAAACCCCCAAAGCATAATGTTTCCACCTCCATGTTTGACGGTGGGGATGGTGTTCTTGGGCTCATAGGCAGCATTCCTCCTCCTCCAAACACGGCTTGTTGAGTTGATGCCAAAGAGCTCGATTTTGGTCTCATCTGACCACAACACTTTCACCCAGTTCTCCTCTGAATCATTCAGATGTTAATTGGCAAACTTCAGACGGGCCTGTATATGTGCTTTCTTGAGTAGGTGGACCTTGCGGGCGCTGCAGGATTTCAGTCCTTCACGGCGTAGTGTGTTACCAATTGTTTTCTTGGTGACTATGGTCCCAGCAGCCTTGAGATCATTGACAAGATCCTCCCGTGTAGTTCTGGGCTGATTCCTGACTGTTCTCATGATCATTACAACTCCACGAGGTGAGATCTTGCATGGAGCCCCAGGCCGAGAGAGATTGACAGTTCTTTTGTGTTTCTTCCATTTGCGAATAATCGCACCAACTGTTGTCACCTTCTCACCAAGCTGCTTGGCGATGGTCTTGTAGCCCATTCCAGCCTAGTGTTGGTCTACAATCTTTTCCCTGACATCCTTGGAGAACTCTTTGGTCTTGGCCATGGTGGAGAGTTTGGAATCTGATTGATTGATTGCTTCTGTGGACAGGTGTCTTTTATACAGGTAACGAGCTGAGATTAGGAGCACTCCCTTTAAGAGTGTGCTCCTAATCTCAGCTCGTTACCTGTATTAAAGACACCTGGGAGCCAGAAATCTTTCTGATTGAGAGGGGGTGAAATACTTATTTCCCTCATTAAAATGCAAATCAATTTATAACATTTTTGACATGCATTTTTCTGGATTTTTTTGTTGTTATTCTGTCTCTCACTGTTCAAATAAACCTACCATTAAAATTATAGACTGATCGTTTCTTTGTCAGTGGGCAAACGTACAAAATCAGCAGGGGATCAAATACTTTTTTCCCTCACTGTAAGTATAGAGATTACATGTATTTTTTCCACTACCCCTGTTTCGAGACAGGTGCATGATAACTGTCCATTCTAAATCAAAACTAATTTCACACATTTGTTATTTAGTATATGTAAATCAATAATATTAGCCTATCACTTGTGAATGATGCCTAGCTTAAGCCAAGAAACAATGCTTTTTTTGTGTGACTTTTTCTAATCATAGTCGCACACCTCATGTAGCCTAACCCATCCTAAAGTGGCCAAATAACTTCTTAAAATGAAGCACATTAATCCGCTTTACAATGTGTGTAGAGCCTAACTGGTATACATACTGTATGGAGCGCGTGAGTTTCACATTTGGGGACGATCATTTTGACCATAAATATGCACCTTTATAATAAAAGCATTACATGCATAATCACATTTGTGGTCACTTTTGATAGTGGAACATTTGTGCTTAATGACTACTGCCGTTTTTGGATGCTAGTAGTTGTACTAATTTGGGATCTATCACATCCCACAACTGTCCCAGACTATGTTTGGAATATGTATTTCTCGCACAGAATAGAATAGGTCAACTTTTGTACTATGGGGGATAGTAGATTGACATAGGCTAGTGCTTTTGCTGTTCGTTAGGCCTACTCATCTTGTTGGCTGACAAAAAGTAAATGTGGACAGTTCTTCCAATATCTTCAATATGCACCTCAAAATTGGATGAGGACGCGCGCAGTTGCGTCCCCTATGTGTCAGTCTTGTAGCCTGTGAGAAAGACCTGATCACTTGATGGAAAGCCGTGTGAGTGAGATGAGAGGTGCTTCGGAGCGGGCAGCATTTAGGGCTGCAAAAGGCATGGACTTTTTTAGGGTACATTATGGCCACACAAAGGGGAGGCATTATCAAGTGCTTCTCAAATTCTGAATGAGAGACTGATGAAGTGTGTGCAGCCTGCGCAAAAAACAAAGCAGAGCTCATGCCTTTCAAGCGACTATTTTCAAAGCATCATGCAGCCTTACAATGTATTAAAAATCAAAACATATAGCCCAACGTTTGTAGAACAACTAAAGTTACATTAATAACTCTAAATTAAGCATATAAGAGTACCTATTTCTTTGTTAACCGCTCAACAAAGAAAAGCCGCATGGGCGCACTCAATCAAATTGTTTGGAGAAAATATACTTTCGATTTTATTCAGCTATGCTCAATTGTATTCTTCATACTATAAAATAATGCCACGGAATTCTAAGCACATTTTGTCTGCTAAATGAACTAGTGTAGCCCACAGCCATATGGCATAGCCATATTAGGACCTAACATAAGGACAACTCAGAGTATGCTATTCTGTTCTTCTGAAATAGACTACATTTTCTTCACATCATGTTTCTTTAGACCTGTCTAAAATAAATAATGGATTTATTGTGAAGGTGTAGGCTATATTACATGAATTTATTATACTTTTTTAAATGTAGATTTAAAGGTAGATGTTCCAAAGCTATGCATCAGTGGCTTGTAAGCTATGTGTGGAAGCCAGGAGATGCTAAATGTGTTTATGTTAATTAAAGGTCAATTACCGTGAGACCGACAGTTATTTGCTTGACAATCACCGGCTGACGACATTTTGTGACCGCCACAGCCCTAGGTGTGGGTGAACAAACAGCTGACCCGCGCATTACTAACGGTATGTGTGTGTGTGTATGTGCGCGCGTGTGTGTGTGCGAGTGTCTGTGCTATATGCATCTGTGCTATATGCAGATTGAGTGAGGTGGAGGTCTCAGGCTGCCTCCATCAATCCCAGAGTAGCTGCAGCATCTCTACTGTGACTGATGTTTTTACTATGCTTCACAACACACCTGCTTTACAAAGAACAAAAAAAAAACTAACCTGGCTGCCTCGCACCATAAATCTCCCTCAGAAAATACATTTTCATAATTTTCCCTCAGAAAAGAAATGGCTCCCTGTAAATCTGAAAGGCTAAGCAGCGGAAGTGTTGAGGCTGAGATTTGAGGCTCATGGTATATATTATTATTATTTGAGGCTCATTTCACAGCTGCTCACCAGAAATTGGTGGCTACAGTGGCTTGCGAATGTATTCAACCCCCTTGGCATTTTTCCTATTTTGTTGCCTTACAACCTGGAATTAAAATTGATTTTGGGGGTTTGAATCATTTGATTTACACAACATGCCTACCACTTTGAAGACGCTTTTTTTGTTGTTGTTGTGTGAAACAAACAAGAAATAATAAAAAAAGAAAGGAAACTTGAGCCTTCATAACTATTCACCCCCCCAAAGTCAATACTTTGTAGAGCCAACTTTTGCAGCAATTACAGCTGCAAGTCTCTTGGGGTATGTCTCTATAAGCTTGGCACATCTAGCCACTGGAATTTATTCCCATTCTTCAAGGCAAAACTGCTCCAGCTCCTTCAAGTTGGATGGGTTCCGCTGGTGTACAGCAATCTTTAAGTCATACCACAGATTCTCAATTGGATTGAGGTCTGGGCTTTGACTAGGCCATTCCAAGACATTTAAATGTTTCCCCTTCAACCACTCGATTGTTGCTTTAGCTGTATGCTTATGTTCCTTGTCCTGCTGGAAGGTGAACCTCCGTCTCAGTCTCAAATCTCTGGAAGACTAAAAAAGGTTTCCCTCAAGAATTTCCCTGTATTTAGCGCCATCCATCATTCCTTCAATTCTGACCAGTTTCCCAGTCCCTGCCGATGAAAAACATCCCCACAGGGATGGTGTTCTCTGGGTGATGAGCGGTGTTGGGTTTGCGCCAGACATAGCGTTTTCCTTGATGGCCAAAAAGCTCAATTTTAGTCTCATCTGACCAGAGTACCTTCTTCCATATGTTTGGGGAGTCTCCCACATGAGTTTTGGTGAACACCAAACGTGTTTGCTTATTTTTTTATTTAAGCAATGGCTTTTTTTCTGGCCACTCTTCCGTAAAGCCCAGCTCTGTGGAGTGTCCGGCTTAAAGTGGTCCTATGGACAGATACTCCAATCTCCGCTGTGGAGCTTTGCAGCTCCTTCAGGGTTATCTTTGGTCTCTTTGTTGCCTCTCTGATTAATAGCCTCCTTGCCTGGTCCGTGAGTTTTGGTGGGCGGCCCTCTCTTGGCAGGTTTGTTGTGGTGCCATATTCTTTCCATTTTTTAATAATGGATTTAATGGTGCCCCGTGGGATGTTCAAAGTTTAGGATATTTTTTAATAACCCAACACTGATCTGTACTTGATCTTCATGGTGCCGCTTGCTTGGTGGTATCCCTTGCTTAGTGGTGTTGCAGACTCTGGGGCCTTTCAGAACAGGTTATATATACTGAGATCATGTGACACTTAGATTGCACACAGGTGGACTTTATTTAACTAATTATGTGACTTCTGAAGGTAATTGGTTGCACCAGATCTTATTTAGGGGCTTCATAGGAAAGGGTGAATACATATGCACGCACCACAAGTTCTTGGACTATTTTGTGTATGTCCATTACATGAAATCCAAATAAAAATCCATTTAAATTACAGGTTGTAATGCAACAAAATAGGAAAAACGCCAAGGGGGATGAATACTTTTGCAAGGCACTTACACACTCTTTTGTCCCCAAAGCCATTTTTTCGGAAGACGAGGCGATGTGTAAGAGAACACTGTTACATCTTAAAGAGCTCGGGCTTAGAGACTGGTACAGTTAATACCTGGGAGGACCATCTTCTGGTGAGTGGGGAGGGCAGCCGCAGAGAGTCGTTATAGCAATACACAACTCCACAGTGCAACTGGCAGCGTGAGACCCAAAATGGCTCTGCCGGCTGGTCTGCTGGGAGCCACACTTATTTAGCCAGCCTTGATGCTTTTAACCTGGTGCAGTGGACCATGGGAGATGAGCTCCATAGGGACAGACGGGGGGATGAAGCTGCTTCACTCCCACACACAGGACAGGACAGACTGACACACTTACACATCTAGTGATAAACAGTCCCTCTCTCTCCGCCTCTCTCTCTTTTTCTCTCTTCCCTCCCTCCCTCCCTCCCTCCCTCCCTCCCTCCCTCCCACAAATAGTACGTACACATACAATACAGTATAATGAAGGTGGATGGAGATGGTGGGGAACATTAACGATGTTGGTGCATTAACTCTGGGCCTCCAGAATGCAGGGAGTTCAGGCCGTTATCCATTAGCTTGCTAATGTCTGCCATGCTGCGAGTCCATCAGATCTCCATCACATATCTTCATACATCATTGAATCCTTCCCTATGGATATCGACTATAGTGCATCCCTCCCCACTCCCTACTCTCTGCACCCCCCTTCCCAGCATACCTGGGTTCACATACTATTCAAAATCTTTCAAATACTTTAATGTTGTTCGCTTTAGCCTGCCAGGAGTGCCAGGTGGGTGGGGTTTGCCTTTTGAGACCTTCCTGTTGGTTCTATTGCAAAAGGCAAGCTTAATTGAGCACAGATACAGTATTAGAAATGATTTTGAATAGTATATGAGCCCAGGACCGCTTCCCTCTCTTCCCATAACACCGCCGTCGGCCGATCCTTACCATATTGCTGGTCGTAGAAGATGATGAACTTCTGCCAGCTGTACTCGCTGACCACTTGGAGGATGACGTCGTTGAGGTAGACGGGCGGGCGAACGAAGAGGGTGTAGTCGTCCTGGCGGCCGCGGCTGGTGAGGGGGCAGCTGGAGCGAGGGGTGCCGGCGGGGGCACGTTGGATGAACAGGTGCGGGATGTGCATGGCGTCCGCCAGCGACTGCAGGGAGCCTGCCGACATACAGCCAACAGAGCTTACCAGAGCCAGGATCCCCCTGTTCATCAACTCACAGGCTGCACAGTGGGAGAGAGAGAGGGAGGTGGGGGGGAGCGGAAGAAAGAGAGGGGAAGGAGAGAGAGAGAGAGAGAGAGAGAGAGAGAGAGAGAGAGAGAGAGAGAGAGAGAGAGAGAGAGAGAGAGAGAGAGAGAGAGAGAGAGAGAGAGAGAGAGAGAGAGAGAGAGAGAGAGAGAGAGAGAGAGAGAGAGAGAGAGAGAGAGAGAGAGAGAGAGAGAGAGAGAGAGAGAGAGAGAGAGAGAGAGAGAGAGAGAGAGAGAGAGAGAGAGAAGGGGGGTTAGTTATTTAAAGTTATGAAACTGAGTAAGAGAAAAGGGCATAGTAGTGGACATACAGTAATGACATATATACACTGTTCCACTCTTTTCTTGGAGGAATCTGGATTATTACTGTATGATAAAGTTGTTGGCTTTAATCAGGAGCCAGCAGCAGAAGCAGGGGCTGATATATGAGTCTTCTATCATTTTAATGACCACACTGGAACAGCGTGAATATCATTCCTTCCACTCCATTTAGAGATTCCTTTAAAAGCGATATTTTTAGAGGCTGTGTGAATACTTTGGTTATGACCAGGCAGGTCATTACTGGAACACAGACTAGCACAACCGGAGTAGCTACGTATATATGTACCGTATGTACGAATGCGCGCATATAAGCGCACAAAACACAAACACGCACACATACACACACTCACAATCAAACACACACCCAGACCCCCACACACACATCTACCCTCCTAGTTCTGGGTAGCCTGGTCAACAAAAACCCACAACCACACACATATTTACCCACCTACTCACACACACACACACAATTGAACATCCACGCCAACAGGAAGCATCTGTGACAACACCAGTGTCCCTGTGCATCACAGCCTCCTCTCATCTCAAAGGAATTAGACTCCATGCGGTGTGTCTACTAGGCTGTGTAGCCTGGCCAATAACATCCCACCTCCAACCTCTCCTTCACTACCCCCTTCGTCCCCCACCCCCTCACCCCGTTGGCCTGCCTGCCCACTCGTCCCTTGCACCCGCTCACGCCCCAGGACGCACGCTGACGCCAGACACCAACATTCATCTCACTTCTACCGCTGGATTTTATTGTCACGGAGTTGGGAAGGTGAAACATGGAGGGGCGAGTGGAGATGTGAATAATTTGCCAACTCTGGCAGATAAATATAAGTGTGAAGTAAGGATGTGCTGGAATAGAGGAGGCAGGAACAATGCTGCTAAGAAAAGTTGAATGAAAAAAAGGAGAGGGGGAGAGAAAGAGAGAGAAAGAGAGAGAGAGAGAGAGAGAGAGAGAGAGAGAGAGAGAGAGAGAGAGAGAGAGAGAGAGAGAGAGAGAGAGAGAGAACACAAACTCCAAACAGCAGCTCTGCCAATGGAGGAGCAAAGATATGCCACAGGAATTGAGTGGGCTCTTCAATATCATCCCTACCACTACCACAAACACAGACATAAACACACACGCAACTCGTTTTCTCTCTCTCGCTACTCCTGTCTCTCTTGCTCTCTCTGTCTCTCTGCCTCTCTCTAATTCTCTCTCGCTCTTACTAAGGCACAAGGCACCAAGGTTAACACACAGCCGACACATTTCTTATTAATCATCTTATGTAACTAGAAAAATGATGATGTGGTGTAAAACTTCACAAAAAGTTCTTTTAAATATTTTTTTCTTAAACTTAATAGTTGAAATACTCCTGAAGGCTGCACTTTATAAACTCAGCCTTTGAATAATGAATCAATCTTACAATATATAATTATATATAAAACAGACTATGTGGCTTTGTCAGTATTCAATTAGTAATGGCATCAATGACACATCATTTTATCCTTTTAAGGGGCAATCTGTGATTGGTACATCCATTTGATTTAATTAATGATATAATGGCTAGAAAATGATCATTACTGCCTTAAATAGTATTTATTTGATGGATTAATGGACCTAATGCAGTCTTTTTTAATCTGAATAAGCTTTGATAACAGAGTTTGCTAACAAGATTCCATTCAACATGTAGGGCGATCATGCAACCGGCCTCGCTTAGCAGCGTCATGGCTTAGGCGGAGGATAGCCAGGCTAATCGTCATGGCTTCCGCGGAGGACAGCCAGGCTAATCTGCACTTATTGAGACATTTGGAGAATTAGCACCCTCATCTCTCACATCACACACTTAAGTCAGCAGGGGTCTCAACGCTTTTCTCATTAGTGTACTTTGTTAACTCCTTAACCGTGACTTGGCGCAACCCCAACCACCTTGTTACATCATTGCAACGTAGTGAGGCAGATGAAATACAACAACTGTACTGTTACCAGGTCACAAAAGACAAAAAGCTCAAGGTTGCAATGGACACCACACAACCACCTTGACAACACACAACCACCTTGACAACACACAACCACCTTGAATCATGACTTCAGAGTACAGTTCACTTGAGTCCCAAGAGTAGCATGGCCAGTTAACCAGCCAGGGTTTGTTCCTTACTAGGTGTGTGTGTGTGTGTGTGTGTGTGTGTGTGTGTGTGTGTGTGTGTGTGTGTGTGTGTGTGTGTGCGTGCGTTACCTGAGTGCCTGCACATACATCAGGATGCTTCTCTTTGTGTGTCTTGTTTAGTTGTTTGTTTCTCGTCTCTCTGTACGCGACTGTCTGTCTGTCTGTCTGTCTGTCTGTCTGTCTGTCTGTCTGTCTGTCTGTCTGACTGTCTGTCTGTCTGTCTGTCTGTCTGTCTGTCTGTCTGTCTGTCTGTCTGTCTGTCTGACTGTCTGTCTGACTGTCTGTCTATCTGTCTGTCTGTCTGTCTGTCTGTCTGTCTGTCTGACTGTCTGTCTGTCTGTCTGTCTGTCTGTCTGTCTGTCTGACTGACTGACTGTCTGTGCGGAACCTGATTGTGAGTGTGTTTGTTTTGTGGATTCCTCTCATTCTAAAGCATTTGCATCCATCAATATTTGACAGAAACTTCACCTTACAGACACTTTGAGTTGTATGCCAGCTGAAATACACTCCAGTAGAGAATTAACACTTGAATAAAGTGAGGAAGTGTAATGGGCGTGGGATCCCTCCCACCCTCCTTCCCCTTGCAGTAACACTTAACACTCCTGAAACCTGCTGCTGTTGAGTACACAAGATAAATGTTTCCCTGGAGATTAGAGAGTTTTCCTTTTTATAGCTGAGGCTTTTGTTGCTGTCACTTTTACGAGAGAGATCTGCAACTCATTCTCTCCTTATTCCCCGTTCGCTCTGAGAGTCAGAGACACCCTGGCCTTGTGGGATGCTTCTAGAGAAGTGATTCGCTCCTCTGCCATCAACGCTAGTAGGGAACCACTGGGAATGGGAGGCCATGGGTCTGACTGAGCTAACTCAGATTGAACGCGACGGACTCTCTTTCTCTCTATCTTTCTCTCCCATTCCATTTTCACTGGCCATAATGACCTTTTCATCAATTGTTCAACCCTATTTCGAAAATGGATTGGGTACATTGCCATCTAAATGCTTTGTGTGACTCAGGCTGAATAGCTCACGAACAAGATTGAAGTCACTTTGGCCTGGCGAGCCATCTCTAAATCACTAGTATTCCATCAATTTCACATTTCTCAGTTGTTAGATTTTTTAAAAAAGTGAGGTATTACTGTGTAGATAAAATACTGTTGACGATAGTAGTGACATCCAGCAGGTCTTCCTATTGATTCAATTTGACAAATGAAAAGGAGAGGAGTGGCGGCGGAGTCATCTCCTCACCACAACTTTTCCCTCAGCCCAACCTACTTCTCTGCAGATGTTAGGGAGCCATTGCCTAACCAATATCTCTGAGGGGAGAGGCGGGCTGGGTATGGGGCCGGGACCAGGGCTGGGAGAGCTGCATGAAAAAAAGTTCACAAAGGGAACATGGGCGTAGGTGGTAGGATCCAACTGTTAGAGAAATCAATGGAAATACTCATTTGAGAAGCAGTGGTACAGTCAGTAAATGTTTAAAGATTCAATTCCTGTCCCCTTTTGATTTAATGAAGGAGCCACATGGTGCATGGTACAATACAGCAACAACATATGTCATACTAATAATAATGACTAGGAACTAGTGCACCTAGCAGGCTGAGAGACTGGTGAGACTGGGAGAGAGATGGGGGGAGAGGAGGGAGATGGGGGGGAGAGGAGGGAGATGGGGGGGAGAGGAGGGAGATGGGGGGGAGAGGAGGGAGATGGGGGGAGAGGAGGGAGATGGGGGGGAGAGGAGGGAGATGGGGGGGAGAGGAGGGAGATGAGGGAGAGGAGGGAGATGGGGGAGAGGAGAGAGATGGGGGAGATGGGGGATATGGGGGGGAGAGAGATGGGGGAGAGGAGGGAGATGGGGGGAGAGAGATGGGTGGAGAGGAGAGAGATGGGGATGGGGTGTAAGGAGAGAGATGGGGGTGTAAGGAGAGAGATGGGTGTAAGGAGTGGGATGGGTGTGTGTAAAGAGAGAGATGGGGGTGTGTAAAGAGAGAGATGGGGTGTGTAAGAAGAGAGATGGGGGTGTGTAAAGAGAGAGATGAGGGTGTGTAAAGAGAGAGATGGGGTGTGTAAGGAGAGAGATGAGGTGTGTAAGGAGAGAGATGAGGTGTGTAAGGAGGGAGATGAGGTGTGTAAGAAGAGAGATGGGGGTGTGTAAAGAGAGAGATGGGGGTGTGTAAAGAGAGAGATGGGGTGTGTAAGGAGAGAGATGAGGTGTGTAAGGAGAGAGATGAGGTGTGTAAGGAGAGAGATGAGGTGTGTAAGGAGAGAGATGAGGTGTGTAAGAAGAGAGATGGGGGTGTGTAAAGAGAGAGATGGGGGTGTGTAAGGAGAGAGATGGGGTGTGTAGGGAGAGAGATGGGGTGTGTAAGGAGAGAGATGGGGTGTGTAAGGAGAGATGGGGTGTGTAAGGAGAGAGAGGGGGGTGTGTAAGGAGAGAGATGGGGTGTGTAAGGAGAGATATGGGGTGTGTAAGGAGAGAGATGAGGTGTGTAAGAAGAGAGATGGGGTGTGTATGGAGATATGGGGTGTGTAAGGAGAGAGATGGGGTGTGTAGGGAGAGAGATGCATAGTGAATGTTTATTTTTTTCGTAATCAATCTACACACGATACCCCATAATGACAAAGCGAAAACAATTTTTTTAGAAATTTAAGCACATTTATTAAAATTCAAAAACAGAAATACCTTATTTATATAAGTATTCAGACCCTTTACTATGAGATTCGAAATTGAGCTCAGGTGCATCCTGTTTCCATCGATCATCTTTGAGATGTTTCTAATACTTGATTAGAGTCCACCTGTGGTAAATTCAATTGATTGGACATGATCTGGAAAGGCACACTCCTGTCTGTGTAAGGTCCCACAGTTGACAGTGCATGTCAACGCAAAATCCAAGCCATGAGGTTGAAGGAATTGTCCGTAGAGCTCCGAAACAGGATTGTGTCGAGGCACAGATCTGCGGAAGGGTACCAAAACATTTCTGCAGCATTGATGGTCCCCAAGAACACAGTGGCCTCCATCATTCTTAAATGGAAGAAGTTTGGAACCACCAAGACTCTTCCTAGAGCTGGCCGCCCTGCCAAACTGAGCAATCGGGGGAGAAGGGTCTTGGTCATGTAGGTGACCAAGAACCAAATGGTCACTCTGACAGAGCTCCAGAGTTCCTCTGTGGATATAGGAGAACCTTCCAGAAGGACAACCATCTCTGCAGCACTCCACAATAAGGCCTTTATGGTAGAGTGGCCAGACGGAAGCCACTCCTCAGTAAAAGGCACATGACAGCCCGCTTGGAGTTTGCCAAAAGGTACCTAAAGGACTCTTAGACCATGAGAAACAAGACTCTCTGGTCTGATGAAACCAAGATTGAACTCTTTGGCCTGAATGCTAAACGTCATGTCTGGAGGAAACCTGGCACCCTCCCTACAGTGAAGCATGGTGGTGGCAGCATCATGCTGTGGGGATGTTTTTCAGCGGCAGGGACTTGGAGACTAGTCAGGATCGAGGGAAAGATGAACGGAGCAAAGTACAGATAGATCTTTGATAAAAACCTGCTCCAGAGCGCTCAGGACCTCAGACTGGGGTGAAGGTTCACCTTCCAACAGGACAACAACCCTAAGCACACAGCGAAGACAACACAGGAGCGGCTTTGGGACAAGTCTCCGAATATCCTTGAGTGGCCCAGACGGACTTGAACCCGATCGAACATCTCTTGAGACCTGAAAATAGCTGTGCAGCGACGCTCCCCATCCAACCTGACAGAGCTTGAGAGGATCTGCAGAGAGGAATGGGAGAAATTCCCCAAATACAGGTGTGCCAAGCTTGTAGAATCATACCCAAGAAGACTCGAGGCTGTAATCGCTGCCAAAGGCGCTTCAACAAAGTACTGAGTAAAGGATCTGAATACTTATGTAAATGTAATATTTCAGTTTTTTTCTTCTTAATACATTTTCTAAAATCACTAAAAACCTGTTTTTGCTTTCTCATTATGGGGTATTTTGTGTAGATTGATAAGGGGGGGAAATAATTTAATCAATTTTAGAATAAGGCTGTAACGTAACAAAAAGTCAAGGTTTCTGAATGCACTGTATGTATCACAGGGGTTTGCTGAGGGGAGAACGGCTCATAATAATGGCCGGAACGGAGCGACTGGAATGGCATCAAACACCTGGAAAGCAAATGGGTTAGTGAGATATGTCGAGTTTGGACCACCTGAGTTTAATGTCATGTAGCAGCTGTGTTAAATTGGTTAGCGTGAAGTTGCACCAAGACGCCGACTTTTGCATTTTCCCGACCAATGGTTAAGGTTAGGATTAGGGGAGAGGGGAGCTGATCCTAGATCTGTGCCTAGGGGGAAACAGTGCTCTAGGAGGTGAGCCCCTCTCATTGTGTTGTGTTTCCCCAGTTCTCCACTAAATCTGATTTTCTAATTGAAGCAGTTTAAATTGAGTCGTTCATCCCAGTGAATCTCTAGTGCTCCTCTGTGGGCGGAATCTACGTATGACTCATAGAGACCTGGGCTCCAGAGCATTCCTCCTCCTCCTCCTCCTCCTCCTCCTCCTCCTTGTCCCTCTCTCAACTCCTCCTCCTCCTCCTCCTCCTCCTCCTCCTCCTCCTCCTCCTCCTTGTCCCTCTCTCAACTCTTCCTCCTCCTCCTCCTCCTCTTCCTCCTCCTCCTCCTCCTCCTCCTCCTCCTCCTTGTCCCTCTCTCAACTCTTCCTCCTCCTCCTCCTACTCCTTGTCCCTCTCTCAACTCTTCCTCCTCCTCCTCCCCCTCCTCCTCCTTGTCCCTCTCTCTCCTCCTCCTCCTCCTCCCCCTTGTCCCTCTCTTAACTCTTCCTCCTCCTTCTCCGCCTCCTCCTCCTTGTCACTGTCTCTCCTCCTCCTCCTCCTCCTTGTCCCTCTCTCAACTCTTCCTCCCCCTCCTCCTACTCCCTGTCC